>NC_072832.1:14879166-15205833 GCF_027744805.1 Dunckerocampus dactyliophorus | reverse complement strand
ATTTATGCATTATTTGTATGCATGCATTTATGTTTCCCCTCATTTTCTTGATAAAATGCCTCAGGAAAATGCCTCTAAAATTCACATTGGACATGTAATTATGTGTTTTAATGTTTCAAAAATAACAAAGACGAGTTTAACAAAACAAATACATTTGCTTGGTTTAACGTAAATAAAAGAATAAAAATAAAAATGAGACACAACTTAATGACCAGGTTGAGATCATTTGAGAACCCCTGCTATCTAGATGATATGCTATAAACTAAATTTGCATGCTTGTGTTACCAAAACAAAAAGTACAAATCTCTTTTGCCACTTTCCAGTTAAAAGATACCCATTCAACAAATAAAAAAATCACTTGAACTCAACATTTGTCTCGGCTGTGAGTCATTTTGGGTTCTTGTATTTTAGGATTTCTGTTGGCTGACGTATGCAGCCTTGCCAGCAGCACACGCTCTGACTGTGTGATCCATATGGACACGTGCATTGCACATGTGTGCAAAAACCAAGAGGCTCTTGTCAGAATCATCTGTGAGAGTAAAGGTGACACATTTAGAAGATAGCTTGAAATGAATTACAGGTTGTTGCCTTACTGAAGAAATAATGACATTTCCTCATAGTGTGTGCAGCGCCTTGAGGCTCTTTCATTGAATTGCTTCTTAGTTCCAACACAACACGTTTGAGTCATAGCCTGCAGCGAAGTGTGTATAACCACCACTTAACCACCTCCCTGTTATATATTCAACAGCAGCAGATGCATGACAAACACCTGTTCATTCACTTGCATGTCAAAAACCTGTTTTTCTCTGCTGGGCTTGTTTTCCACCCATAAGGATGCCAAATTACAGATCCAGAAGTGTGTAACGTGACTATCCAGGCTGTATTTGACCAATTTCCTCAGCTGAGAGAGTGTGTGTGCGCCTTGGAGGAGGGACTTTGTAGCGCCATACAAGAGCTGGTGACACAATGCAAGCCAAAGCCAGGTGCAGTCTTTTCATAATGCTCCACATATTCCATTTGTTGTTTACCAAAGGCAATCACCTTTGTGAGCAGCAGGAATAACAAGCTTTCAAATGATTGTCTTATTATTTGTGCAGCAGCTCCACAGATGAGAAGCACACGAACTGACTGGCAGTCAAGCACTTTAATACACTTTGGTAATGAATTATTCACACTCAAATAAAACAATTACGTGACACACAGTCATTCCAAGCACATCTTTTGTAGATGATGATGCTGTTGGATACTGCACAGACCAAATGAGGCTTTGTGTGAGCGATGCTGTGTGCAACAAGTATCTGGCACGCGTACTTCAGGCTTGCATGGCGGGCCAGTGTGACCCTGACCGCTGCGGACGAGAAACTCAACATTTCTATGCAAGCATGCCACATAACATCGCAGAGATGTTGGTCATGTGTGAATGTGATCCTTCAGACCACAGCTGTCTGCAGATGAAAGCTACGCTGCATGGCAGCACATGCAGTGATGACACTTGGATCTGTCAGGAGTCAGTCAGACACTGTGTTGAGGACCAACCCTGCAGGTACGTCCTATATGTTATTAGGATCGTTTTTGCATTATTTAAAGGTCTCCTATTATGCAAAATAAAAAAATAACATTAGAACCAAACTAAATCGATCATCTCCCTCACTTGTTTGCGCCACTTTTGAGAGAAGAGGCGCTCACACACGTCATGTTTTCATGACATCATGAAGGAAAGACCCTCACCGACTCTCCCCCACTGACATGATACCACTTCTGACCTGCCTCTAGCTAAATGTGCCAGCCCTGCGTAAACACCCACCATTTCACAGAGGAAAGCTTTGAAAAAAAAGGCATAAAAACAGGCTTCACTACACATCTTAAAATAACACCTGGATCTCAGCTACAGAAGCAGGAGCCGGGTTTGATCATTTTGTTTTATTTCAGCGAATAGACTAACCTAGCATAATGTTGCTGTTATGGGACTGAAATGTTAGCAATGTTGCTCACATGGCTATGCTAGTGTTGCTAACGGTTGTGTCCTCCTGCCCCACTCCTTAATGATACGTTGTTATATGTCATATATGACATCTATTACGTTGGACACGTGCAGAGTTATAGTGTACAGCGGAACCTTGGTTAGCATCATTAAGCCGTTCCAGAAGGCCAGGCTCAAGCCAAAATGTACGCTAAACAAAAAAATGTAAGAAATACAGTGGAAATTTGGTTAGTGTACACCCCGATTTTTTTGGTTAACGTCAAAAATTAACGCCAAAATTTTGCCTCCGTTTGCGTACATTTTCAGGTTGTTGTAGAATATGGCGTGCGTCTTCTCATGTTTTTTCATACACAGTGTGAGTGAAACAAGACAAAACGTGCGACAAAGACACAATGCGGCAGAGCGATCAATACGGACACTACCTTCATGTTTTGCCATGAGTTATTTCTGGAATTCAATAGTGTTTTTAATTGTCTTTTTTTTATACTTTATTTTTTATTTTTTCAAAATAAAAGCAAATATAAATAGAAATAGAAATAGAAATAGAAATAGAAATATATTGCCATTGCAACCAATAAAAACCACCATATTATACAGTGAAGTAAAGTGCGTGGAGATGAGTTGTGGAACCCCTATCCCTTTCTTTCCCCTCTCAGAAGTAGCAACATTGTGGAGCTATGAGAGGAATCTGTCACTGAGAGAGCTCCTCTGGTGGGATTGATCTTAATTTAGACACTGTCCTCTGTTCTACCATCGCCTCACCACCACAGACTCCAGGCTCGTCCCAACCACCGAGCCTGCTCTCCAAATGAGACGCTCCAGTCTGTGTGTGTTCTTTTTCTTTTCACTGTCCCCCAACAGACTGCTGCATAGAAAAGTACACTGGACACTATGGACTGATAAAACATATATAAAAGCTTGGAGCAAACATTAGAAGAGGCGAGTCTCCTAAAAAAAAATGTCTATACGATTTGGCAGTGCCATACCCCCTTTGTCCTTTCTCGCCTGCAATGTTGCAAATTTAACTGTTGGCTTTTGATTACGCCACACAAATCTTGAGTTTGCTTTGTTCCAGTGTCTAAATTTCTTTTCCGGTACATTAACTGGTAAGAATTTAAATAAATAAAGACGGCTTGGAAGCTGGTTCAACTTTACAGCCTCTATTCTGGAGCAAAAATCAAGGACTTCCCATCTCTGAAAGTAATTTCGAATAACTTCTCAACATTAGTATAATTGGCATTATATAATTAACTCCAAAGCACTTCATTTTTTGTGCATCCCATTTCAAGTTGTATGGCTTCTCTGTAATGGTTATGAAAGACATTTTTAATGTCGTTTAGGTCATAGGTCAGTTTATCTGTATCTGGGTCTCTAATTATTCCGTCCATGCCCAAAATAATCTTGTCAAACAAAGAACATGATGTCAGCCAATGGTGGAGCATATAACGTATGTTAACTAACCTTCCAATCTCCCAGTCACAATGATATATCGTCCCAGTCACAATGATATATCGTCCCTCTTTGTCACTGATTACTTTTGTGCATGCAAATCTCAGTTAGAAAGGAGAATGGTCACACCTTCCTACCACTCTGTGGAAAGGCACTGTCAAAATCATTTTGCTAACCTAATCTTCTTAGCTTTTCATTTTCCTCTTCCGTAATTTTGTCATGACTTTACAACTGAGTTAATTAGATTATTCCTGTTTAGCGACAATATTCTAGTGTTATTCTGCATCACCCCCAATATACATTTATTTCGCAATCCAGGCCCCAGGACATAAAAAAACATATGAACCGTAAAACACTGGGAAAAAACAAAACCCTGAGACTCTGAAAAAAAGGGGTATACCAAGCTATCCCTCGTTGACCCCTGTTAGTGGTAGAAGGGCAAAACACCTCAATCCTGAAGGGGCCCCGCGAGTATTTCCCGGAAGCGGAGATTACACCATATTGTATGCTAAACGTCAAATGTACACCAACTGAGGCAAAATGTAAACCAGATTCCACTGTATATGTAAAACATGCGTAAAATGTGCAATAATAGAGGAACACATTCTGTCGCAGACAATGGGCAGCACTGATTAGCGTTAAAGCTACACAAACCGCATGTTCCCAGTCACATTTAAACTCTCTAAGCTCTCTAAATTCCAGCATCAAGGCCAGATTTTTGGCAACACCCCTCCAATACACAATTGTGGGACCCCTGAGACTTATTTAAAATTGTTGAAAAATATACTACGGGACTTTTGAATCCCTGATAAATCTGTCTGTATGTCTGTCTATCTTGTATGTTGTTGTGTTGCAGAGAATTGCTAACAAGCTTCCAAGTCAAATGCTGGAGTCCCGAGGAAGCATCGTGTGATGAAGCTCTTCAAAGTGAATGTTTCAGTCGCATGAATCCATCAGTCATTCTTGGAGGAGACTTGGACTGCAGAAAGGCCTTTGTGGCCACCGTGGGCACGGCACTGCACCACCCGTGCACATGTAAACAAGTGCGCGGTCCTGATCTCCTCACCTGTAGCATGATACATGATGTGCTTCACAACAGGTCGCACTTCAGTGAGTGGACTCTGTGGTTCATAAACAGAGGCGCTTAAATGGAAAATATTCCATCTTTTTTTCCCCTACTGTCTATTTTAGGGAGCCACTGGAGGACAAGTAATGGCCCTTCTCATCCTCCTGCAATCAGCGCATCAGGGAAAGGTCACAGAGGGCTAACTGGTAAATGTCCATGTGCAAACACTCCTATTTGTCAATAAAGACATAATGTATGGATTTTTTTCTATGTTTTTTTTTAGATTATTTCCTCTACAGCTGTGCAGCTGCACTACTGCTTGGAATTCTGCTAATGCCTTTGGCTGTTTTATATAAAATACGGTGAGTAGTTTCAATTTCAAAACAATTTCTCATAGGAAATAATCTAGTGAATAAGAGAAAGAGAAGGGAAGAGAAGAGAAAGGCTCAAAGCCTTGTTGTAAACATTTTTAGACTATACAGTCATCTGTCATTTATAGCGGTTAATTGGTTCCAGACCTGGCCGCGATAAATGAATTTCCACGATATAGGATTCAATGTTAATAAATGCAATATTTTCGTAGTTATTTTCGTAGCATTGGAAACCTGTTTATGACTTTCTAAATACGGGTTTTAATATTATTAAATTACACTGGTATAATCAATTCTTTACGCCACATTGTGCAACTCTTACGCTGCAGGGACTCGAGACGGCCGCTAGCTAGCAAGCCAACCGGTTGGCGTCAAATTTATCTCTTCTAAACTGAAGAAGCCAAAAACTTACCACTTCCTGGAATGGGACGAGAACTTTTTTTCACTCTATCGTGTCAGACATACCATGGCTGACTTCATGCAATGTTAAGGTAATGTAATGTAAGGTAATGTCTCAATGTTTTGTGTCATTACTGCCGCCTAGTGACCACAATACTACATATCACCTGTATTTCAACATGTTTTGACTAATAATAGACCATACTCTACCACGAAACAGCGATCATTTATTAATTAATTAAATTGTAAAAATTCAAAATTTGCTTAAATATGCTTTTTTTTTTTAATTGATAGGTCGTACTCAACCATAAAAATGTATGATTTATTAATACATTTTTTGAAAAACCGTGATCGAGTGAAGCCTCAAAATTCAAACCGCAATGGGCCGGGGGACGACTGTAATACTAATATTTAAAGAAGGGCACTTAGCGCCATGGTTCGTAACACAATGTTTTAATGACTCAATTGCAGATTGAAATACAGTATAATGTTTAGAACAAATCAAATTGATAGACCTTGATTTTAGATGGCTAACAGGAGACACAGAGCTGAAGATTTTCCGTGCTCGATGGCAATTTGAGCAACATCGAGGAGTTCAGGGAGGCAGACAATGAGGTGGAAGATAAGGATGGATAGCCACTTCACAAGATGAGGGAGAAAGTAGTAGCAGTAGTAGCAGTAAGGTAATGCAATCTAACGTCATGTCTCATAACATTACTGATGCCTAGTGGCCACAATACTACATATAACTTGTCTTTCAATATTTTTTTACTAATAATAGGCCATAGTCAACCATGAAACAGCGATTTATTCATTGTTTTGAAAAAACGCAATATAGTGATTTACAGTAAACCGCGGTGTAGCGAGGGACTGTACATGGTTCTTGGGGACACTTTTCAGAACGCTAAGGACTGACTTCTGATGTCACGCATGATGATGGTTTGACCTTTGTTGGACTTTCAAGGAATAATTTTCTAGAAAATTGTGACTGAATTCAAAATTGCATAACTTTGAAAGTTCCACCATATAATACAAATGTGATTGTACAAATAAAAACATCCCCTCTCCTCCCACCCTCCCCTTCCTCCTCATAGACGCCTGGACCTTTCTGCAGTTTAGTAAATAAATGGAGTATTGACTTGACCTTGCTTTGTGTCCCAGGGTTTTGAGAAGAGACAAGAGACGAGATGAAACAGGATTCCAGCCACTTGATAAAGGTCACTGTGTTGCTCTTCTGTAAGATCTCCACAAATATTAAATATTCAGTCATTTTGTTGCTATTTGAACTCATATCAGACAAGAAGGATTCGAGTTTATTATGGTTGCTAATTGTATGAGATTCTGTTTGTGATGACTTTTTTTTCATGTAAAGATATCTGTAAGCTGGTTTTCTTCAGGCAGTGAAAATCTACTGCAAATCGTGCCAACAATAAACTAATATAAGCTATATAAAGCGTGTTAAAGGTTTCTACAACAAGATATAACTGCTTTTCAAACATGACCAAATGGGAATGATGATGCAGTTGGTGATGTGGAAGCAAGTGAGGCGAAACTGACCTGATTAGATTCAACATTTCTCTTGACTGCCGTGACTGCATGATGGGATGCAGCTGCAGCACAGGAAACTCGCACCTCCAATATCCATCCATCGTTTTTTGTACAATACTTAACCTGTTCAGGGTCACGGGTGAGCTGGAGCCTATCCCGGCTGGCTTTGGGTGAGAGGTGGGGTACACCCCGGACTGGTCAACAGCCAGTCATAGGACACATACAGACAAACAACCATTCACACATACATTCACAGCATACCTGTGAACCCTCCTATTGTCCACGGGAAGCTATCATATTTTGCCCTTCTTTCCAGCCGCCCACCATTTTTAATAGTTTACTGAAAATGTTCCGCTGTTCTTTGCGTTATACACAATACATAATAAAAAATAGCATTAGATTACTATAATGTCCGTGCCCCCTCCCCGGCCCACGAGAGGTTTGTGGGCATGCAAGCTGGTCTGTTGGCTCAAAACTGTCATAATCCACCAACAACTTCTGGCTTGCAATCTCCTTAATGATATGTAATAGCAGCAGTTTTATCATAAGTGGAAAACAAGAGAAGAGCAAAAGAACTGTACTCAACACATTTCCTGATGATGAGGCTCTTCAGCACTTTTCTACTTGTTGATCTTGTTGAAGCCCAAACAGACACACTGTTAAATTGCTAAATTGTTAAATCAACACAAGCAACTAAATGGTAACCATTCCAAAAAATATATGGATATAATTACTGTTATATAATGTAATTGTGCAATAATAAACCATAGGCAAAAATACATTTTGCGCTAATATATTTTTGAGCATGGGCGCCTTAACTGTTACATAATGAGGGGGACCTTTGCAGCAAGTCAATTAGCATGCATTTTCAAAAATGTATGCAAATATATACAAATGCTTCCCAACCTTTTTATCAGTGCGGTATAAATTTGTCAGACCCCATTTACTGCTATTTCAATGAACTTGAATGTTGAATAGAAATGGAATAATTACAAAACAGATGTGCCATGAGGTGAGCACGAGGACAAGTTACTTTTAGCATGATTTCATTGAGCTATTGCCAAGAAAGGAGAAGAAGTCAGCATCACAAACAATTATGTGTTAAATACAGGATAACAATGTTCGGAATGATCTTTGGCAAAAAAAAAGTGCTTTTATGTTTTATTCTTAGGAGGTTTTTAAATTAATTTCCCCATTATCTGACCTGATTTAGGTAAAGTTCAAATTCAAAAAGCAGGAAATGTAGCCTCTTTTTCCATTATGAAACACCTGTTGAAATAATGAAGCTAGTGACCATTCTAAACTATGTAAGTAATTAAACTGACCTTTTACTGGGATCATATCATCATAAATGAGTTGTAAAAAGCCTCTGAAAAGGACACGACAGCATGTTCTCATTATTTTTGCAGTCCTCCATCTGCTGTATATTTTAATATAATTGATATAAAACCCACAGTTCCACTACTGGTCATTGAGTGGGTAGCACAGACCAGTAAATTGAGTGGATATGACTAACAGAAAGGTTATTTCAATTAGACATACTTAACTGTCAGACACACCTTTTGACCCCAATGCAGGAGCAAAACCAGGCAAACATACAGCAAATTCAGAAAATCTAAAAGCAGCGGCAAGAGTCAAAGCACTTACAGTATAGGAAATCAAGTCAAATATGTGAAAGAAACAAGATCACGGCATCGCGCTCCTTGCCTGAGCAACCTTGGAATTTGTCTTGCGATGTAAAGCATTACAGATGAAGTCACCTGCCTCCAGGATTTTGGCAAGGTTCACCCCCTTTAAAAAAATAATAAAATATTCAATATTAAAATAAGGAACGAGCCTATTGATCATTTGAGGCAAAATTGGGTGCAGTACATGACTATAACCAGCAGAGGTGCTCTTGAGTAAATCTAAATTACTTTTCTGTTTAAGAATTCCCATGTGGTATAATTTGGATATGCATCGTGGCAGCAAAAAAAAGTATATATATATATAGCACTGATCTAAAAAAAAGACTGGATCGAGCTTCTATTGTTCTATTTTTGAAGCCAATGGAAATTTGCGGCGGCCATCTTGGTGAGACCACTTTGCTGTGAGACAACAGTATGGCAACACACTGGTAAAACTTCGATTGATCGTATAGCCACCAAAATCAACTGCTAAAGGTTATAACTACTCAGATTTATACGCTTTTGTGTCATTTATCAAGCTAGTAAGATGTATTTTAGCTTCGAGACGGACGAAAAATTGGCTGAGTGGCAGCCTGCAAACATTGTTTACGTACGGAATTTAAAGTCTATCTTTGTCTAATTATTTTCCTACGGTAAACCATTATTTTTTTTTATCTCAGGATAAGGTTAAGGCAGGAAGAAAGCAGAAATTTTGTCACATGTCTTCTACCTTCGCGTGAATCATGTCTGGTATCAGAATTAATGTAACTTGGTAGTTGTGGTAGCTTTTAAAAAAGCTGTTTTTTGGTACAAAAAGACATTAGATAAGTGCAAATACTCAAAGCCTACTGTAAAAAACTGCATAGAAATAATTTTATCATTGATTGCTAGGCTAGGCACCAAAAAAAGGCCTAGTTGTTACAGGAAGGTGTAACTAGAAAATTCTTGCAAAACCACCCATCAAAGTTCATACTTTAACTTTTGGTTACATTTCGAGAACTTTTCAAAGCAAAGCTGTTCAAGTAGTGGCACATATATCAAGTCAAAAAAAGGTGCCAAGTAAAAGTACTTACGAGTGGAAGGTTCTTGGGAAGTGCTTTTTAAGTTGTGTTTCCTCATCCTCGCTTCCTTCACTGGCACTCCTGATGTTTTTGATGATTTTTCGCTAATTCTGCGTTCGTATACCAGCACAATCACAAAGCTGTGGCGCGTAAGGTGGTCTCACCAAGATGGCGGCGATCGAAAAAATCTGGCTTCAAATTTTGGCGCGTGAAAACAATAGGTTGCTCGATCCAGTCTTTTTTTTAGATCAGTGATATATAGCTATATATATATATATTTTTTTTTTTTTTCTTGGTTGAGTAGAAAAAAAAATTTAAGTATGAATTTATTGTTAACAGTCTCTATTATCAATCAAGGATACTGAGTCTAATGTCCATCCTTGTTGAATGAACATTGTTGTTGGAAAAAGTTCACAAAATATCCAAAGTGAGTCACAAGAGTGCTGCAGTCCACCCTGTAGTGAATACGTTCCACCAGCAGGGGTAGAGATTGTTAAATAAATAGTTCATGGATCAGAGCACCACATAGTGTGGGCACGTGAAATTGTGCAAAACCACTGATGTTATAAAATAAACACTGACAGAGAAGTATGTTTGCAGAGCCATATATGTTTATGTAAATGGAGTCTGGGAGATTGTACGCCCGGTGTGCATGCTGGGATAGTGGACACATAAATTTACAGCAGGTCTGCGGGGAGTGTGTGCACTCACAGTGTCGATGCCCATGCCGTGGAGCATGTAGAGGACATCCTCTGTTGAAACATTGCCAGATGAACCCTGAGCGTACGGGCAGCCTCCCAGGCCGGCCACTGCAGAGTCCACCACGCACACCCCCATCTGCAGAGACACAGTACAAGTCAAGTACTGTACATTTGGACCTATTTCAGGTTCTAGTCCTACTGACAAAACTTAGTAGTAAGGTACTGTGGAACCTCTAGGATTGTATGGATGGTGGTCAACTCAGATTTGACATTTTTCCCAAAGGTAAACAGAAATATTAATAACCTGTGCTAGGCTAAAACCCATAAAACCTTTATAAGGAATATTATAATATATTATTTATTTTAAAAAATGGCTCGTGGGCACTTGGCCTGGGGCAATAATAAATTATTCACACAATAAATGAAAATTAACTCCATAATTTTGCCTGAGTACATTGCCATGTGCATGCGTGTCTGTCTTGCTCGTCTCACGCCTCAGGCAGAAAGAGGTTCACTGCATTGGTTTCAGCACCTTGGTGCGTTTGTTCCATAGAACAACAGCATGAACAGAGTGAGCCCTTTTGAGGGAAAATGTGATGATAACCATAGCAACATAAATGGAACTTTCTGTGACACGTGGCAGTTTGTTATGTTAAATGTTACTTTAAACTCAGTTGGTTTTCAAAGCATGAGAAGGACTCCCAGAAAACTTCAGATGAAGCGCAGCAGCTTGAGAAAAATGAAGACATAACAGGGTATGTTATCTTAAATTTGCAAACTAATTGATACATTTTTACTTTAGTTTCGGAGAAGGGAGGCCCAAGGCTCACTGTACTGCAATTTAAAAACCCCTACAAACATACAGGTAATAAGCTTTCTTACTCTGGAACAGATTATTTCAAATATAATTAATGTTGATTAGAAGAAAATGGAAGTCGACCAGCATGACAGAGCGGATTGTGGTGGACTTGTGGTAGAATTTCCACTGTATATTTTAAAGCGAAGCAGACACATCCAGAACTGTCATTCAAACATCAACCCAGGTAAAAATCCATGAACAAAGATCCTTCTTCTGTTGGATAATTCTAACCGGCATGCAGCTCCCTGCCAAGGCTGTGGGCTTTACAGCTGTATAGGAGAACTGCGGCCTTCCATCTCCAGAATGAACGGGCACAGAACATCCCACAGTATGGCTTAGTCATCCTCTATGTCTGCGTGGAGCACCGGTGCCATATAGTAATAGCCTTGTGCAGAACATTTCATATGGTTCTGATTGTGCTGGTTACTCGTGTTTTCACAGTGTTACTTTGTCCTTTCCGTGCCACATTGAGGAGACATTTTGCCTTTCTTAAGAGGGTGTCTACTTACACTCTTCCAACAAGACGGGAGTTATAATATTACTAGACAAATGTGCCGTTGTTGCAAACTATAATCATTACTGTCATGCATTATTTCCCTGATCCCTTCAGGATAAATGGTCCCGTTTTAGAACCCTCGTAACACACGCACATTAACACGTACAGTAGGTATATATTGTACTCTATATAGTGCCTGTGGGAGTCTACTGTATATACAGTGCACTTGCTAGCCACATTGGGTAAATCTACATCAATCTAATGAGATGGATTACAAGAGATGCTTCGGAAATTCTAGCTTGCATGCTGTGGTTGTGTCATTGTTTGACTTCCGATTTGAACATAACATTTATTTGCTGTATACTGTCTATGTAACATGTAGGCAGTGTTCTAGGTAACAGTTTAACATGCCTTACTCTCCTCAGGGCATTCACACCAGTCAGACTAGATAGGATAGCTCTAGTCTAGTTCATGCTCAAAGACTAAGTGGGACACACATCAGTCAGACTAGATGAGACAGCCTGTAAGCCTTCCATTAGAGGATGAATAGATAAATAGATTGGATCTTGCGCCAGGCTCTCAGACTAGAGCTGTCCTATCTAGTCTGACTGGTGTGTGGCCCACCTAGTCTTTGAGCATGAACTGATAAAACCTGCTCGGATGAGAGGTGAAACGTCTTCTAAGACAACCTGAACAGTCCAGTTATGATCGATTGAATTTTCTGACGTGGATGAATGAAAATATTCACAGGCATGCCTAACTGTCATAGTGTGTAAAGGGGAACCAGTAATTTAACCGCTGTTAATATTGGGACTCTGAAGACCATGTGTGTAATTGATAACTAATTAATGTGTTGCTCATATCTTACTGCCATCACTGGAACCCTTCTGTGGGGGCATCACAAAGGTCCTGTTCACACAGGGATGCTCCTGTTTTTTTGGGGCGTGATGAAAACAATTGCATCCACACAGAAAGAGATCACTGGTTGAAAACGATATAAAACATAAGGCACATTTACATGTGGCGCTGTAAACCGACACACAGATAGAACCACGTCACACAACAGAACTACAGAAGAACAAAGGAAGGATACGCATGAGGTCTTCCGCTTGTCCCACTTGTCTGGACTGACGACGAGGTGTAATTACTTCTGCGAGTCACTTTGGCATATAAGACAAAGAATATCAGGAGAATGTCGACTGGGAGTCATGCCAGTCGACATATTCAGATATTATGTTGTCTTTTTGGCAGCGGTACAGAACCGTTCACTTCAGGTCATGTGATGGCCACGGGGCGGTGACGTCATTGCTTCCAGAAAGTACTGTTTTGCTTGTTCACACAGCAACGGCAAGCTGCCCCCACACGGGCTAACCCCCACTGTGCTCCCCTAGCACCGGAACACATTTACAGCAACATACAGTACATGAGCATGAGTCTTATTTATGTCTTAAATACTGTAGTTTATTTTCTGTCATTATAGCTACTATATTGTCTAATACGAGTGTAAAGGTGACTATAGGGGTGTTATTTCAAGTCTTGAGGGCTCTAATAATGTTTAAAACTGCATTTAGAAGGTTGTAAACAGGTTTTAATGCTCTATGAAAATATTCCATTTCTAAAAAAGGAATCATACGTTGCGGAAATTCACCTATCACAGTTGGGTTTGGAACCAATTAACTGTGATAAATGAGGGATTACTATATTCAGGGATGTCTTAATGCAAAACTTGGCATTATTTTTGTAAAGCAGATTTTGTTTGGCAGATTTCTTGGACGAGAAAAATAATATTGTTGTTCTTGGTAACATATTAGCTGTTGAGCTTTATCGTCATATTGTTTATTTTTACTACCAACCTCTCCCAGTCTCTGGCCTCCATATGAATTTTAAAGATGTGGCTTTCACTTGTTTGCTGGAAGGCTTAACAACAAACATCTTCAAAACATGAGGACACAAATTTTGATGTTGACACTGTAAGAAGAATCAATTTAGCAAAAGAATAACTTCTAACAATTTTTATAAACCAAAACAAAAATATGGCGATGCCAGATGAGCTTTCACATTCATTAGTTCTGAGGATGTTTTCCACATGTACCCGGGGATTGTCGTGAGAATATTAAAGATGTTTTCCAGCTTCCGCAGCAGAGCCAGATGTCAGGGTTGGAGGTCCCACAGGGAGACAAAATTAACACACTGATACTTTCAGTGGTAGTGGGTCATGAAGGACTTTCACCCCATGGAGAAGGATCAAGCAAGCAAAATTAAAAGACAAGAACTTACTTCTTCCAGGGGCTGTCTAAGTTCGCCGTAATTGCTGTTTGTGTTGGCAAGGCGAGAGAGGTGCAGGAGGTGGGGTGGAAGGTGGCGGTGGGGGGGCTGAACTTCGGTGTGTTCAGTGCATGACATTTCCAGACCTTGGTTAAAGCCAGAGCAGGATATTGTACAAGGCAGATTTTTTTGTGTTGTATAAACACAGAGTTGCAATCTACCATGCCAATCCTCTCACTTTCAGCTGCAGACCGCGCAGGGCTGGGGGTCTTCGGGTTTCCGAGAGGAACAAAACAGACCCTTCAGCGGTGTGCCCTGTTCCTTTGGACGCTAATCGTGCGAGAAACGGTGGTCAGCATCTTAAGCTTGCCAGCGCATTCAGTTAGCTTCATAGTGGCCAGAAACCAGATGTGCACTCGGCATTAGAAAGCCATATTCAGTGAGCTGTGGCGGTATGAAAACAATACATTCTTGTGTAAAGACACAGTGTATTCTGAAACGTGCATTGGTTTTTAGGATACGCTTGACATTCTACACTCACACTTGACGAGGCCGAAGACGGACAAGCTCCCATTTTGGTTTTAAAAGTGCGTCAGAGAGACAGAAAGAGAGAGTGTGTATTCACAGGATGATATGAAGCAGTGATGTTTTAGCCACAGCTACATAAACTGTAGGCAAGCTGAAAGAAGCTGTCACAGGGCCGCGGCTGACACATATATCAACCTTTTCCACGGATACATAAATAAGCCTACAAAGCCCAGATACTGGCAGAACAAAACAAACTTTTACAGACAAAATAAATGATATTTCCACCTTGTGATTTATTTTAAAATGAAAAATTATGAACCATGTCATCAATTTTCTTTGACAAGGATTACTGAGTTTAATTACTAACCAAACCTTAGACCTACTCAAATCAAATTCTCAGTGGTGTGCAGTCAGGGCCAGCAAGGCCTTCTCTGCTGGCTTAATCACTATCAGAAGCACTGACCTACATTTACAACTTAAATTCTAGTATTTGATCCATGAAAGTGTATTCATTTATTTTCAACTGTCTATTATCTTCATTTTGTAGTGTGTCTCTTGACTAGACTGCTTCCACTCGTGTATGTGCATGTTAGATTTTTTGGTCCAGTCAGATTTGAGCTTCTATGTGTTGCCATAATCAGGAGTGCTGGCCCATGTCACATACACACTATTAGCAAATGGGCTTTTTTTTAACCACTCAGATTACAGATTCACCTCACAAGATCAGTTAGCTGGCCCACAGTGACATCAGTGTTTTTCAATCCTCTGACTGGTTGATGTCTGCCAGCCTATTCCCTGACATGCAAACTTAGCAGTGCACTTGAATGCATCATCAGATGAACAGTGCAGCAGTAAATTAATCCTGTTATGACATGAAAAGAGTTTTTCATCTTTCTGTGTGCATTATGTGAACAAATTAGTGAGTTAATATGCTGTATATACATATTATATGTCAGTCTGGGAAAAGGTTTGTTGGTGTTGGTTTGAAGGGGCCTTCGAAGTATCCCTTCCACCGGTCCACAACATCTTGAGTCGAGGTCAGCAGCACACCATCCCCACCATACACGGTGTTGACAGTATACTCCCCCCCCCCCCCCCCCCCCCCCCCCCCGAGACGATGGATGGTGGTCCAGAATCCCTTCGAACACATTCAGAAGTCGTTCTCCATGGCTTCCCTGAACTCCTCCCACGTCCAAGTTTTTGCCTCGGCGTCCGGACGCAAACCGTTTCGCCTGCCGGTACCTGTCAGCTGCCTCTGGAGTCTCATCGGCCAAAGAGGCCCGATAGGACTCCATCACCGATGATGTCCACAAACGGGTTCTGGGATTACCGCCACGACAGGCACCAACCACTTTACGGCCACAGCTCCGCACGGCCGCCTCCACAATGGAGGCACGGAAAATGGCTCACTCGGACTGAATGTCCACTGCTTCCCGCAGAACATGGCCGAAGTTCTCCCGGAGGGGAGTTGAAAAATCCTTCTGACGGGGGGACTCTGCCAGACGTTCCCAGCAGACCCTCACAATGCATTTGGGCCTGCCGGTTCTGACTGACATCTTCCCCCACCATCGGAGCCAACTCATCACCAGGTGGTGATTGGTTGACAGTTCCGCCCCTCTCTTCACCCGAGTGTCCAAAACATGTGGCTGCAAGTCCGACGACATGACCACAAAATCAATCATCGAACTGCCACCTAGGGTGTCCTGGTGCCAAGTGTACATGTGGACACCCTTGTGCTTGAACATGGTGTTCGTTATGGACAATCTGTGATGAACATACAGGTAGATGTCCAGTAACAAAGCACAAGCACTGTTGCTTTTGAAGTTTTCATGACATCATGAAGGAAAAAAACTTCCTGCCTCATGGACATGACACCACCTCTGATGAGGCCGTCCCGTGTATTCACCCACTGGTTTACGGAGGACGGCTTGGTAAAAAAGCAGGCTTTGCTGCACATCTTAAAATTAAATCTGGAGCTATGCCCACTACCTCGTGATGGCCTTTTTCTAATGTTACTTTTAAAGGTATAACCACTCCTAAAAATAATATCAAGAAATGTCATGGTGTAACTAATGAATCATTTTGCTTGCCAAGCCTGTGAAATCTAAGTACATAAGTTGTCATTGTGTGAGCTGCCAGGAGTATGGCATGAACAAAGATTGCCCCCCCCCCACCCCCCCACCCCCACCCACCCACCACCCCAGTCCTTTTGGAGAAAAAAAAGGTACAAAGGCTAAGGAATGTCTTTATCAGGAACAAAAGAGGTGACTCAAGGCTGACAGCGCTGGGGGAATTCATTACTCTCCCAGTTGGTGGTGTAGACCTCTGGCACACAGTAATGAAAGGCTATATGATAAAAATCTTTCATTTCCATCTTGTTTATAGGTGAGCAAATGGTCAACTAAGTAGCCCAGTCTGCTATTATTTTCACCAAGCCTGGGCCAGCTGAGATGAATCACTCTAAATATGATCCCTGGGGGAATTTTACCACCCTCTGTGCTTTTATTTTTATTTTTTGTCAAACCATGCTAAGTTCAAAAAGCAGAAGTTAAAGTGTGGCTACTTTGATGAGCATCTCAAAGAGCCAATCATATTTAATTAGTAGTATCTTATATTATATAGGAGCGGTAAGATGACGAGTAAATGCTATGGGAATTTTCTATGTGCTACTTAAAATGAGTAGTTGACTGTCTGGTAAAAAGACACTTGTCTACATAAGTTTACAACAAAGGTCGTTCCTGCAGCTGCATGGCTGTTCATCACATGCACAGCAAAGAACGAATGAAAGGATCATTTTCCACCAGCCTTTAAACACAGCATTGTCAGGAGACCCATAGATGAGTTTGGAGCCCCCCCCCCCACTCTCTCTGCCTTAGGGCTCTTCTATCCACCTAGCCCTCAGTGCCTTTGTACAACAGACAGTGAATAGGTGAGCCTTTGTGCTGACCCCCCTGCCCCCAATCTTCTCACCCGCCCAGCCCCCTTATGAGCAGCAATGACAATGTGGCCCACAGATCTGATATAGCCATATCTGCATTACTTACATATAGATTTATGTCAGCTTGAGGAAGGGCTCAAGCACCTTTGTAGCCACTTAAAGAGTCTCCTTTCATCTGTGTCGAGCTACACAGCACATGACCTTAACAGTGCATGATGCTTTTTCTCCTGAGCGGAAGTCTTTTTATGTTCATTGCAGTATGGGGCGGTGCTCAGTGGAGACATTGAGATTTCTTTGGCTGTTGACTGACGGTTTCTGGTTTTCTATGTATGCCATTGTAACCCACACATTGATTTTGTGGCTGCTACGTAGGAGACTAAATAGAGGATACATTCATGATGTCCTAAAAAGCCACATTGTCATTAAAATATTCAAGGTTATTAAAGTACACAGTACGTTTGTGCGGTACATTCTGTAATATGCATACTTCTTCAAATAGACGTCTCCATGGGGCCAGCAGAATACTGCAAAATATTCTCCAGAAAATCAATTCTCCAAATAGTAGGGGAGGCCCTAATCATATTATATTCCCTGAGTGGAGGCTCACTGTGCCACACTGAGCTGTGCTGACAAAAACACAAAGTTTTCCAACTTTATATCACCAGCCAAATTATACGTCTGTGTAGGCTCTCAGTCGTACAGGAGTTGTCCATCAAGGGAACGGCTTCTTGAGACGTCATCTGTACTTCTGTGAAGAAGGTGTCGGACGTTTCGCTCCTCATCCGAAGAGCTTCGTCAGCGAACTAATAAGTGCTGGTAGCCTAGGCCTTAAATACAGTAAGAGTGGGCGGAATTGGTGTGCCAACACCCTCCTTCTATTGGTTCCTTACACTAAGCCTGGGCGGAGTAGTGGTATAATCCTCTCCTGCTATTAACACCGCCGATAAAAGGGAAGTGTCGCTCCCTGAGTTGGGTATGAACGACTCTGATACTGGCTCATTAGCATCTATTGTTCTGGCTCGGCCCTGGCTTCACCTCATTTGCATGACTAAGAGCTGTGGGTTTTGGTCTCAGTAACCTGCTGAACACAGGGTCCAAATTAAACCTCAAACCACCATTCCGATTCAATGATGGGTTCTGTTGTTTGACAAAAATAGCTTCCTTTACTCCTCTTTCAAACCATCTGTTTTCTTTGGCCAAAATCTTTACCTCGCTGTCCTGAAAAGAGTGATTGGTTGCTTTAAGGTGTAGATGTACTGCTGATTGAGGACCACTCGAATTGTCCCTGCGATGTTGATAAAGCCTTTTTTGGAGCATTTGCTTAGTTTCCCCAATGTAGTGCTCTTTGCATTCCTCATCTTTACAGTGGATGGAATAGACCACATTGCTCTGTTTTTGGTTTGGAGCCTTGTCTTTAGGATGCACTAATTTTTGTCTCAGGGTATTTACTGGTTTGAAATAGGTAGGAATTTTGTGTTGCCATAAGATCCTCTGGAGTTTTTTGGAAACCCCCGCTACATAAGGGACTACCACTCCTCTCCTTTTTGCTTCTGTGGGCTTTTGGGTTTCTTTCCCTACTCTCTTCTTTTGACATTTGTTAAAAGCCCACCGCGGGTATCCACAGGTTGAGAGCGCTCTCTGGACATGTTGTGTCTCCTTTTTCCTTCCCTCAGCACTAGTTGGTATTTGTTCCGCTCTATGTTGGAGGGTCCTAATAACCCCTAGTTTATGTTGTAGTGGATGGTTTGATTCAAAAAGCAGGTATTGGTCAGTGTGAGTGGCCTTTCTAAAGACCTCTGTAAGTAGCTGTCTGTCCTCTCCTATAATTACCTTGCAGTCTAAGAAGGCTAGTTGGTTCTCTTTAGTGTCCTCGCGAGTAAATTTGATATTGGAATATCGAAAATATTATATTGATATTTGATATGAGGAATGCTCTCAACCTGTGGGTACCCGCGGTGGGCTTTTAACAAATGTCAAAAGAAGATAGTAGGGAAAGAAACCCAAAAGCCCACAGAAGCAAAAAGGAGAGGAGTGGTAGTCCCTTATGTAGCGGGGGTCTCCGAAAAACTCCAGAGGATCTTATGGCAACACAAAATTCCTACCTATTTCAAACCAGTAAATACCCTGAGACAAAAATTAGTGCATCCTAAAGACAAGGCTCCAAAAAATAAAATGGAAGTGGATTCCCAGTCGGCTCTGTCACTGCGCAATATGTACCTGGAACGCAATCGGTTCAACTGGGTTATACGCATGTGTAGAACGCGTCTACATCGGGTCGGTCTATTTTTCGGCACTCACATATTAGGCATGTGTCATCTACGCCATCCATCGATCTATTTTATGGCAGCAAGCAATATACGTCCCCCTTCCACTCCCAAAAACGTTATTAAGATAGATAAAAATTTGAGAAATAAAAACATCACTCTTTCTCTTCTTATAGTATATCCATGGTGCAAGTGGACAATTTATAAGATTTCTGCAAGATTTCTGATAATAATCAATAGCCAATCAAAAAGCATGTATTGGCAGTACCCTGATGTGCCGGCAAATTTGTCAATCAGTGCGAGCCAGATGCAAGACGTTTCATTCTGCTCCGTGACACCAAAAAGGAGAAAGTTCTACTCGTATTAAACCGACATTAGATGGGGGATTTAGATATAATTCCTGAACCTTGCTTGTTTGGAGAAGATTGTCCTTTTCCCTTGATGTATAGTAATATTTACTAACAGTTACCGACTGACGGGCAGTGAAACAACGATGTAGACATTATTTTCAATCTATTTATCTTTGAGCTTAAGTGTGCTCCAGCTATGTGGAAAACAAAATAGTAATACTATTGCATTCTGATGTCACCTGTTACTACAAAGTGAATCTGAGGTGTGTGAGGTGTACTGACATCCATTTGCCACCTTACTCAAGGATCTGTTCTGGTGAGTGTACTATTTCTAATAACAGTTTTACTGCATTAACTTTTGCACTATGCTGGATATATTCATGAGGGCCCTCATGATTGTTTGTGTATATAGAAGTTATTGAAATACTATGGATAACTTGTGAACGTAGTTAAGACAGTTAAGTAATTCTTTATGTCTTTCTTGACTATTGGGAGAAGCCAAGATATAAGTTACTTCAAGAACCTTTTGTTCTTGAGCTACTTCTTGAAGTTTTTCTTGACTACTGGGAGAGGCCAAGATATCAGATACTTTAAGAACTTTGTGCTCTTGAACTATTCCTTGAGAGGTAGTCAGCATAATTTCCACATGGCTGTCTTCTTCAAGAACTTTGTGTTCTTGACCTACTTCTTGAGAGTAGCAGTTCCTCTTCCAATGCAACCAGTTGGTCTGTCTTCTGTGTTGATTTTAGTGATGGCATTTTCACCTATCTTTGATGTGTCATCATGCTCGATGAAAATGCTTTCTTGGTTTCTTTACCACCTTCAGGTAATAAGAGCTGGCCTCCTCTACTCCTTCAGGCGACAGCTTTGACAAGAGTTTAACATGTTCGCTGGTAAGATTTCCAGTTTTGTCTTTGCTCTTTTGACTGTCTATTTGCTTTCTAGGGCAAAGATAGTAATGGTAGTCCCTTTTGCACTTCTTGTTTTAATTTTTCCACGGCAAGCCTTTTTTTTTGTGCAATCCAAGACCTTTGAATTTCCAACAGAACAGGACTTTATCATGATGTCGATCATCTCCACACACGATGCATGTGCTTTCGGAGTCTCTCGTTGAGGTTGATGTTTTGGTAAATGCTTGCTTGCTCTCTCTCAAAAGCGTAATCGGTTCACTTAAGCAATGTATATTGCGTTGATTAGTTTGTTGAAGAACACTTTCTTGATCTTGTAGAAATGTCCATCTGTGGTGGTCTCTGCTGCAACCACTAAAGATGGGTCATGGATGGACTGGTACTGGTGGTGGTTGCACTAAATTCCCTCCAGCAGCCAGTTTTTCCATTGTCTATGGAATGCAAAATTGGGCTTCTCTGTACCTTATTTCACCTCTAGTCTCCAGGATAGTTTGGACCCTGGTTTTTGGTTCCCTCATTTCATCCTGTGGTACCCACATTTCCCATGTTGAAATAGCTTGCCTTGCTTCAGTCATCTGTTGTTCAAACTCGTCCAGGAATGATTTGCAGCTATCTGTTGTCATGTCAGCAAGGAACAGCCTATGTCACTGTCTTTTTCAACCCTTCCACTTAAAAATGAAAGACTGTCCTCCTTGAATCTTCTCAACAGTTTGGACTGAATAATTATTTCGGTTTCCATGAGCTTGGCTTCAATTTCTTCTATGTTGTCTTCCAAATGCTCCTTTACTCTTCAATCCCAGCCATTTTTCAAAAGACAACCCCTTCAGTACCGGCCCTTTTAGACAATTTTGACTGATCTTTCAAGGCACACAGAATATTGCGCTCTATGGCTATATAAACATGGAACTTACCAAAAGAAAGATTACATTACCGTCTTTCATCAGAAAAAAAAAGTTTGTTTCTACCTTTTTCCGTTCTTTAGTAATCAGCAGGTAATCAGGTAAGTTTTAGGAAAATATCAATTCCCAACTAGAAAAGGGAGAAAACCAGCTTTTGTGAAAACATAAATTTCAAGCACATCAAAATATAAATTTATTTACAAATATAACACTATGAACTATTTTCTATTTACAACTTTGAGGAATCCAGCTTTGAAATCTTCACTTGCGTCACTTTACAATAGTCTTTATAGAGTTTAGTGGATTCATCCCGAAACATTAGCCCGTCTTCGGGATAATTTTTCCTGTTGTGAGATAATTCAAACTTGCAATAAAGGCCTGTTGTTCTGGCGATTAAGTCTCGTGCTTGCGTGCCTCACCGAACATTACAGTAACGTTACTGACACCTAGTGACCAGTGTAGACAACTACATATCATCACAAAGTCTTTTAAATACATCTTCTGAATGATTTATATTTGTACTTTAGTTCATTTAGCCATTTTTATGCATGAACATGCTTAATTTAGGCAAAAATGCATAAAATGTGCTTAAATATGCTACATTTATATATATTATATATCATAAGCAATTCCCTTAAAAGTGGTGAGAGCAGGGAGATGCTGTCTTTAGGTCAAAAATTGAAAGAAAGAATGAAAATAAAGACAAAAGCATGAGCATTATAAGCAGCACACAACAGTAAAGACACTAGATCCCTGCTTCTCATGGGCTTCTGGGACCACCAGCTAATGGGGCCATAAAAATGTACATTTTGGACACACCTCCTCCTCCAAAGCCTCCTGCTAGCTTAACGTTGACGTTCTCCTCTGGTTCACATAAACATTAGCAATAAAAGTGACTGTTGTACTGTAATTATTAGATTAGATTCAGTTGCAGAACCCTCTCCTTCTCTCTTCAATATGCCTCATTTATTAATCACATTTGAAATTCTAAACTGCATCACCACTAATGAATGATAATGAAAGAGTAAGGGTGTAGAAGTTATATGTTTCCCTTTTGCAACTCACAGCAACTATGGTGCGTTCCGAGTCGCCAACAAATTTCAACGTTTGATGAAAAAACCTTATCAGTAAAGCATGAAGACATAACCATGTAAAAGAAATGTGGGCTTTTTTAACAGTGGTACACGTATGCTGTACATTTTACCTGTATTATCACTTACATGTATCAATAAATTATTACCCACTTAGGGTGGATGAGATGTGTTTTCTGCTGAAAAAATGGCAGATTTTTGTATTTTAAAAAAAAATTAAAATATTTTTCACCAAAAATTAGCAAATTTGCGGGGCCGTGAATTGCCATAGCCTTTTCTGTGCTTGATGTAATTTTTTTATGTTTTACAGTGGAACCTCGGTTTTCGAACACGCCGGTTTTCGTATGATTTTGTTTTTGACCGATTATTTTGCCAAAATTTTACTTCGTTTCTCGTACCCTGTCTCGGTTATCACACAATATTGTGCATATTACATTGTTATGGGAAAAATTGTTTCGTATGTTTCGGTTTTAGATGGACCCTTTCGAACGGATTAATCACAAAAAACCGAGGTGCAACTGTCTATAAAAAAAAATTCATTGAGAAATGGTAACGCTACAATTAGATGTACGGTGGTGAGTTATTACCTGAAGTGCGGTATGGATGTTTGCCAAGGCTTGCCCATACGTGTCATGGCAGTGAATTGCCACAGCGCTAGGAGGAATCTCCTTCAATACACATTGCAGCATCTTCTGCACAGAACCTGGAGTACCCACGCCAATGGTGTCTCCCAGAGAGACCTCGTAGCATCCCATCTCATATAACCGCTTTGCCACCTTATTCAGGGAAGAGATTCATGATCAGTTCATTTAAACATACTTTCTTTGACCAATCTATCAAAAAAAGTATATCAAAGTATATTTATATTTCTCACCTCCGCAACTTTGGTAGGTTCAATGTTTCCCTCATAAGGGCAACCAAGGGCACAAGAAACGTATCTGCGAAAGAACTACTGTCATTTAGTTGCACAATCATTATGCACACGACGCAGAAGCCAAGCCAAGTGATTTATGTGCAAGACACATTAAAATGCTTGCTTAACTTTTCATTATGTGAACAGACTGGTGATTAGATTCTGGTGGTGATCCAGTTCAAACAGTATTTGTTACGAGGAACACAGATGTTGATCATCGCAAATCAAGAGCTGTTTGTTTATCTCTTCTATTTTTTTGGGAGGGTTGCCATGGATGCCATCAATGGAAATGTCTTCAGAAGGGCGTGGCTTACAACTAATTGGCCATAATTAATTTACCATTTATACAAACATGAAACAACTTGAAAAATATCTTAAGAATGGGTCTTTGCTTGTCGTCCAAAGCAATTTGAGCACAATGTGAAGCAGAGCTTGATACCAAACTGGGCTTTATGGCAGTTTTCCAACATGATAACGAACCCAAACACACCCCCATGATGACAACTGCTGTGCTGAGGAAGCTGAAGGTGAAAGTGCTGAAGTGGGAAAGAACTTAAATGAGCACTTGTGGTTCATTCTCACTGGAAAGGAAGGTGGAGGAGCATAAGGTGTCTTAACATCCGCCAATTCTGCCAATGTCATCATAGTATAGTGGAAAAGGATTCTCGTAACAAATTTAGCAGCTTTGGTGAATGCGGGTGGCGGGAGTCAAGTGGCAACCAGCTTTGAGGCGCGTTACTGCACCTACCGTGTTGGAGTGTGGCTCAGAGCTACCAAAGTGATACGGCAACCGGATCAGCCTAATCTCGTGGCGGAAGCCGATATAATCCAATCTTCAAAATACAGCGGATCGACAGCCGATCCCGATCCTGAAGATCGGATCAGGACATCCCTACCCAGTACGTGAAGGCGGTGCTACCTTGGCTAGCAGCAAGCGTTCGCTAACATGAATGAAGGCACAAAAGGCAAATGCAAATGCTCGTGCGGGAATATGTCGGTTTTAAACCGAATGAACAAGGTGAGTGCATGAACAGTGACGAACATATTGGTTCGTCAGTGTTCATGCACTCACCTTGTTCATTTGTTCGAAAATAGTGACGAGGAAGAAGGGGATACGACCAACTTGTATGCACACCTAAAACAGAGGTGGAAAGGAGCCTTCATCCCAACAGTCTGTCAGTGTCAATTGCTACATTGCAAAAGAAATGCAACATTTTGGGAAATGTTAGAAATGTTTGACAGACAGTATGAATTGCCTGGAGGAACGTAGATGTCACAAACAGCAATTCTTGAACTGTATAACCAAGTGAAAGAAGACGTGTTGAAAGGCATCAGAAACATTGCATTTTAGTCCACCATCACAGATATGTGTTTCAGCTCAAATATGACACTCTACATTAGTTTAACAATACACTACATAACTGTGTGTGTGTGTGTGTGTGTGTGTGTGTGTGTGTGTGGTTTTTATTGGAGTGTTTTCTTTCTTAACAGAGAGTCCATTTTATTTTCATTGAAGTTTTTTTTTGTCTTTTTTTGTTTAATTTATTATATTGTTTGTTTAATGTATTTAAAAGCTGTTTCCAATAACAATGTAAATACTCTTGAGAAATTAAAGTTTATTGCTTTTGATACCATGTACTCTCATTATTATGCCATATAGCTAATGAAAAAATGCTCTCAAAAATGTTGTCAATAAAATCGATTATCGACAATAATGTGTTGGACAATTATCGTCCAGCAAAATTTGTTATCGTGACAGGCCTAGTTGCTAGCTATTGAGACAATAATGGCTGTTTGTTGAGTCATTTTCAGTGGCTAGTAAATCTATACCACTATATAAGCTATACAATGACTACTAAACTAAAGTACAGTATATTTAAGTTTTATTTCTATAGTATTGTCCCTAATATATAATAAACTTTTATTTAAATGTGATGCATGCACTCAGATAGGGTAGTAGGTATAGTACTTAGTAGTACCCGATTTTACTGGTGGATATGAGTCAGTTTAGCAAGTAGAGCAAAGTAGGTATCATGCAGTGTAAAACATTGCATAAAGGCCCAGGTGCGACGTCACGAGCAAGAGAGCTAAGCTGAGTGCTAGCTGAGTGTCGAGAGAGTTGGAAGTGTGTGGATGTTGGCGTGGGTTGTGGCCTACAGCATCCCTTGTGTGAATGCGAATTGCTGCAGTGTTCTCCGCTGTTAATAAAGCGATTGAAGTGCATCGGCGACGTGAGTCTCTCCTTCCCCACAACCAGGGGCATTACAATAGGATACAGATCAGATATGACATGCAAAAGAGGCCTGAGTCACGTCGCGAATTGTACTGTGCACACTGGCATGAAAAAAAACACTGGCATGAAAAGAAAATCAGATACAGGTCACAGATGAGCAAAAAAATCGGAACTGACTACGCATGAATGTAGCCTTAGGAGTAAACGGTATTTTCTCTAGCTGTATGTGATGAGGAAATACAAAGAGTACGAACCCGCGAACTGGAATCGCTTGCTCTTTGGCACGCTCAACAACCTCTTCAAACCTGTGCATGCTTTCTTCAATAGAGCAATTAATGTTTTTCACACTGAAGGTCTCAGACGCTGACCCAAACACTGCAACTTCAGTCGCGCCAGCTGCAACCTTCAGAAGGAAAAAATAAGGAAAGCTTCTGAACACAGCGTTGGGGTGAAAAATGTAGTCTACAAGTACATTACACTAAAATCATGACTTACAGCATCCTGAAAGCCTTGCATGTTGGGTGTCAATACCGGGTACTGAACATGAGGTGCTCTCTGGATTCCTGTGAGAACCTCAGTGTGGTCAGCCATCTGAACAAAAAGAGGAAAACATATGAGGTATAAAAATAAACCTTTAAGGTCAACACAACTTGTTCCTGAAAATACATCACTCCCAGTCAAGCCTTTCACATCCCTGCACAGTCCATTAAGGCCCAAGTTACTTGATGTCATATTTCCGTGAAATGAACAAAAAACATGTTTGAATGTCCTTAAAAATAGAATTTCAATTTACGACAGGAAAGGTAGTCTTTCTGAATGTTAAAATAATCTTGGAGAAAAACATCTGCAGCGATGCAGGTAGCCCACAGTAGTTGTTGGGCTTTATAAATCACTCGTCACTGTTTAACTCTGCACACACTGGAGTTAATACCTGCGGTACCCACTTTGAGGAGACAAAGCTGGTGGCCTCGATCACACGCAGGCCTGATCCCGAGAGCATGTCTATCAGCTGGATTTTCACCCCCGTCGGAACAATTTCCTGGGGAACAATAAAAACTCAAAACAGCTCTTTGTGGATTTGAGTCTATGCAAGTTGGGAGGTACGACATGTCTGAAAGTACAACATGCAAACATGAGACATCTCTCATCTCTGTTTTACTAGACATTGTGGTGAAATCTGTAAAAAAAAAAAAAGTGCTGGCATGCAATGAGGAATGATTCAACTGTGACATGCTAAGCAGAGTAAACGAAGCCAGAAGTCATGTCATTTCTCCTCTTGAATTTCAAAGAAAATGTAAAACATATGCTGTGGTAATTATGGCGCACAAGCCATATGTTGTGCGTGTTTTATGTAGGAAAGACAGAAACATTTAGGGAAAAATAGCAGTTTTGAAGGTATGATTAAGCATAGCAGTAGAAGGGCATATATAAACATAAATTACATTTGCGAAAGAAAGGGCGGTTTTTATACCTTTTCATTTTGAAGACCATCTCTGGGCCCTACTTCAACAATCTTGACGAACTGTGGATACTCTGAAGCAGTCTGGAAGAAGAATACAACACAAGCATTCATCTTTGTGTTGAGGAGACACCCAACAGTCATAACCATAAGCCTGCCAGGCATTAGCATGGGAAGCAAAGAGACGTTAGAAGACTCGGAAAAGATAGCATTTCCCCACAAGAACCACAGGGGAAATTCTGAGGATCAGTCCATTTCTGTGTTTGGAAGCAAAAACTGCAATCATCTTCATCGTGAATATGTAAATGAACACTTCAACAAACCATCTAATGTACAGTTTGTGTCAGCATCTTTTTTTGCACTGGCCGCATTTTCTTCCTGTAAAACTCCTGTGGCAAGAATAATCAAACATGAGCATGTAAATGGGATTATGGATTTAGCATTCTGTTAGCAAGTAAACATACTATGTGGTCACATTTCAATTCAGTTAAGGAGTCTTGTACATGTACACATAGTTTAAATAAACTTGTAAATATGAAGATTTTGATAGTATACCATATATTACATTGTAGTTGGATTAAGGTAAAATAAACAACACAATTTACCATCTTCCAGGCACACTCTGAGGCTAACTTCTTTGCTAACAGGTCTGCCAAATTAGCCTTAAAACAACCATAAACTCGTGTTGCTTCTCAGCTACAAAAGCTACATTATCCCTTAAAATAAAGAAAGAATACTTAGAATACTTAGTTTTTTTAATTAGAAAATGTAATGTTACATGGTATTTAATATTGAGCCCTTCCGTAAGCAGCTAGATGCTAACATTTTAGCTAGAGCTTTACTAGACAAGCTCTTCGACTTGAAACAACAGAGGCGCAAGACCAACAATGTAAAAAAGATTAAATGGTAACATTTACATTATGATTTCATTAAAGAGTACTGCAAATTTAACTCTACTAAAGTTATGGCAGAGTGGGCTTATCTTCATAATTTAGCAAGGTTAAGCTAATTGTATGTTACTTACAGTTAACGGTAATAGCTTCGCGCAGCAATGCTAATTGTATATTTTCCTTATACATGGAGGTAATAGCTACACATAGTGATTCTAATTGCACATTTTGCATACACATGGAGGTACAGTCATGGCTTAGCATAATCACAGAGCGTGTTGAGTGAATACATAAGTAATTACCCAATGAGGGTTTTCCTTCATCACGATTACGGATAATGACGAGCTGTACTCGTTTCATGCTCGTACTCTGCAAAAATGCATTTTCCGTAACGGATACTAAAAGGATATTAAAACGAGTAATCCCTATAAAATACAAATATTAGGCATTCAGGAGACACATACAAATACATGTCATTGATCTGTAGTATTCTACACTGGTCACTTGGTGTCAGTAATGTCGCACTGATGAGGCAATAGCCACCACAAGGAACCTGTGTGAGTCTATATTATGTCTTAAATTGCTTATTTTCTGTTATTATGTATACTAAATTGGGTAATACAAATGTAAATCTGGCTATAGGGGTATTATCAAATGTCTAGAGTGCTCTAATAATGTTAAAAAGTGTATTTAGAAGATCGGAAACAGGTTTTGTCCGAAAATATTCAATTTCTAAATAAGGAATCCTACTTATCCTACTTATCACGGTCGGGTCTCGAACCAGTTGTGTTTTAATGTAGGAATTTTCTATCCATACAGAGGAGGCATACTTTAAGTGTATCGAAAATATAAGGCATCTTTGAGTAAAGTTCAAGTATCATTTCAGCATCTCATTACCGGGCTGAGTGTCCTGGTTTTCGGTAATCAAAATATGGTCACCATAGCTTATAGTCAATCTCATGGGCAGGTGAACAAAATGCATGTTCATATTTCCTTTCCATAAAGTGGAAGTATACACAAAGAAAAACAGAATGATGTTACATAAGCTGTGAGCGGCATCAGAGCGTCAGCATCATGACGAGGTCATGTGGCGGAAACGTGTGAGGCGTGTGAGACGCCAGAGAAGGACACCCACCTTTTCCTCTTGCAGCCAGCGTCTTAGCCATGGATAGTCCTGGATGAGTTGCTCATATGTCAAGCAGTGCTTCACCGTCGTGGGTAGGTTTCCCATTTGGAGGTCTGCTGTTTGCACCGCTTCACCTCCCGAAGACACGGAGCCCCCCCTAGCCTGTTTTTGTGTCCTAGCTAATATAGCTAATGCAAGATGGGTATGCCTGCATGATGTAAGGTGTTACTTACCCAGATGAGATTAGAGGACGACTTCTACTGACTGTGGAGGATGATTCAGCAGTTGCCATGGCAGCCACATCCTAGCTGGGAACAGAGAGACTGTGAAGGGGTGAGAGGGGAGTCATTTTCATCAAGCAAAACAGGAAATGGAACAATAGGGAACACTGTCACTTTTTCTTGTAATTAATATTAGATTAATCGTGTCTAGATGCAACTGAGGCAAAATTGAGTGTACTACTTAGTTGCAATCAGCAGGGATGCTGTCTCAACTGGTTTGTGGTAGAATGCTGTATATTTAATTTGGACTATTATAAATATTAGTAAAAATATTTGAGGCAATGAAACACCTTAAACACCAAGGAGGCATGTTAAGTCATGTAAACACGTAAATTGTAAAATTATCGCTACCAGAATATTACGTTTTTTGTGCCATGCGTACAGCCCAGATCACAAAGCGTGGGATTTGGGTCCGACAGTAACGGAATCAAACAAAGCCGGTAAAGGTCAGCATTTCCAGCGTGGGGAAGAAACAAATATATTGATAGATACAGTATGCTTAATTCTTAAAATATTGTGGAGTGCATCAATGAGGTGTGAGTACTGGATAATCTGAAAAATATCAAGAAGACACTTTTGTCCATATAATTAGGAAACAAGAAATAACGCAATCTACTATGCCAAGACAAAAAAGGTAAACACATTTTTTTTTACTTACTTAAGGAAACCAAAATAAAAAAACAAAATACTCGGCTCAACTTGGAAGTTTGTATAGCACTAGGGCAATACGCATTCGGCAAACTCGTAAAAGCATCAAAGCAATGAAATTTATCAAAGGCAAGCATTTTTTGTTTTGACGTCATGACATTATTAACAACAATATTCGGAATACAGTAATCCCACACCACTTTGCGCTTTGAATTTCGGGGCTTCACTCCATAATGTTTAAAAATATATATACATTAATAAATAATGCTCTTTTGTGGTTGAATGCAGCCTATTATTAGTAAAATATATATCTATAGATTCAAGATTCAAGAGTTTTATTGTCATATGCACAGTAAAACAGATACTATGATTGTACTATACTATTATACTATTATACTATGCAATGAAATTCTTATTCTGTTCATTCTCCCAAAAAAAGAAAGAAAAACACAAGAAAATGAATAAGAACATAAGAAACATTAATACCAATAAATTAAGCAACAAGAACAGAAGAGACATTAATACAAATAAATAAATAAATCATGTTATGAGTGTGTGCGTGTGTTGCGTGCGGCGTGTGCGAGTGCTTCGTTGAGAAGCCTGATGGCCTGTGGGTAAAAGCTGTTTGCCAGCCTTGTGGTCCTGGACTTCAAACTCCTGTAGCGTCTGCCTGACGGTAGGAGTGTGAATAATGAGTGTTGTGGATGTGTGCTGTCCTTGATGAGGTTGTTTGTTCTTCGTAGGACTCTAGTTTTATAAATGTCTTGCAATGAGGGGAGGGCTGCCCCAACAACATGCTGTGAGGTCTTGATCACCCGCTGGAGTGCCTTCCTATCACGTGTTGTACAGTTACCATACCAAACAGTGATAGAGGCGGGAAAGACATTTTTGATAGTGCACCTATAGAAGCAACTGAGGATTTTGGTTGACATGCCAAATTTCCTCAGTCTTTTCAGGAAGTACAGTCTCTTTTGCGACTTCTTGATAACTTGTTGGGTGTTGTGAGACCGGGTGAGGTCCTCGCTGATGTATGTGCCAAGGAACTTGAAGGTTTTCACCCTCTCCACCTCAGTCTCATATATATATATATATATATATATATATATATATATATATATATATATATATATATATATATATAAAGTATATGCATATTTAAGCGAATTTAAGTAAGCATTTTCAAGCATAAAAATGGGTAAATGAACTAAAATAGAATTACAAGGCATTCAGAAGATGTTCAAAGATGTCAATGGTCACTATGTGTCAGTAATGTTACTGCTACCTTTGTACCGTGCTAGGAGTTCTTTAAATATTGTTTCTTACATTCTCACATTTTTTATTAAAGTTCTGGCACTTATAACTTTTTTGCAGTTGCATTTAATAAAAAAGAATGCACATGTTCCTCTAACTCTCAGAAACACACAGTGCTCTTGAACATCTCATCCCTGCACAGCACACACCTTACTGGGAGGAAGGAAGGAGACAGATTTGAGTTCATCACTCTGAGTTCTATGAACAAATAAACACACCACATACACATAATGATTAAATTATTCCCTGGCCAAATTCTGTCTATTTTGTCCCAACTCTAAAGAAACTATTATCCATTCTTCACAAAGAATGAGTCACCAGTGCATGGATGCTTTGTTTGGGCACTCCATTCTGAGGGCTAGTTTGTTAGGCACAGTGTTTAGTCATATAATAACCAAGATGGAGACATTTTTGCTCATAATTTTTGTCAAAAACTGAATCCACTTCCAACAGTCTCTCTCTAATGATAATCTGCTTACAATACAGCCCTTTGCAGTTTAGATAAATAAACACCCCAGCTGCAATTAGAGCATTTACAGTACATTTCTTGTGACTGTTTTGATCAAATAAACTTGTGTTGTTTCTGTAGGGCAGAAATATTTTAGTTTTTATACACAAATAGCTACATTTTTCAGCTGTCATTGCCCACCTGTGGCCAAAATAGGGGACATCAGGTTTCATTTTTCTTCTCTTGTTACACACAATTTGATGTGCTTGATGTGAATTTGTAACTGCACTATTTATGGGGCTACAAATCATCGCCAAATGCTTTATTACCTGTCTAAATATTGATTGCATTCTGCAGAATCGGAAGTGTTTAATTCACTGCGTGTTCCACAAAGACTTACCTTGGAGGTGAAATAACAAAATTAGGTGAACATTCGCCTCAATGCTGTGGTTGAAAACGGAGGGGCTTTGACGGAAACAGGCCGCTTTGATTGATCCCCCGTGACCTAAACAGTTGAGCAGGTTTTCCATTGCCAGACGTGCCACCGCTGCCAATGTCAACTGCATGGTGTAATAAAATCCCTTGTTAAGCCAGGTCAACATTTACCAGAGAAAGAGCCATTCTTCTGAAGCCAGATGTTAACAATAGAGAAGCTTAATGAAGTCCTTGCATTCAACCATCTCACCGCACTGAACGAGAGACCTCTACTACCTCGCTCTCAGGGGTTGCAGGCGACTCATGTGATCAGCCACCTACAGCAGACCTCAAGATTGATGTCTATCAGTTTCACAAAATAATAATCACATTGTAAAATATTGCATTGCATTTGTTTCCTATCTTTTCTGATGAACACTACATGTAAACATACAGTATGTGTGTTAATTCTCATTTGTACAAATATGAGGTTGGAAGTTAAAATGTGACGCTGCTTAGTTTCCAAGTTCTGATTTCAAATCAATGTTTCTGCATAGGAAACAGTCTGCATCATAAACCTTTTATGAATTGTACAGGCAATGTTTTAAGTAACATGTTAGCATTCTTGTCTGCCACACAAGTATAAAGAGATGCTCCGAGGGTCAGTCAAAAAGTTTAAGCCTCGCCCAGTAAAAGGACCCATAGCTAAACATTTGTATTGTGATAACACACTGACACTTCTTATGAAACTAGAAAAGCTAATACAGAGTTCTGTCTTAATTTTTTCGCAGGTGACGGACAGGCGAAGGTTAGGCGTGTGTGACAAATCAGAAGATGGACAAACCAGAAGTTTGAGCAATCATAAAGTATATGCAAAAGAAAAGTTTGTACCCCCAATGAAACCCCTGAGGACATGGTACAGACACTTGCTGAGGATTCCCTCTCGTATACAACTGTGAAAAAGTGGGCTGCTGAGTTCAAGCGAGACAACGTTTGCACAGATGACCCCCGGTCAGGTCGTCCACAAACCTCAACCACTGATGTGAATTCCCAAGTTTTTTTCTTGCAAATTACCGTAAATTCTGGTGTACAGTGTTCCCTCGCTCCATCACAGTTCACTTTTCGCAGATTAGCTCTTTGGTGGATTTTTTTTGGTGCAATTTTAGTGCTTTTTAAAAACAATTTTACAGCGTAAGAACGCTGTTACAGGCCGAGCCTGGTCCTTTGAGAAGAATTGCATTCTTGGAGGTTGAGTATTGTAGTCTTCTGCGTTTTGATTGTGGTCATGGCTAGTTAGCAAACAGTGAGCTCTTGCTCACCGCTAATACAGTAAACAATAGCCAACCGTGCAACTCCGAACGCTGCACAGCTGCAAGGCCTCCCCACGACAAAACCCACAACACAGACAAAAAGCTCTGCACCCAAATAGCATAAGAAGCCAGCCGGACCCCAAATTAATCCTCAACGCGGGGGGAATAAACACGATGGCAGATGCAACACGCTTCAACAAGGACACAAAAACACCATAACCGAAAGAGCCACGGTCAGTGCGTCAATAATTTCTTGTGTCCAACCAAGTAGGTTCATTAAAATTCTAATGAAATTTGAACTTTGAGAGTGCTTAAACAAGAGAGAAATGTGAGAAATGCTTGTCTGAGAAAAGTGTATAAAGTGTATGGTGAGGGGTTTTACAGCCTTAAAACATATATAATAATTGTTAAAAATGAAGTTGGCTACTTCGCGAATTTCACTTATTGCGGGCTATTTTGGGAACCTATCCCCCGCGAGGGAACACTGCATACACCACTACTTTTTTCTGATAATTTGCACCATGCGGCTTTTGCATCAGTGCGGCTAATATGTGGCTATTTCCCAATCTCGTGACATCTCCTACACTTCAGAACTACTACTAATCATTTAAATATGTATTTCGGAAAACACTATTATTAAGATAGTCCATCATAAGGGCAAAAAAAGTTCAGGAAACAACCATAAAACTACCATTCTCACAACCCTCTGCTCTCATTGAGTGGAGCCAGTTATGCATGCACACACTCCAGTTTACAGTGAGTGCAATTTATACTAAAATCAAATGTAAAACAGTTGGATTATTCAATAATCACCATACATATACCACCAAGACTGCAAAGCATGTTATGTTGAATGAAAACAACAAAAAAAGAGGGGATGTATTGGAATTTGTGCAGCGATCGGGTTGACACATACCTGCTTCTGCCAGGGGCATATGCACTACTACGTACTATGATGATTCAAAGGTGGCCACAAAGGTGCCACTGGTTCTTATGAAGTCCAGAGGATAACCCCATCAGAAATAATGTGTAATATCCAGCAGTTTCACAAGTGACCCCATGTAAATATTACACAGTGTAAGTAGCACAACAGGCGTACACGTACATCAATAAATAGAAATACAGATACAATAAAACACAAAATACAATATTGTTTTCTTGAATGAATAAAGTATCAATCTGTCCATCTAACTCTGACTACGGAAAATAAACGACCAGATGTAGATGTTCTTTTTCTTGTTTATGGTGTACCGGAATTAGGAGGCGTTCTTCTTCTTTTTGTTTATGGTGGGTCGCAACCAATGTTTAGGTGCATACCACCACCTACTGTACCGGAATGTAGCTGCGTTGTGCACATTTGCAATGACAACCCGATAGTGACAAGCTTCCATCATAGAACATACACGAAGAAATGAAATTGATGCCGCTTTCAAGTTAATGGCAATGGATTTTTAGGATAAGCGGCATAGAAGATGGATGGATGGCAAGGGAAACATGGCTGCTTCACGTAGGACTACTGCCAGTTGAAGGGGGACACAGCTCCCCGAAAAAGAGAGAGAGCTGACAACGTGACGAAGGAATTAGGACGCTGTTCAGTTCTCACACGGATTCACCGAGCATTGAATTGTTCACCCACTAATAGGGAACGTGAGTCGGGATTAGACCGTCGACAGGGCAGTTTTACCCTATTGATGTTGTGTTGTTGCAATAGTAATTCTGAGCTTTGTAAAAAAAAAAAAAGTATGCCTACACTCACAATAATGTCAAGGTTTTTTGATGTAGTGACAAACTACAACTACGATGAACGCATCCATTCACGGCTATTGTTATCTCCTGTATGTTACATGCACTATTCGGCACTGTGTTTAACTGGCTGTGTACTGTTCTGCATGGTTAAGTAGCAGTGTTGCACCACTGTCTGGCGCGCAGTGTTTGGGAAAAAAAAGCATTTACTTTATTAAAAATTTAAAAAGTCTTTCTGTGTAACATCTTTCTGTGCACTAAATATCTTATTTTATGATGTGCACACCTGCGGCTTATACCCCGGTGCGGCGTATGTAAGAACAAAACTGTTTTTTCTTCCAAATTTGGTGGGTGTGGCTTATATATGGGAATTTATTATACGACTTTTGGGCAGTGATGTGCATTGAGGTTCATGGCTGATAAGGCACTGACTCTTTTGGAGTTTTTTTATGTTCATAGGGGTTGCAAAAAGAATAACAAGGACAGCAAGAAAAATAATAATTCATTTGCATTAAAAATTTAGTTTTCAAATACTTCTCAGTCCAATTGATAAATTCTTTTATTGACTGAAAAACATTTGTGGTTTTACCTTTATTTGTGTATAAAGTACTTGTACCCAAAAGTTCTGTAAAAGTCTGATCGCCAAAACTCTGAGCTGGGGGGTATAATCCATCTTGGCAGTCAAATTCATTAATTCACTAAAGCTTAAAAATATATTTAAAGCATTTGAATTTCTGCTGAACAGATGGTGCTGCCATCAAAAAAAAGTGGCTTTTCCTCCCTGGATTCCTGTGACCAGCACCTTCCAGCTAACACCCGCGCCACCCCGTCAGGATGAGGATAGTATTGCAAGAGCCTCCCGTAATGACATTTCCGTAATGACCCCAGGTTTTCTCGTCCCTCCTAGTAGGAACTAAAAAGTAACACATTTTGCTGAAACATAGACTAATTTACTTTAGCAGGGTTCTAAGCTGCTGCGCCTCGTTGAATTCCTTTCGGAGCCATTTACATCCATAAAACACATGCATGAGATAATTAAATTGGAATCACAATAATACGATGAGGAACTTTTTTTAGTTTATTAATTAGTTATTAGTTTTGAGTGTTTTGATTGTTTTGGTTTCTCTGTATATTCTCTTACTGAACGCTGACTGGCCTTTTAACATTCCATTTTTTTTTTTTAGGAAACGGCACCGGTTTATCTTGACAAATACCAGCTGCAGAGACTCACTTGAAACGAGTAGCCTTCCGGGCTTTCTGGAATGAACACAATGCACGTGTGTAGAAAACCTAAGTCAGATTGATATTAAGACAGGCAGGAAAGGTTGTGACATCCAGTTAAAACACTGGATTCCTCAATGATTTTTTTTGACAATTTTTAAGTTTTAGGCAATGTACTTCATTCAGTAAAATAATCTGATATTATTACTATAACCAACCTATACAATAGTACTTGTAGATGACTCTTTGTAGATACAGTGGAACCTCTGTTTTTGAAAGCCCCTGTTTGTGTATGATTTGGTTTTTGACAAAACTGTGGTAATTTACTATTTTGCATGTTGAATCTTGTGGTATCAACTCATTCAATCCCAGCCATTTTTCAAAACACAACCCATTCCCTAACGGCCATTTTAGACGATTTCGACTGATCTTTCAAGGCACACAGAATATTTTGTTTTATGGCTATAAAAAAGATGGCCCCTCCACCAAAAGAAAGATTAGACTCCTGTTTTTCATCAGAAAAAAAAGTTTGTTTTTTTGTGTCTTTGTTATTTAGTAATCATCATTAGAACATAGGTAAGTTTCAGGAAAATATCAGTTTCCGACTAAAAAGGAAGAAAACTGGCTTTTTGTGAAAAGATACATTTCAAGCACAACTTTCACTTTGACACAATTTTATGACAGCTCAAATATCTAAACAACTGTACCACAACATAAACAACAAAAAATCAAAATAACAATTTATTTACAAATATGTCACCATGAACTATTTACAATTTACACATTTGGAATTGAACAGTGTGTGCATGTGTGTGCACTAGTGCATGCATTAAAATGATGCTGCAATGTGTTACCTTCTGCACGCTACACTCGTCCACGTTTTTCCACTTCCTCCTTGCTGTCATGTATGTTTTCCATCCATCCCTCTTCTATGCTGCTTATCCTCACTCGGGCCGCGGGTATGCTGGAGCCTATCCGAACTGACTTCGGGCAAGAGGCGGGGTACACCCTGGACTGGTCGCCAGTCACTCGCAGGACACATATAGACAAACAACCATTGACATACACATTCATACCTATGGACAATTTAGAGTCTCCAATTAACCAGACATGCATGTTTTTGGAATGTAGGAGGAAAACCCACACACGGGGAGAACATGCAAACTCCCAGATGATATGCACAACGGAACCCAGATCTTCCCAATCTCCTGACTGTGTGGCCAACATGCTAACCACTAGGTCATCGTGCAGCCCCGTCATGTATGTTTTTTCCATTCAAATTCACATGCCGAGCGCTTATCAAATGCACTTCTGCCTCCTTGTGGCCGTTTTAATGGCTTAAAACCGCTCTAAAAGTGACATTAATTAGACATCCATTGGCATCCATTAGTGTGCAGAAATACTTAGAAATACGTCTTTGGGATCGCGCGTTCGGGACTATAAAAACGTAGAAATATGTCTTTGGTATTGGAAGAGTTAATAAAGATGTGGACAGACTACTCCCTGCATTGCTTGTTTATTAAGTGCTCTCTTAATCACACACCCAACACGCACACCCCTAAATCTCACGATACTAAGTTTACATAATACTACGGTATGCCGTAAGGCAAATTCATTTGGTAAACACAAGTGAGAATGTTACACAAACTAGACCATTTACCCGTGTATAATTCCTCGAGGACTCGAGTGCCCAAACAAAGAATCCCAATCTTGTCGTGTTATTAATTCACTGCGTGAGTCCAACTGTTTTCGTAACGTGTTTTTATGACAAAACATGCCTGTTTGCCTGGAAGTCATTGTCCCTCAGCTCCGTCGCTCATCTATGATGTCATCACCGGTTGACTCTGTAGTTCTAACTAACATAGTTACACCACAAGTGACTTTTATTGACTACGGCTGCAAAATAATTTATATGCATTTTGCATTGTTTTCAGCATGTAAAACTAATTGTTCAATATTAAAAAGTGTTTTGTGTTAACATTTTTGTGTGTCTAGCGCAGATTCATTGGATTTACATGTCTCCTACGTGGAAAATAGTTTCAGTTTCCGTACAAGTCGATTTGAGACTAACCCTATGGAACGGATTAATAACCGAGTTACCAATGTAAAGGAAAACACATGTCTAAAACGGCTGCACTAGTTTATAAAATATCAGGTCTTTGGTTTTTGGGGGATGTTTTCTGTTGTATTAAATAAAATACCCTTACTCTCGTGTGTCTCGTTATTGAACGTCTAAAGAAAAATGTTGTCCTAAGAGAGAACCAGATGTGAAAACAGCAGTGCTTTGCAGATAACCTGTGCCATGATTTAAACTATGCAGATACAGGCTGAAATCAGTGTATAAGAAACAATCATCTTCAGTGTCCATAGGATGGATTTGGTGACATGCATGGATATGTCTAGCATGTTATATCCATAATTAAATGTCAATGATTGCAGGTTAAACATTCCAAAGGTGTATGCGTTTACTCCAACCGTACACTTAAGATTACCGAGCAATAGGTTATGAGAAGTGTTTCCATTCTATTTCATTTCTATGATTTCCAAGAAGGCTTTTGAAAATAGAATACCAATGCAGCGTCCTTTCAGGAAGGCTGCTGTTTTTGTGAGCCAACTTTCCACAGCTAACCTTGGACACAAGCATGTGTGTTCCACATTATCTTCACTGTAATCACACTGAGGAGCACCCTGTTGCTTTGAGCAGTAAAAGCCATCAACCTTTGTGTTAGGTTTATGTCCACAATATATAGAATGTACATATCATGTTACATAAAATGTGCAATTTGTTGTTGCCATGCGTTCAGTATGATCAGCGGTGAAGTAACTATTAAAGAATAGGAAGTTTAACTATGAGATGATATGGATGGACATAAAACAAGGTATTACACAATCTAACATTTGGAATCATTTTATTACTAAAGCAAGCAGATTTATATTTTATCATGGCTGATTTACAACTCCAACTGGATGGTGAAAAAGTTACAACTTAAAGTGTGTCAATATTCATGGAGACAGAAATTGAATTTAACAGCAGCGGTAAATCCACATGACCGGGTTACATAGTGGCTATTGACAAGTAGCCTGTTTTAACATTTCACCACTGAGCCTTTTCTTGCAAGACTTTAGTAGGATTTTTAGGATTTTAAGATTTTAAGATCAAGATTAAGATTAAACAAGAGAGAAATGTGATAAAATGTTAATGCCTGTCTGAGAAAAGTGTTTGAAGTGTATGGCGAGGGGTTTTACAGCTTTAAAACCAACAGTCATGGAAAAAAGGATTAGACCACCCTTGTTTCTTCAGTTTATTGATCCATTTTAATGCCTGGTACAGCTAAAGGTACATTTGTTCGGACAAATATAATGATGATAACAAATATAACTCATAAGAGTTTAATTTACGAGCTGATATGTAGCAACTTCCATGGTTTTCTTGATAATAACCAAAATCACTTCAATTCTTACATGAAAACTATAGCATTGTACTGCCAAAAAATGTAACTCTTATGAGCTATTTTCGTTGTTATTGTTATATTTGTCCAAACAAAGGTACCTTTAGTTGTATCAGGCATTAAAATGAACAAGAAACTGAAGAAACAAGGGTGGTCTAATCATTTTTTCCATGACTGTTTCCATGACATTTCAGCACCATTTATACTATTTAGAAGACTCAAGGCACTTTTAGCGCCAAATGAAAAATCTACATCTAATAAAAGTCAAAGACATCAAGGAACTGGACAAATACGAAAGATGACATCATCTCCACTACAAGGAAATAAGACTGAAATAAGATGTTAAAGATTTTAAAAAGAAGACTTGAAGCAGCTGAAGTCATCATCAATCAATAAATCATCATCATCGATAACATAAATTATGCTAAATTCATCTATGTTAAGCAAGACATTTCATTCACCAATAAGCTATTAATGTATATGCAGAAATACTGAAAAATTGCGGGATGCAGTCGAAATTTCCATCCATTTTCTATACTGCTTTTCCTCTTTAGGGTCGCGGGGGTATGCTGGAGCCTATCCCAGATGACTTCGGGTGACAGGCGGGGTACACTCTGGACTGGTCGTCAGCCAATGGCAGGGCACATATAGACAAACAACCATTCACACTCACATTCATACCTATGGACAATTTAGAGTCACCAATTAACCGAACATGCATGTTTTTGGAATGTGGGAGGAAACCGGAGTACCCGGAGAAAACCCACGCACACACGGGGAGAACATGCAAACTCCACACAGAAATGCCCAAGGGAGAATCGAACTCTTCACGATCTCCAGACTGTTACTGTGTTGGCCAACGTGCTAACCACTAGACCACCGTGCGGCCCAATTAATATCACATTTTATAATGAATCCATCTTCCAAATCTGTATTTATCGCACACATTTTATGCAAATCTAAAAATAAGTACCAAAAAAAGACAAACTAAGGAAAAAAATAGTAGGTGATCTTTATGAGTACACACAAAACAAACACTAAAACACTAAAACAATACTGTGTTTGTCCTCAGTCGGCCAAATAAATGTGTAAATGTATAATCTGTTTGACTAAATTACCTCCAATTTACACTGAAAACAAAAACCCGGTACTTAACGATGGTGCAGCAGTGCAATTAATAGAAGTATGCCTGAAATCACCTGAGGGCCAAGTGAAATATACAAATTGCAGGAAATTATGAAAAATGTGTCATAACATTACAATTAAACTAGTTGGTTCAAAATGAAGCAATATCTGTGAGAACATTCACCACACTGTCTTTGTAGTTGTTCCTATCATTCAACCTTCAAGGAAATGAGAAGATTTAATAATTTGGTTGAAAGCATTCGCAGAAGAAAAGGAATGCTGAAGCCTTTTTTTTCCGCCAGTATTGATGCTGCCTTCATCGGTAATGGGAAATAACAAATCACAGCTCACACGCAGTCTGATGTAACCCTGACAAGCGGATATAATATATGCATACGTGGGTGACAAGCACAGGTAACCATGATTCAACATGGCCCTCTGAGAGGACACTTTCTCGCCGCAGCCTTGTCATACCAAACAACATGTAAAAATGTGACCCGCGTGCTCTCTTTTCTCAGGAGCGCCTGATTGAGCTGCATGGAAGCCATCGGCCACCCACAGAAGACAAGTAAGGAGAACCATATGTTGGGGGGGGGCAGGATGGACTGGGTAAACTGCACAACATTTTTATTAGATACAGTTTCACTTGCCTTTTGGATGGACTGCAAGGTGACACTATGAAAATAAACTTGAAGCTACGCAAAGAACATAAGGTTAACACAGCCTGGATCAATGGAACCAGACCAATAATATTAGGAAGTATGCTTCTTTATCACTTTGAATAAAATGAGAAGGAAAAAAAACAAAAAACGCATCTAAACAATCACAGTATACGGTATATACCCCATATTTTTGGCACACCATTTTTCTGGTAAAAAGTCTGACAAAAATGTCTTAAACTTGGAGTCTAGCAAATTATACATACCACACGTGGTGCCAAACGACGGCTTTTCTTCCTGTCACTCGCACACACTAGCGACGTGGGCAAAGGTTGTTAGCAAGTTAGCAAACAACAGAAGAGAATTTATGATGGTAATTGTAAAGGAAAATTGCCCATCATCCACAATCCTTATGTGGGACAGGAACACGTCTTTCTCTTTCCTGAGTGTTCTAGAAAGCCGCCTTGTGCTGACAGTTCTTCACTAACAATGCACGAAATTGGGATTCACCCATTCCATCTATAAAGCCCTTTAAAACGAATATCCAAAAACCTCCAACAACTCTGTATATACATGCTGTAACCATGTGGTAACAGGCACATTCATGATAACATGTAATATTTACAGTATTCTGGTCATTTTAAGCTTTACAGAAGCTTATTTCCTTCTTTTCCATTGATTTTAAAGGGCACATAGCCACTAATGGTACTACCATCAACAACTATAGCTTATAATGAGTGTGTTTTCTATGGCAGACTTTGAGAGAGCCGGCGACGATGACTACTTTGGGACAAATGAGAATCCAGAACTTTATCTTTTTGAGCCTGACTATACAGAGTGTGAGCCACAGGTTTTAGAAGAGACGGTGAAACGTCGGCGCATACGGGGGCTGAGAGAATCAGGACTGCCATGACTTGGTGGTGTAAATGTGGAGCTTGACAAGCCTTGCTGACAGACATGGAGTGTTTCTGCTGCACTGAGTGGCACACAGTGTTACCACTGGTGGAAAGGCTTTGTGTATCTGGCGAGGAGGACACTGCTCCAAGAGACTGCATCACAACTAACAAAGAATTGTTAGCGCCAACAAACCCTGCAGTGGTAGAAACCTATTTCCATCCATCATCAATTGAAAAAAACACCCCAGGTCAGCTAGACCAGATGGAAAATTGTCCAATGAGTAAGTCACCGTGATATTGAGTCTGATATATGGAGCACATAGTGCGTGATATCACAGCTATAGACACAGTCCATCTACGACATTGTTATGCAATAACAATGTCGCTACAGCTTAGTTAATATGCAGGTTACAGCATGTAAATGGAGCGGTTTGCAGTTGTGGGAGTTTTTTTCAGACGGACTTATGGGCAGAATAGATGAATCTCATTCATAGTGAAAAACTCCCAGCACTACGCGACTATCCAGAACGCACAGAAAAGAGAAACACGTGTTCTTGTCTCACATAGGGATTGTGGATGATTGGCAAAATTCCCCAAAAGCGCAGTTTTTCTTTAGGTTAATGGTGATCAATGAAGGAGTCATTGAACAACTTTTAAGCAGCTAGGAAATATATTTATTGCAATCTAGCTACCAGATGTTGTTTTACTGATATTGAAAATATAAATCTAAAAAAAAATGATTTTGTCTTAATTTTTTTTTTTAATAGGTCTCGAAAAGAGCGTTCATCTTACATTAAGGGTCATCTTATATTCGGGTCAATGCAGTAAATGTCCAACAGAATCAAAGTACAGTAGACGCCCCTACAACATAAATAATCCGTTCCGAAAACGTTTATGTTATAGGGTTTTTACGTTATACGAAGCGTAAAATACATGTAAATAGCCAAATCCGTTCCAAGATCTTCCCAAACTCACCCCTTTGGCCCTTCAAAATATTAAAAGTCCACCAAATATGGTGGGAAAATATAAGAAAATGTTAGCATAAACATAGTAGAGTAACATTCCAATGTAAAATAAGGTACAAAATAAGATTACTGTAAATGAATAAAACTGAAAGGCGTCACCAAGTGTACAGTACTCTTTTAGTCTGAACTTGCACCGACTTTAACATTTTTTTTTTTAAAACTTGCACCGACTTTAAATTTGCCAAAGTGAAACCCCTTTTTTATGTTTTCATGAAAGAACTGAAGCTGTACTTCAAATCAATATCCTTTGCTAATAACAAGAAAGCTATCAAGACTATAAATCTGTGCTCCCACTTCAATATCCTTAATTCAATTTAATTTTCATTGCTCATGTCCCCTGATGTAACTTACTTTAATAATTATTATTATCTTTATTTTTTTTATTTTTTTTATTTATTTATATATCACTTTTCTGTTACGTTTTTATTTCTTTAATTCTGATTTCTGTGTTATTTATTTTATGTGTTTTGTTATCCAACTGTTATTTTTCAATGCCCATGGTTTGATGCACTGTTAGTGTAATTTGTAAGGCATTAATAAAGTTCATTGGAAAAAAAAGATGCTTTACGTTATATGGAATTTCTTACGTAATACGATGCAAAAACTTTACATAAATTCTTTACGTTCAGTGGAATTTACGTAAAAGGAGGTTTACGTTATGCGAGGTACTACTGTACTTCTAAATCAGACACTTGAGATTTTGACATTTTTGTCGTCATTCTGTGCGTCTTATTGTGTTTTATTTTTTGTTTTTACATTTTGGTCAGAGTCTGTTGCTTTCAAATGAGCTCGTAAATAAATAAAACAAAATTTATAAATGCATTCACATTGCTATACTGCAAATATTTTCGTTACTTTTAAAAAAATCAAAATTAGTGATGTTTTTCACCAAAATTAAGAAAAATGGACTTTCAGCACGTACAATCGAAACATGCTACTGCACATGTGATGGTCAGTCACAGTAATCCTTTGTTTATCGTGGTTAATTGATTTCAGACCTGATCATGATAAGTGAATTTCTGCAAAGTCGGATTCCTTAATTATAAATCAAATATTTTTGTAGTTAGAGCATAGAAAACCTGTTTACAACCTTCTAAATATGATTTAGAAACATTATTAGATCCCTCTAGGCATGCAATTGATTACGGTTTGACAAGACCATGAGGACATTTGTGTTTCGCAACATGACTGCATTCATTTCTACCTGGTAACTGACTTAAATTATTTGAAAATGGCCATGGATTTGCATGTTTCGGAGATAAATAGTGCCAGTTTAGTGTGCCAGTTTAATAGAATGCTCATCCTGAAATGACCGTGTTGTATAACATTGTTGCACGTCCTCGTCTTAACCTAATCACAATTTTAAGCGATCACGTTCACAGAAGCAATCACAATTAAAAAAAAAAAACTGGTGTCCATTAATTTGATGAAAAGCACCAACACATTTTTGAGTCACTCCGGCAGCGCAAAGGGGGCTCAGAGAAGAATGGGTCACTACATTTTATGTGCCCTGACTTTCTTTTATTTTAGAAGTGGTGAAAAGTTACCGTAAGCGGGCATCGCAACTCGGGGGAGCTTTAATAAGAGCTCATTCATAGGAGATCCAGAAATATTGCTGAATTGCAAGGAATCCATGATATTAAACAGTAGATGCGATTGTGAAGTGCTGGGAATAATCATGCCAAGGCAACAGGCCGCAGGAATGCAAATCAGCCCTCAAGCCAAAGAGTTAAGTTAGCAGGTGGCCTTTTCTATTCACTGAACGTCAACACCGTCCACATAACATCTGGGCAGGCCAGCCACTGCTTTTAATTACGTGCAGTACACTCAATGTTCCAGCATGCGTGAAAAAAACCACGCATATAAACGTGTGCAGGGGGGTGAGGTGGCGCAACAGTACGTATCATGTGTTCCGTGAAGGTCAACACAGTTGTGTAAATAAATATTAATCCTTAACCTAATCCCCATTTCCACGACCTGTTAGAAATCCCTGAGCAGCCAGACTGTGGAAGTGCACCACTGGAGAAAATATGCTAATCCTGACAGATGTGCAACAACACTGCAAACTTTATACGCTCAGCTAAGCTTCCAAAATATGACAAATAATATGATGGATGTATCTTTCAGCCTTAATGTGGAAATGATTGCGTCTAAAATTATAAACCGTACAACTGGCGGACTCCTGATAATCACCGTTTTGGACAGGAAGGCTGTGGTACTTCTTTACACCCCGTGTGCTATAAATTCTCCCAAAATTGCATGATTTTTACCCTGACCAGCAATAGTGTGCAAAACATCTCTCCGAACCGAGTTACAGTAAAGGACTATTTGAATTACAGATGCTGTTGGACTTTCTGTGTTTGTTTCATTTGTGCGTAAAATAAAGTCAATATAAAGAAATCAGGGTTGTTCACGGCGGTAACTAGTTTATTTCATTAATTTCGTTCAAATGTTTAGTGTAATTAACGCATGCGCTTCATGGCAAGCCAAGCTCCTCTGTTTTGATGGCAGACGGAGGCACAGTGTAGCGTCCCCACAAAGTCACACAGTCTGACGCTATTTTATAGCTTCATTCTGACCTGAACACATCAACAACTGTGCATTACCAACTCCATATACTGCATGTTTCTTCAACTCTGTGTTTATCCTCTGAACGGCACTTCTCACTCCACGACCGCGAGGTGCATTCACCAAAAGTCCGCTCATCACAATATATTTATGATGCGTGTATGTGTGGTCTAAATAAACAGATAATAATGATCACGACTTTACATTATATACATTAAACAAAGTATTTGGTCACTTAAAGATATATAATCATCATTTGGACTCATTGCTTTCAGAAATATTGACGCTTAGCTAAACTAATTGATTCTGTATATCAGAGATTAAAGTCAACCCTACTGCCGTTGTGCAGGATTCAGATATAAAGCCAATGAAATACAGTATATGTCAAGTGAAATAGAAGTACTAACCTAAATAAATCAGAATAATGGACACACAACACTGCAGAGCGATCACCTGGAAGCTAATTTCCATCTCTCCATGAGATGTTTTATGCTCAGATAACTTGACTGAGAGTTTGTGTAGGTCCCTCATTTGATGCTACTGTTTCGATGAGCGAGGTCGTTCATGTCCACGAGTGAACCATAGATTCTCAGAACTAGGAGGTATTACAATTACCACATATATTGCTTTTTGATTAATAGAGACCCAGCATCTATGAGAGTGGAGGCCACTATTTGAAGAAGTACCGACTATTAAGTCAATAAAAAGCAAAGATTACGGTTTTGAAGTGGTATATTTATTAAAAATGCACAATACTCTACATTGGGATACACTTTGCCCAAACATCACATAAAAATAAGACCAGAGGAATGAGAAATGATGTCAAATAAAAGGTACATAAATGTCCAGTAAAAAGAGGACGTCTTTGGTAAAGTCAAGTAAACAATGATCATTGTAATTTCACGAGGAAGCTAGAAAATCCCTCTGGGCTGTTTGCTTTATCCTCCGATTGAGTTTATACACTGTGGTACACATTCGTTTTTGCTTCATTCCTCGAATGCTTCATATGTGTCGCTACTGAGTCCTGATGTTCCTTTCCAACGATATATCATGTGTGGGGGTGCAGCCATGCAAAGTAACCTTTGCATCGCTTCTGGAAATGGCTGTCATCACAACAAGCACATTTATTGGAACAAGGAACAGTAAGCATGACGTTCAGGTTTAAAATGGTTTTCAACGTTGTACTTTTATTGTTTTTAGGAAGTAAACATCTCAGGAGGATTTTCAGAGAGCGTTCGTAGCTGAACTTATTTTTTTCCAGGGGGAAAAACCACCAATGTATTAATGTACACTGTAGTGCACATCAGGACTTACTGTGTGTTCGTTGCACATTTGTTTAGTTGACATAATATCTATGACAGAGTGTGAGTTTTTAGAGCATGAGATTGTAAAGAGCATAGCTGAGACGGGAGAAGATGATGCCGATGAGGAGAAAGATGAATTTGACCAAGATGGAGAGGCTGTCTAACCTGCCGCATTCCTTCTAGTACTTACCCGTTTGTGTTTTCACTTAGCCGTTTTGCTCGCTTTTTGTTGTCTTTGCCTACATCACGTGTCAAACTTGTGCCCTGGAGGGCCGAGACGCTGCAGGTTTTCTCTCCAACCGGTTTCTTCGGCAGGTGATTTAATTGATGAGATCCTTCCCTCCAACTGAAGGTGTTGATCATTAAAATCCCCTGCTTTAGTGACTGGCTGGAAAGAAAACCTGCAGTGTCTCGGCCCTCCATGGCACGAGTTTGACACCCCTGGCCTACATGACTGTAAGTACCTGCACCTGCTTGTGCTTTATTAGAAACTCTTTTTTTTTTTGCACGTAGCCTCTGTCCCTGCATACTGGGAGTCCCGCCTTCAACAGTGCACAACACATTGACCAGGCACTAATTGAGGATATGTCCTTCTTCACCAACCAACACGTACTACTGGATCAGGCAGCAGCATGAACACAATGCCTGAAGTGATCAAAACCTCTTTCGGGATGTCAGTGTATACTTTTTTCCCCTCTGGGTCTTAGGAGGATATAGAGTATGTACAGGTGGTCCTCGGTTTACCATGTTCTGTGGTTACGTATGCGGTCCCATAAATTAATTACAAACTAAGTCTTAGTCCATAAAGACACTATGTGCTCAATATTGGCTGCACTTGTTTCAATCGCTTGACAGTCGTGACCATCATTAAGGATAAAGATAATATTGTATTGTCTACCTGGATGTTCCTATAATCCTTTAATGCAAAAACAAAAGAGGCTACTGTTGGCCAAACCATGCCAAAATCAGCAACCTGAACTGTCCTCTTTGTATGTAGCCGTCCTCAGTCTGCACCCACCCCCCCCACCCCCACACACACACACGCACGGTCAGGACTTGTGTCACATTCACAGACAGTCAGAAATCACAAAACTCTAACCGTACACATACTGTAACTGCCAGGTCACTGATCCTCTGAAAGCAACAGCAATAGCTACACAGTGTAATGGGCTTATTATTGAGATGGAAAGGTTGCTAGTGCTGTGACTTTTAAATTTTTTTTATTACAATTTCATTTAATTCTTGTATTTAGTGTTTAATTCTTGTATTTTATGCCCTTCAGGTGTTCTATGTACAGTGTTCGTTGATCAGTGACATGTGATCAAGGGAGGCACATGAGGCAAATAAAAAAAACAACTAAAATAAATATGAATATTTGTCCTTTGAACTGTATTATGAATGTGTTTCCTGTATGGTTCCAATGGTTTTTCACATTTCCGTAAGTAAAAATCGCTGAGTATGCACATTTCCTGATCAAATACAGAAAGCCAAGATAAGGCTGTCACCAGCATCTCTTGTCGACTTACTGTGCAAGCCCTGCTTACCGTTTGTGATTGTCAGCATGTTGCAATACAATGTTGCGGAAACATTTATTATCCATAATGACAGTCTAAAGCCTGCGTAATGTCTTTAATGTAAGTGTGACATCATTATTCTTGCTAATCGGACAATAAAATACATAAAAATGTCATATGTGGAGGTGATTGCTTGTCACTGACGTCCTTCCATAGAGGAAACATAAACTTTATTGAAACTTTAATGAAATACACAAACAGTAGTGTCGGCTAGAGCTAGTCAATTTCAAGATATTTTTCTGCTATGGTGAATAAATGAATGAAAGAATGAATGAATTTCACTGCCGAGATACAGAATTATATACACAAGCTCACCAGGAGGTGATCGGACTTTTACAACAAAGTATCAGAACTTTTCCTTGAGAAGGATAGGGTGCATAGATTTCACATATAGATTAAAAGGTAAGAACATAAACGTTCTTCAGTTGAAAACAATTTGAAAACATGTTTTTAACCAAAGTGAATTATTCTCATAAAAAACATAAAAAGCTCCCAATCAGTCAGTGCCTCACCAGCCATGAACCTCACCGCACATCACTGGAGTTAAGTTAGATTTAAGATCCGACTTACAAAACTCGACTTACATCGCAGTCTTGGAACAGAACTCGTATGTAACCCGAGAACCACTTGTACAGGAAAAGTAAGATTTTCCCCCAACAACCACCTCATCTTGTGAGGTAATCCCATGGGCATCTTTTTTGGGACATTTCTTTAATGTCCCAAAATGTCCCAAAATTGAAAATGAGTTTTTGAAATTTAGAAGACCTTAAAAGGTGTATCATGATGATTCCAGTGAAGATTTCTCTTAAAAGTAATGATTTCTAAAAGGGGGTGTATGCCAACGGACATACTTATGTGAGATAAGAACAATGTATAATCAACATTATTAATAACCATTTCAATATAACAATATTCAGTGCTATTTTTGACCAGAGAATAAATTAGGGAATAAAACTTTATATACATAACACTGTACAAGCACATCACATCCTGGGGCTGATGCGTTTTCCAACCTTTTCCTATTGCAGACAGCATAAATTAAACTAATGGCAACCACAAGACCTCACCACCATGTTTCGATACTTCTTGAGAATGACGTTGGAGCTGTCGTCAAAGTAAAGCACTGAAATAGCATTGAGTTTGGTGGGAGCGCAGCACGGCTTTGGCACGTTGTCAGGAAACATTAAATGGACCTATAAAAGACAACAAGTAAAGTAAGCTTGAGAAGAGGTGAGAATGTTGAGACGCTCACACGAATTACAGCCGTGGAGAACATGATGATGACGATGACAGAGAATGTGGAATGCACTCACCAGGGTTTGGACAATGGCGTGATTTGTTGCGTTCATGTGTGCATTGAGTGGAAATGAGCATTCGCCATCACAGTAAAAAGCAGCGTAGCCTTCAGGTGCTATGATCCAGTCCTGTGTCGGAACAGTACAGGGTCAGGCGAAATGATCTGACACATTTGTAGGTTGAATAAAAGGCAAATAAAGTAAAGAAACAAAGAAGTGTTTTTATTTTCGAAAAGTACATATAATGCCATTTTTTTTCATATAATGCCATTTTGCTTTGTTTCTTTATAATGCCATTGTTTTTCGTTTCTTTTTCAGTTGCTGCCATGAATTGGACTGGTGAGCATCACGCTTTCATTGTGGAAACGTTTATCAAAACAAACGAATCTGTAACTGCAACACAACGAGCGTTCCGTTTGCACTTCAATCTTGGTAGACATGATCCCGTACCAGCTCGAAACACGATCTTGTTATGTGTTACCAACTTCAGAGATACTGGATCTGCATTGAGTGTGTGGACAATAATGGATCCCATTTGACTGATTTAATTTTTAAAACATAATGAAACAGAATGGCATCATATGTACTTTTCCAAAATGAAAACACTTTCTTGTTTCTTTACTTTATTTGCCTTTTATTTAACCTACAAATGCGTCAGATCATTTTGCCTGACCCACTCCATTATTTGTGACAGAAGCGCAACGTCAGTCACTGTTTTTGTTCAATGTTTTTGTCTTACCTGCCAACCCAAATCACGGAAGCTGACATAGAGCTCGTGCTTCTTGCAGGCTTGCTTTTGCTCACTCGTGTTATAATCTGCAATGTAAGAAACGTTTCATTTGAAAGCGGGGCAAATAAGAAATTGCTGGAATAACAGTGATCACAAAAACCAATGGAGGAATAGAGCAGCTTAAAGCAGAAATAACTCTGAGCCGTAACGTTAGTGCTAACACAACATGAGAGCCAGTTGTAGGCCGCTAAACTAAACCGGTGAAACGTCTAAATGAAGGTCAAATTACAGCATATTGTTACTTCAGAAACTTCAGGTGCCTAACGCGGTCAAAACTACAAATGCGGGCAGTCAATGACAACTTTATAACCTGCAACCAATTTGTACCTGCAAAACGGTTAAAATATAAGTAATGCCCTAATGTCTGTGTAGCTTGGGAATGTTTTGTGAACATGTAAGCAAACATTTTGCAGTTAAAAACAGAATTCGAATGATGTTGGTTCTCCCAATGAATCGAACTGAAAGAGGTTGTTCATGTTAATTGCATTTATGCTGACTTTCCATCTTTTTTCTATGCCGCTTATCCTCACTGCTGACTTTCCACAAGGCCAAGTAACACTATGAGAACTACAAAAAATGGGTGCCATTGAACGCATCAGTCAGAGTGAGCCACCTTGAGAGGAGACAGAGGGCAGCAAGAATCTTGCTGTTGACGGTTTAGTTTATGTGTATTTGTTGATGTTTATTGTGGATAATGTTAGTGTCCATTGCTAAGGCAATGCAACAGGTTAAGTTAACATTAATATGTGTGTTTATTATTGTTTATGTATGTTTTGCAAGTTCAAGCTGTGTATCGCAATCTTGCAGCAATGATGTATGGCATTATCTGCCTGATACTACAAATAGTGCATCGTAGTAGTTGCTTTTGCCAATGGAAAAACATCAGTAAGCAGTGACGTGCAGTCAGGCGAGGCAGGTGAGGCTGTCATGATGAACATAACATTTTCTTAAGTAAAAATCGCTGAATTTGCACATTTCCTGATCAAATACAGGGCAGAAATCTAAGATGAGGTTGCTGCAGCGTTGCTTCTGGCTTAGTGCGCGAACCCAGCTTAGCGTCTGAGTGCACTCAGTGAGTGCGCTGACTTTTAGCATGGCACTTGTCAGTTTCTGTTTGTCAGCATGTTGCCAATAATACATTTTTTTAAAAGTTATTATACACCATGACTTTTTACAGTGCATGTAATGTCTTCAATGTAAATGTGACATTATTATTATTTCTAATCAGACAATAAAATACACAGAAATGTCATACGTGGAGGCGATTGCAGTACTCGCGTCATCCTGAAGGGATGGGAGTAGGAAGGTGCTTGTCACTGCCGTCCTTCTGCAGAGGAAAAGCCAGCATTTTTTTTTTAAGTCAAAATGTATTAAATATATTTTATGCTCTGTTGAATGAATGAATGAATTTGACTGCCAAGTTGAAGGATTATATACCCAAGGTCTGACTTGTACAAAGTATCAAAGCTTTTCCTGGAGGATAGGGTGCATGTACTGCATATACATGATAATGTTTTTCAATTAATGCAAAAAATAAATTAATGGGACTTAGAAGACTTTTTTTGTTGTCCTCTTAATGAGTATTACCTGTATTACCATTTTTAAAAAAGTCCAAAGGAGTCAGTGCCTCATCTGCCACAAACCTCACCGCACGTTACTGTCAGTGAGCAGTCATGCAGTAGAAAAGGAGCATCACAAAAGTGACTGTACCTCCACTTTTCGGTGCCCGAGATGATTCTTGTTGATGAGTGGATTTATTGCGGTTGTGGTTCTTCTTTTTCCCACCGGCGGCCCTGACCGATCGAAGCAACACCCCGCTGGCCTTGAAGAAAGCGACCAGGAATGGCTGCTGGGACTGCGGCCCATTGCGTCCCACAATGCCGGCAGATTTCATGTTGATACTGCGCCCTTTAAAGTGTAACAATTAGGATTTAATATAGCAGACAACAAAAGGGTACAGTGTCTTACACTACACTCTACTCGATACACACACACTACTACTATTTTATTAGGTGCACTGTGAGGAGACATTTTCAGTTCATTGTAAATGTACTGTATACTGCTATACAAGTTGTACACTGACTACTCAAAAAGCACCATAAAGTCCGATGTATAAACTCGGTGTGTAAGCCGTACCCACTAAATTTAGAGGAAAAACTGTATTTGTACATAGGTAAGCCACACATGTCCACGTCATAAAATTGTATATTTTGGCACGCACGAGTCTGTGAGGACCAGGCAGCTCTTTATTTGACAGGAGCCAATCATGAGCTATGAAAAAACTCACGACAAGCTTCTCAGCCCATTGGAAATTGCAGGAGGTTGTTACTCAATACAACAGTCTGACTCACGGTGTCATCCTACAAACGACACAAAACTCATCACACGGCAACTTAACACTCAAAGGGTATACCTAACATAAACATGTACCAATTCGAGTTTTAAATGAAAAAAAAAAACATTTTAAAGTTTTCCCATAATGCATTTGGTTTGAGCAAAGCATTTCATTGGAGGACAAGCAGCATCGCAAATGGATGGGTGGCGCTGTAATGCTGTCCTCTGTCATTGTTATTGTTATTATTAGGACAAAAGTTTTTCTTGACCTACCATCTAAAGTCTCCACACAGAGTTGGATGCCCAGGTTCTGCTGTGGGTTCATCACCCAGTGGTTACTGGTAGCTGTGATGTCAAACACCAGCCAGCCTCCATCAGTTGCCTGAACCCTTTTGGAGTCTAGCAAGAAGGTCTCTGCATCTCTGAATGTGACAGCACATAAATAAAACAACCATAAAATGACTTATAAACCTTTTACATACAACGTGTTTCATTTTAAATGTACTGTTCAGGTTGGTTATCAGCTATGCTCGTCATGCTTTTTGAAGCATAGCCGGTGAAATGAATGTAGGCACTTATTTGCTGCATTACAAACAAATTACTAAAGTCCTGGGTCAGCCTAGGCTCCAAAGCAAATAAAAACTTTCTGTGCACCTCAGCATTGCAAAGCCTTAATGGCTACACACACATAAAAAAAATATGGCTCTTTGAAGGCTTTTTCCCAAATTCAGGTCGCCACAAGTTAGAATAGAAGAGATAATAAATGAGGTAACAGAGGCTTATCTCTAATGGATGTTGAAGTCCTCTTGGCCAAAAAACGGAGTGCTTGTTGTTAGGTTCTCCATCTCTGTCTCTTGCTGCATTTCTTTTTAATCTGTCTTCTTTGAAAAGCCCTTCAAACTTAAAAACCCAGGAGTATGGTCCTTTTTTGGTTTGCAGGCTCTGCATTGCAACATCTTTGTTGAACTATGATCGATTGCAGAGCTCAAGTTTAATGCCATGTCATGGGCAAAGCATGTTAAGGGGTTTGTGATTGCCATGTTTGAGAATTTGTGTATTTCGGCATCAACATAAGGCATCAATCATGAAAAAAGGTCGGAAAACAACTTCTTAATTTGCCTTTCAAGTAGCAGATTGTTTCAAGCAGTGCCTGTTCTGCCTTTGTGGTTGCATTATGCTGATGTAGAAAGCAGCAGGATTTTCCATATGGCCTCAAAAGTTCAGGAGCTATGCATGTGTTTATTGCAGGTGTAATAAAACTGAAGCTCATGACAAATTTCACATAAATGTACAGTAGTGAACATAATTCCTGTTTGTACATTTTATACAGGTGTGCTGCTAGAAAAATTAGCCTGAAAAAAGGAATGTTCTAAATGAATGAATTATGCATTTCCATGCATTTTATGGTACCATGCTTTGGCGTGGTTACACTTGGTGATCAAACACTGTATGTTCCTGACATTGTGGCTTATTTACGAGTCATTCTGCTTATTTCTACTATGCAGGGTGGCACTTATGATGAATAAGTGGTGCGAGGAACATCTAGTTTGGGCACCAGTGATACCGTGCATGAGCGCAGCAAAGAGTGCTCGCACGAGGCAAACAACCAGGCGACATGAACTGGAAGTGATGTACCTCTACCTAGTGATGGGAGTTGGCAAATTCAGGTTTCATCAACCTTTCAAGCCCAAGTAAAAAGATGGAGGAGGTACAATGTTATGCCCATGATGATTACAGGCAGAAAATGTGTGCTACAGGTAAAAAAAAACTTTTTTTGCATCCAAATGCAACACTATAAAATATGAGTGCACGATAAATAATTATCAGGCCAATATGAGGAATTATGACATCATACCAATAAATCCGACAACATAAAAAAATGGCACCGATAGCCGATAATGAAAAAAATGTTCCAATGAGGCGAGATTACCCGTATTGTGCTCTAGGTAGGTTAGTGTGAGCAAATCAAGCGCTCCTTTTCTCCTACATGTGACGTGTTGTAAACACGTGTTGTAAACAAACATTGCGTCAATCATGTGGGACCTCTCCACTAATTGAGACATTTCACGCACTGGCAGCACCAAACGCTCAGCAAACACTTCGCAAAGACAGAAAAAAAAACAGCCACCCAAAACGCCAGCATCGCCATGACGGCGCCTCGAAAACTCATGAAGACCACTGTGCCGCCAAAGAAGCTATCCTAACGCCAGGTGCAAAGAAAGGCCCGGGGCCCGCTCCCATCACCGCAAAATCCTCCACCATTGCTGAAGACACCAGCCCCCGTTGGCCAGCAAACCACTCCAAGCCATGGTTTGTACCTCTGAGTTGTTGCTATTTTTTAAAAATATTTTGTTAATAGTAGTGATGTCATAATTTTGTTTAAATAGTTTGTCAAATCCAACTTTGTATGAGTAGTTCTTCCCAAAGACGCTAGCTATGTAAAACCGGATACTCTGCTGGGCGATATATTGATATTTTTAAAATATCGATATTTACTTTGAGCACAATATCAAAACCAACCATATCGTTGATATCCATATACACTGGATTTGCGCGGTATCGCCCACATCCCTGGATGCAGGAGGAGGGGCGGAGCAGAAGCCCGGAGGCTCCAGTTGAAGCTACAGCATCTATGGTGGAAGAATTATTCAGCAAGGAATAAGCGGTAGCTCAGTAATGTGGAGGCACTTTGAATTCAGAAAATAAAAAAATCTTTTTCACCACCTTAAAACTTGGCACAAACTCCAATACGAGGAATGTGTGAAGCTACGCGGTGTCTGCCGCGCTCCTGTTGCGTTCCTCATGAAAGGAAAAGTAAAGTTTTTTTGGTAAGGTGAACAACTTCATAAAAGATCAGATTTTAACAACTAATCCTAACTGGGCATCTTACCCTGCAGTGTGAGCAGCAATGTTGAAAACTACTGCAGTCCCTGGAGGCAAATGGCAAATGTGGCTGAAATGGCGGGTTTATCAGAACTGGACAGTTCATTGGCTGCCTTATTGTTGACTGGATTGGCCCAGACCACAGACTATAAATGAATCTTGCCAAAAAAAACAAAAACTATTCTGCATTTCTTTTGTTTGTCCAATCCACTTCCAAGAGTGGCACGAAGCCAACCAGCAAAACACCCTTGAAACAGGCCTGCTGCATTGTATTGTGCTAGTTCTAATACATTTACATTTTTATGAATTTAAAAATAAAATAAATGTTCGCTAAACTCATGTTACTTTATTAAAAATACATAATTTTCTTGTGTATCTAGGTTGGACACAGTTTTGGGTTAAATGTGTTTTACTTGGCTTCATACATCTTTCCAGGGGCCCTTATTGGCAATGGAGGGGGGGCCGCTAATCAATTATACATTTTTAAATTACGATCTCTACTACTTGTCATCAACTTTTTTCAGACTGTATACTATTTTTCTTCTTTTAAAAGTTTGCACCCCCTACATTTTGACATTTTTGTGCACAGGATGTAACAACGGCCCAGCCCCGCCCCCAGTGTTACTGCCACAACGATACTAAATGGTCCGCATTGCCATAAAGGTTGGGAACCCTTAGTTTATAGGATTCTTGTTTCAGCAACAGTACCTAAAACAGCCTATACCCTGTAAAAACAAATAAGCCAACGTAAACCTTTCCCCTTTAAGACGGTGTAGTTTATTGACTCTGGGCTATTCAAAGCCCTCGAGGGTCATATCTCGCCTTCGATCACCCGCACATATTTCTGGCAGAAAAGCCCACTTTTGCGCAGGCCCATGTGCATTCAGCTATGTCACTGTTTAAATTTCCGGAATCTTGTGGAGTCAGGCGAGCATGGTGGATATAACTTTGACCACAGAAGCAGTAAGGAAGCCCCCGCGCCTTTTAATATACAATCCCCTTGTGGTTTTGTCTGGGACTCGGCCAGCCAGGCAAGAAACACAAGACGAGTGATAACTGATGGACTCTCCAAGCTTCATAAGTGGCCAACTTGCTAATGGGCTTCTCTTTATCCGAGAACTATATTTGTATTGGTCGACATGGTGTGATTGAAGGAGAACAGAGATGGAGATACAAGGTTTAAGCACTTGGTAGACAACAGCTGCTACTGTTTCTTGTTGAACTGGTTAAAAAAAAACCTGAACCTTTTTCATTCCTTTTAATAAACCATTTTATATTCTAACGGCATTTAGATGACGTGGTGGTTTGGTGATGGCACTTACTTGTTGTGAAATTCCTTGATGACCTGATAAATAGTAACCTTCAGTGTGACGTTGTCAAAGCGAGCATGGCTGCGGTCCTTGTAGATTCGAAACTCTGCGGCGGTCACTGCCTCCCCATCAGGGATCTGGGTCAGATCAAAACGGAATTCCTTGTAGTGTCTTCGTTGGTGAGAAAAATCTTTATCTTTCTCCACTGGGGAAGAAAATATTTCAGTATGAATTTGATCACTACACCCGAGAAGTTCACACAATGACTTCACACCTTTTGAACGGATTGTATGAACCCACCGGGGACAAAAAAGTGAAGTAATTTATCACATCTTCTTTTACATTCCTGGTCCAATCCAAACATTTTGACTCCCAACAAAAGCACTTTCCACTTCATTAAATCAGTCAAGTGAATACAGGTAGCGGCTTGTAGACAGGCTCTCCACTGTGTGCTTAACTGCATTCTGTGGCCATGATGAATGGGCTGTCAGTTAAGGAAAACAGGCTGATTTCAATTAAAGACACTCTCATCTGCTCCTCATGACAGAAGAAAGAGCAGACAGGATTCCTAAATGTCTGCTCTGACCTCATTGCTGACAGTTGACCTTCTCTGATCATACCATCGTACCGTATTTCCGCAAACAGTGGTCTCAATTAATTGCCATGTGTCGTCCACTTGAAAGAAATCTTGCCAAATTCACGCCTCAACAGGTGGTGACTATAACACCTTCATAGAGACCGTTGCTCACACACATACATCAAGCGGGTTAGTCTTTTTGATGACCATTGCTGACCAAAACAGCAGCATCAACAGAGGCGAGTAAACAGTCTCTCCGATGAATGAAAGAGTGGAGTCTTACTGACTCCACCCGGTTGTTTTCTGCGCAGTATTTAAAGTGCTTGTGACACCAAAACACATGAAAGGAATAGTTCGGATTTTTTGACATGAAGTTGTATGACATCCCCATCAGAATTGTAGTCCAATAACAGTGATTTACCCCCCGCCCCACACTCTTAAATCCAGTACTGGTCAGATTTCCGTAATGAAGAACGTAGTTCCACTTAGTTGCTGGGGACAATTAAGTCAGGACTTTGGCTTCTCAAAACAATATGCGTTCAATATGCTTTCATGTCTGTGTGACGAAGACGCTCGCATCTACTTCCGTGACGGAGCGCCGCGGCCATCCTGTTTACGTATGTGTTCCACAGTGGAAGAAGATCAGAGTGTCTTCGTCACATACACATGAACGCACAGGCGCAGGGATACGGCAGTAGACAGATATAACGCCGAGCGTTTTGTGAGCTTTGAGTTTTTGAGAAGGCATTTTTGTGATGCAAATGTTTGAATCTTTTGAAGGCATATTGTATTTAGAAGCCAAACTCTTTACTTAATTGTCCCCAGCAACTAAGTGGAACTACGTTCATCACAGAAATCTGACCAGAACTGGATTTAGGAGACCAAGTGGGGGGGGTAAGTCTCTGTTATTGGACTACAGTGCTGATGGGGATGTCATACAACTTCATGTCAAAACATCCCAACTATCCCTTTAACCTTGTTATTTCCGCTGTGAAAAATAACATCGAAAGGCATATTTCCTGTGTTAGATGGATGCTTGAAAGCTGTTTTTTACACTTTTCGCCACTGAAACCAGAGAAGAAGGAAGAAGTGACCTTTCACTGAGAACCATCCAATCCGCAAGTGCCCGTGGACTCTATTGAATTTGATGTTGTTGTGGTGCAGTTCTGGTTGAATTTCTGTTGTTACATATATTTTTTATCTTATGCCCGCTCGTCTGCAATTGGCTGGTAACCAGTCAAGGGTGTACCCCGCCTCTCGCCCAAAGATAGCTGGGATAGGTTCCAGCATACCCCCGCGACCCTAGTAAGAACAAGTGGTATAGAAAATGGATGGATGAATGGATGAATGGATGCCTGCTGATTGTGTGGAAGGTTTTTGTTGCTTACATTTCCAAAGGATGCCATTCGCAGTGACAGATGCTTCGATATTTTGGCACATTCCGAGGCATTCACAGTCCAGACAATTGTTTTGATACTGGTAAAGGAACGTTTGAGACCGAATGTGTATTACCGGAGAGTGTTCCTACCATCCGCCTTTCCGACTATCTTCCGAGACCGAGACCGAGAAGACACAAGCACTGATGTAGATGTACATAAACAAAATGTCAAAAAACCCAGAAGCCATTCGACTGTGGAAGGAAAAGCGTGCCAAGGTAGCAGTGAGTAAATCCACATTTTTTCGACCAATATTCTCTACTAATATTCTGCTAATCTTAGAAAAATAACATGGGTTTTCATGCCTAATTGCGTCTTGCATCTTGCAGTTTGCACAGAGCTGTCAGGGTCAGTGTAAATCATTGCCAGTCAAACAACATACCTGTAGTGGCTGATTTTTAAAATGTTATATCATACTCATCATAACACAATATTAGTGAATGCTATTATTGTATTATTTTTGTGAATGTCACAACTTAATTTCACTCGTATTTTAGAGTTGTTTACTGGTGGCTGAGAGCAGCATGACAAAAACATTTTATTTAGTGAGCACTTCATTTTGTTATTGCTTCTTTCAAAGGTTTTGTTGGTGTCATTAGCACTTTAAGGCCTTTGGATGAGGTTTCTTTTGCAGCAATTAGGATTACAATCAACTCTGTGCCCACTCAAGTGTTGTGTGTGCACATTTTTATGTTTCCCGGCTGTGTGAAAGTGTGTCCCACAACACTATGTGAAGTTTAAGCATTCATATTATCTGTGAAAAATGATCAACAATGTCAAATATTATTATTATTAATGTTATTATTATTATTATTATTAAATGCATTTGTAAAAATACCATGTAATAATCCTAAAGTTGTACAGGATAATTTGGAGTTCAATCAAACATTTATGGAAAAACACACCTAAGACATCAAACAAAACTTCGGAGTTCAAAACTTCGGAGTTCAAACCATCGTCCGTCCATTTTCCATACCGCTCCGTTCTTCCAACCATCATTATACCTGATATCAGCACATTTTGTGATAACGCTACGGGCGAATACCAGGGAGAGCAAATAGGAAAAGTGTGACATGGAAATTGAAGTTCCCTCACCTTATGATAGTTAAAAAGAGTCTGGCTGCTCAGTACAAAATGGGCAATGCAATTAATTAAATAACAATTGCAGGAATCCCTCACCACTTTGCACTTTCAATTTCGCAACCTCATCACTCAATCACGGTTTTTCAAAAATATATTGTTGAAATTAATTTAATTTAAAAAAGTGATGTAATATAATAGGCCGTATTCAACCACAAAACGGCATGATTCATACGAACTGAATTTGTGAATTCACTTATCACACTTATCACATCTTGATCACTTATCGATCAAGATGAACGAGAGATGACTGTAACTACACAAATCAATTATGCCAAGCAGGTGACAGTATCACTCTGTGTGACGCGTTCCTATTCCCTCTCCAGCATGTGTTTGTCGGGCATAGTTTTATTTTATTTTTATTTTATTTAGTCAACCTGTGCCACAGAAAGTATTTTGTTCGGCTTTGGAGGTTCCACAGTAAAGGCCTATCCCCTACTAAGCACCTTGCCCCTAATACCTGCCTGGTCTCGGCAGAGGCCGCTACATTAGGAAATACAGTAAATAAGGAATACTCTATTTTTTGAAGTTACACTACACACACCAAAGAGGCTTGAACACATTCTCTATCATCGTTAAATGATGTTCCTAAAAGACAATGAAAGTTCCTGAAAAAAAAGGGACCGCCGGGTCTCATGCCCCCGCATGGAGGCAACCAAAATAAAAGGCATGCGGCAGAGGTCAGTGGCTTGTGCAGTGATATCATGCAGTGCACCTTCCTGATATTTTATCACAAAGGAACGCCTGTGGCTACTTAGCACACACAGGTCAGGGGTCAGTTCTGACTCTTTCCCGCTGAGTGTGTTCCATTAAACGAGCCACAGGCAGTAATTTGAAGCAGAAGTGCCACCGGGTATAAAACATGTAGCATTCAATAGGCTAAAAATTCAATAAGAGTGTCCATGATTACGTTGGCCTTCATTCAATACTAATGGATGTGATGCAGGTTGATACTTTTTCTGAGAAGATGAATCAAAACAGCTGTACATTCACCGAAAAATAGCCGATGTCGAGTAAGCCTTGTCACATAATGCACCTGGTTGGAGGAGAGCTGAGGTCAGTAGTTATATTTGAGTGTACTGTAATAAAGACAGAGGCCCATTGAACACTTTACTGACAGTCACCAGAACGAGAGCAGAGCTTTTAAGGCTGACAATGTACATGCCCCGGTGGAGTGCTAAGTGGAAACACATGGACTCAGGCCAAGGTGAGTTACTGCCAAGCAACTCTACACACAATTCACTTCTAGAACAAAACAACAAATATATATATACTGTATATATTGAGCACTTCAGCACCAGCAACCTTCAGCATCCAATTTCTGTTTAAACGGATCCCTTTAATTAGGGAATCTGTCAAAAAATATGAGTGGCTTGAAACTACTTGTGAACTAAAGGCAACTATCACTATCAGCCCCCCAACTTTAAAATGACAGGAAATAATTAACACCAATTTTCTGAAGGTCAGACGGTCACCTGATAAGGCACATTGAACTGTGGAGTCAAAGGTCGCAGCTACTGAACAAACAAAGCAATTATAGAGCTCAGCAGTCTTTTACAGGAGAGCAGCACAAATGACGTAAATGATCATATTGCACACTGACAAATAAAGATGAAAAGTTAGGTAAACTGAAACCCATACACTATATTTTTGAAGAAAGCCTGAAAATACCAAAGTACAGTATGAATTAGAATGAAATTATACATTATGGATCAAAAATACTGTGCTTCCTTTCGAAAAAGGAAATGAAATAAGGCAACTGATGTTTAACACAAACCAGAGGAAAAAAACGGTAAATCATTTCAGGGCTACAATGGCTTGTGTGCCTATAAAGGTCCGGCTCTTGTACCCATGACACTTTTACATGGATTTTTTTGCCTTGAACAAAGTACAAAACATTCCCTTGGATTCCAATACTTGTCATGTTCTCATGAGACACTCACTGACTCCCTCTTTTTAACAGCGTAAAATGAGTGCAATTTGGTAGTTGTATTGAACTCCAACATGGATGACAGTTGATTTCCAGTTGAGATCGACGAGAATTTTCTGCTAAAAATTGCCCATGTTTGAGGAGGCACAATTCAAAAGTCAAAAACTGCCGTTTTCCACTCCAAACCATGGAATATGCAATGGTTTATCACAGGGATTGCGCTTGTACCGTTGGCACTTTTGCCTTTATGTTTGTGGCCCTGAAGAACGTACAAAATATTGCCTTGGATTCTAACAATAATGCACACGAGATGAGAATAGGACTCCTACTGCCCTCTTCTTTAACAGGATAAAATGAGTGGAATTAGGTTGTTGTATTGAATTAAAACATCAATAAAAGTTGATTTCCACCTTAGATTGACTACAATTTTTACACTCCAAACCTTACAAAATTTTACATCCTTTTAGGGTGACAATGGCTTGTGCCTTGCAAATGGACTGCTTTTGTACCAATGATCGTTCGGCCCTAGAAAAAGTGCAAAATATTTTCTAGGATTGCAAAAATAAGCCCGGTGATGTACTGAGTCTCCTACTGAATTTGGACCTAAAAGTGGGTGCGAAAAATGTTTGTGTGGCTTACCTAAATTGACAAAACTCATCACCATGTCTGCGTCATTGAGAAAGTTGTTGTCATGTGTCATGGTGAGTGCCGGGCTCTGACCCAGCAGAGGGGCCGCTCGGTAGGGCTGGGCCACACGGGAGTAGCCTGCATGCTGGGGGCTGTAGAAACCTTTCCTGATGTGCCCTTGAGCCTTGGCAATGTGGCTCTTCCCCGCACCGTGCGTTAACCCTTCTTCCTCCACGGCCATGGCGTTGTAAAGGTCAAGCATGAAGAGCGGTGCCGAGGACGCCTGTTTACCTGGAGAGAAGGGCCTCGGGCGATGAGGCAAGCCCAGGATGGAGAGGATCTCCCTCTGGATCTCCCGTCGCTCGTGATTGCGCAACCTCCGGTAGATAAAACTGGAGTGCACATGGTTGTCAGTGAAGGCGCAGTGAGCACAGGACAGAAAAGTCAAACAGCTCCAAGTAAGTCCAAACACGGCACAGCTCCAAGGGGTCATGTTGCTCACTTTAGGCGCTAAAGTTCAACTACATTGCCCTTGTATGGAGGAGCAGATATCCAGAATCATGGACTGATGGAGGCAGCACAGCGTCCAGGCTGCTTGAGAGGAGACAAATGAGGTATCAGCTTGCAGCCCGAGCGGCACTCCTTCTCCCCTGTGCGAGTGTGGCTCTCCTGCACGGCTTTTTACTCATCCATCCAAAGCTTCAGGGACTTTTTATGGGCTTGTGACCCCGTCCCTCACCTCACGCCTCTTTGATGAAAAAAAAAAAAGTCAAAACATATAGTTACGCCCCAAAGGTCAGCAGGAGTGTCCCGAGGATGAAACTGCAGTTAAAGAGAGGCGACTCTTGCCCCTGTGCTCACTTTTCTCCCCCCACACAGAGAGAGAGAGGGAGTGCATGTGCACGTTGCCCTCTGAGAACATCCCACACTCAACTTTTTGTTTGTGCATCCACCTCTAGAGGCCGCAATAAAACGTCGACCCACTCCCACGGTGCACGTGTAAACGGAGACACTTGAAATCCGAGAGCCTGTCCTAACGAGTGAAAGAATAATGGCTGAGCCTTTTAATCACCTCTACTTGTTGAAGTCAGCATGCTTGGAGGAGAAGGCTGCAGTACTCTCTCACACACACAATGCCGAGGAATATTAATGACTGTAATAAATGTGTTCAAACTGTTCTGAATACCAGAGCCAGCATAAATGATTTTAGATGTGTGCACAGGATTCAATTCTTCTGACTGTGAGAGACATGAAACAATAACAACATTGTCTGATAGTTACTAACAAGCTGTGATTTTACACAATTGTAAGTAAGTGTTCTGAAGATTCTTACAAAAATACTAATATTAAGCTCGTAAAGTAGCTGTTCTCCCAGATGATACAAAAAAAATGAGTTTAGAAGGGCTGATAATGCCCTGTAGCTCCATCTAGTGTGCGGTACACGCACTTTCCACCTGTTGCTCAACGTAACGCAACAACTATATACAGTAACTCGTAATTCTGTCAGTTTTCAAAGCTATCTTATATTGTAACATTTTTGGGAGGTTCCTACAATATATATATATATATATATATATATATATATATATATATATATATATATATATATATATATATATATATATATATATATATATATATATATATATAGCATACAACATATATATAACAACATATATATATAACAACAGAACCGCGGACAAGTGAAAAGAGCGCTAAAAGTCGGAGAGACAATTAAAAAATAAAGAATCCTGACCAAAAAAGAGGGAAATACCAGTATTGTTAAGTTAGGTGATGATTTGTGACTGGAGTTGTCAAGCTAGTTGTTCGGTTGCCAGTGTCCTGTGAGGTGAAGCCAGGGGGTGTCAGGGATGTACCGTGAAGAACCAATGTCAGTTTTGCTGACTTTGCTTCAATACACAGTGCTGGGTAGCGGCGTTACTAGTTTAACTACATTTTTTAATTACTTTGAGTGATCGTAACGTTTTTTTCCACATCAAATATCTTGTCAGTCGTGAAGGTATTTTACTGATCAAATAACGTGATAGCCTCAACAGAAGCTACATTTAACCAGGTGTATCTAAATTTTAAATGCAGCAGAGTTTCTGCTGCTCGGAGCGGTAACCATGGTGATGACAGACGCTCCTTTAAGTGACTCCTGCTGCAGCAGGGCGGCTGGGGGTGACAGAGAAGGGGAGAGAAGTGTAGAGCGACTTCATGTCGTGATTCTTGACAAGCTTTGGGAAATACCTGAATGTATTTCCTTAAATTCTGCTTTGACGTCACTTGTCATTTTCAATCGGCCTGTTACCATTTGGACATTAACTAAGCTTTTTTTATATCAGGTTCAAGAATGTGATTGCCGAACCGGTGACCAAAGAGAAGGAAATGACCAAGGAGGCGCAGCATAATCACAGTAAAAGCATCAAAGTGTATTTCTAATACAGGCACGCCAAATTACCCTGACTCCTTTAAAAAAAAAAAGTAAAAGATTTTAACTCCCCCAATAGACTCAAAGTTACGCACTTGGTTCTACTATGTCCCTACATCACCCAGTAAGGCCTTAAGAACCTAATGAACCCGCAGTGGAACCTCTGACAACCCAAAAATGGCATCAAATCGTCCGTTTTTTTTAATACTATCGGGTACGTGCACAGACATTTCGGGAGTGTAAGTGCTCGAAGTCAGAAAAAAGGGCACCCGTCGCGAAACATATTAATGAAATTATAATTAAATAAATGCCATAAATGGAAAAAACTGAAAAAAATGTGTGCTCCGGCAGAGAGGGCACTCATGCAGGGCAAAAGGGCAGGTGCTTGAGCACCACTAGGTGTCTATCTGTGCTTGTGCCTGTGTACTACTATAAATGTAAATCAAATGTCAGTCGCTAAAAAGTGTTATAAATTGCCATTGCCTCAGTTTTCAATTTCCGCATTGACCCAAATTAAGATGACACAGACTGTAAGACAACTACTGTATGTACACTAGATGGCATCGTAACTACAGTATTCTTCTTAACACACCTCATGTCTACTGTAATGGGTAATATGAATGTAAGGTGACTATGGGGTGTTATTTCATGTCTAGATTGCTCTAATGTTAAAAAACGTATTTAGAAGATTGTAAACATGCGTTCTATGCCATAAATCTGAACATTTTCCATTTATAAAGAAGGAATCCGACTTCACGGAAATTCACTTTTCGTGGTCTGGAGCCAATTAACCGCCATAAACAAGGAATTACTGTATCGCTTTCCTGAAAGAGCATTGCTGTGGGCCATCGACTGGCACTCACGGGCGACTCCGTCTTTCTGGTGATGTAAAAAAAAAAAACACACACACACACATACACACAAAGACGTTATAGAAGTAAGTTCATTTGTATTTCTATTCATTTTTTTGCTCACTTTTTGTCTCCTACAGCGTCCATACAATTTACAAATTTACGTCTTCCCCTCCCTAACCCACTGCCACAAGTAGAATGCAGGAATGCTAAGGTGTTTTTGTGTATTAACGAAAAAAAAACAGTTTGCATCTAAGCTTTGTTTTTGCTGCCAAAGTGTATTATTAGGATGAACTTTCTTTTTGCATTCCACTTTTTTGCTTGTTTTTCTTTTATTTTCTCGTACATTTTATATTGTAACATGTCTTTCTTCTCATAATTTTCTGACTTTATAATATTATAACTTTTACCCAATTTTTATTTTTCCTGAAATTACAACATATTCTTTGTTTGTCATAATATCACGCCTTTTTAATGACATATTTTAGCCCTTAATATTTCAACTTTATGCAATTTTTTCGCTTAATATTACAGCTTTATTCCCCTAATATTTCATCTTTATTATTATTTTAAAAAATCACTGTTCTTTTTTTCCACTGTTGCTGTTTTTTTCTTGTTTAATTGTATTTTAGAATGTGACAAGGCTCGATTAAAAAAAACAGTCGGGGGGCCCATAAATAGCCCCTGGGCCACACTTTGGACACTGCTGCAGTAAATGACGTATGACGGACTCTTGAAAAAAAAAATGTTTTAATTTGGGTAAGACTGAAAATAAGGTTTACACAAAATCAAATCATTGCAATGCTAAAAATCAACAGTTATGACTCTGACTCAGAATTATAAATAATAAAAAATACTTGCTACAGTAATGAAGGGCTTGAGGGATATAAAAAGACATAATTTTGTAATAATAATATAATTGACCCTAATAATAATTGACCCTTATAAATGTAAGTAGAGCATTGTTCATTTGTGTTTGTCAATCCTTGTATATAGATTGTATACAAAAGTTAAAGGAAAATTGCTCTTTTTTGGGGGAATTTTGCCCATCATCCACAATCCTTATGTTCTACTGATATAAAAACAAGTAAAAAGAGACAGCTCATTACCACACGCAATGGGACACAGCTGTATCGCTTACAAAGACCGCTATTAAAACACCTCCAAAAACCTCCAACAAGGTTTTATGGTTTATATACTGTACATGCTGTGACCATGTAGTAACAGGTACATTCATGATAACATGTAATGCTTACAGTATTTTCCATATTTTGGTCCTTTGAAGCATTACTGGAGCTACTGTTCTTTCATTATTAACTGAAAACCTGAATGAAAAGCAGCCCGCGGGCACCACGTTGGTGACCCCTGAGCTAGTTGCTAGTCGGCTAGTAGCTAGCCCGTGTGGTGTGGCAAGGTGTCAATATGCCAGTAACGCAGTTCGAACGGTGTATAGGAAGAATATATGTTTCCCATTACATGCATTCTTAGCTCCTTCTTATTATCTGTTTATATATTTAAAAAAACTCTTCCCTCACCCACCCCCCATCTCCCCTGGTAGGGTGGTGGCTATTCATTTCAAGCTTGGGTCCTCTACCAGAGGCCTGAGATCTTGAGGGTCCTGCGCAGTTCCTAGGAACTGCGCTCTTCTGGACGGAGATGTCTGTTGTTTCTCCAGGTATCTGCTGGAGCCACTTCTCCAGTGTGGGGGACACGACCCCCAGTGCTCCTATGACCAGGGGCACTACTGTTGCATTCACCTTCCAGGCTCTCTCCAGCTCTTCCTTGAGCCCTTGGTATTTCTCTAGTTTCTCGTGTTCCTTTTTCCTGATGTTGCCATCGTTGGGAATGGCTACATCGATCACAATGGCTGTCCTGTGCTGCTTATCCATGATCATGATGTCCGGTTGGTTGGCCACAACCATCTTATCGGTCTGTATTCGGAAGTCCCACAGGATCTTTTCCCATTGCAATCTAGGGGTCTCCAGTCCATATTCTGCACAGATGTTTCTGTACTATACTGGCTACTTGGTGATGGCGTTCCATGTATTCTTTTCCTGCCAGTATCTTACACCCTGCTATTAGGTGCTGGACTGTTTCAGGGGCCTCTTTGCACAGCGTGCACCTGGGATCCTGCCTGGTGTGGTAGATCTGGGCCTCTATTGCTCTGGTGCTCAAGGCCTGCTCCAGTGCTGCCATGATTAGCGCCTCTGTGCTGTCCTTCAGTCCAGCCCTCTCTAGCCATTGGTAGGACTTGCTCATAACCGCCACTTCCGCTATCTGTCGGTGGTACATCCCATGCAGGGGTTTTTCCTCCCATGATGTATATATATATAATGTTTAGATATATATGTGTTCATGTCTCATGTAAGGATTGTGGATGAAGAGCAAAATTCCAAAAAGAGTGCTGTTTTCCTTTAAGTCAGAATGAATGCCTTAGGAGCAAAACAATGCAAGTTAATAATTAGCTACAGGCACCTTTACAGTGGATTTGTACACAAATATCACAGATTGTGGAATGTGATCAGTGTTTCCCAAACTTTTTATAACATTAAATGATGACTGAGTGACTTTCTGAATACATCCCGGGTGTAATTTAAAAACAGTTGGTTACAGACAGTTTGAGGACCACTGATCTTCAACCACGGGCCCATCAGACAGCGGTCGGTCACCAGGGGGCAATATGAGATCAGCTACGAAACACCTTCCATGTTTATCATGACAGTGATGAGATGTGAGGTGTTGAAAGGTCGTCTTAAAAGCATAGTCAAAAATCAACAAAACGTGATTGGATGTCACTCTGCAAAGGTCCATTTGTTAACGGTAAGGATGAGATCTTCCTGAGAATGGCTTGGCTTGTTTCATACCAGCTCCACACTGGTGCTAATAGTTTGGTCCTTTGCTGTATTGGGCCCGCCTCATCATGCTGCCATAGCATAAGGATGGATCACACACCCCAGGCTGGCCAGGAATACCGGGATTACCACTTTTACCCTCCACCCCGTTTTGACCAGGCGGCCCAGGCTTACCTGGAGTACCCGGTTTGCCATAGCCATGAGGACCAGCAGGACCTGTTAGGGTAAAAATTGGGGTGACATTATGTGCTAAAACTGGTGTGTTTAAGTTGATGGACGTGTCTTACCTGGAGGTCCAGGTGGTCCTGGATCACCGTGCGTGGTTCGTCCTGGGCTTCCACTTTCACCCTTCAGACCGGGTTCACCTACAAGCACAATTATCCATCTTAAAACGCTGTATACAAACAAAAAACAGCAATAGAATGTCGCTTTTACCTTTAAGCCCGTTAATACCAGGTCGTCCTGGATGACCTGGGTAGCCTGGTTGTCCCCTGGCCCCAGCCACACCAGGAAGTCCCCTGATGCCTGGAGGTCCTGAATCACCTGGAACACCAGGTAATCCAGGATGGCTGTGGCAGGCGGCACAGCTGCTCGATTGGTAGCTCAGCAGCATGGAGGGAAGTTCAGCTATGACAAAGCAGATAAGTGTTTTTCATATGAATGTATGTATTTGTTTGTGTAAGTTAAATCTTCGACTTCGACATGCACTCGTGCTAGATTTGCTGAACTGACATGCCCATGTATAAAAAATCTAAGCAAGACTGGTTGAAAAACATGGTCACCATCAACCGAAATATCTTTGCGGGGTGGGGCGAATTGTCCATAAATCACTGACCATTTTTCTAACAATTATAAATCTTAGATATCGGTACAGTAAATTTTTGTTAATTGCGGTTAGTTGGTTCCAGCGTGATAAGTGAATTTCCATGAAGTAGGATTCCTTATTTATAAATTCAATATTTTCATAGTTACAACATAGAAACGTGTTTACGACTTTCTAAATAAGGTTTTTAAAATTATTAGAGCTTCTAGACATGAAATGACACCCCTCCAGTCACCTTTACGCTCGTATTACTCAATATAGTAGACATAATAACAGAAAATTTACCATATAACAAGCTATTTAACAAATAAACAAATACATAGAAAAAGACTAATACTCGTGTGTGTTGCTGTAAATGTGTTACGGTAGCCAGACAGGAAGTGACGTTTACGGCTGCAACAGTAGTTTGTGTTAGGGATTATTGTGCCTGTTGTGCGATCAGTCATACCTGCAATAAAAGCCTGTTGTTCCGACAATCAAGTCTGGTGATTGTGTGTGTCACTGTATATTACAGTAATTCATTTAGGCAAAAAAAATTGCTTAAATATGATTTTTACTAATAATATGCCGTATTCACCCATGAAACTGCATGATTTGTTAATTGCTATATTTTAGAACAACAGTGATTGAGTGAAGCTGCAAAATTCAAAGTGCGACGTGGCAAAGGTATTGCATGTTCGTTATCGCATTGATTACAAAGTATTTTCAGTACAACCCATAGGTGGGACCACAAATGTCACCACATGGGGCATCCTAACATTTTCACACAATTGCATATGTCTATGTGTTGAAATGATCACATGTTAGCAGGTCACAAAGAAACTCACACTGAAGAATCTCTCTGCAAACTTGACGAATGTGCATGTCGGAAATCAAGCTGGCCTGTAATACCAAAAATCATAAACATGAACAATAAGATCATGAACAAGGCACAGTAGGCCAACGTGTGAGCAATATTACAGATCTTCCCGCAGGTCCAGCTTGGCCAGGTGGCCCTGTATCCCCCTGAGGCCCTCGGGGTCCCGGCTGGCCTGTCTGACCTGGCTGTCCAGGCCGTCCCATTTGCCCTTCTTGACCTCTTTCTCCCGAATCCCCTGTTGTCCCTTTCTAGCAAAAACACAAGGCCAATGTTAGCAGTGAACATCAAATTGGGTGGAGGTTTCCAGAATGATTAGGTACACGTACCTCCCCCTTAAGGCCCTGCAGACCTGGTGATCCCTGTCCATAAAAAAAACAAAAAAACATAGGATTTAAAAGCTAAGGTGTATTTGTCCATTTCATTAGTGCTGGACTAGGCTGCGATAATTTTAGATCTTTTAGCCAATTAGTCTTATGTCACGAGGTGAGAAGAAATAAGCGTTGATGCTGGCAAAATAAGCAGTGCAGGCAAAAGGTTACTCACTGATAGATCTCAGTCTACTTTCATCAGTGCATAATTAAGACACACATACTGTACACATACTGTACATACTGTACACTGTTATGCCAAAGCACTGTCAATTTCTTATTCATGAACACAGAAACGTATTTGGATGGAAACATATCATGTGCCAATGCCATCATTAACAGTCAAACTTATTACATAGTTTTTGTCCTCACCAAACCGCAGTACCGTATTACTAAACTGGTAGCATGCTTTTCATATATGCATTGCAATTATTTGAAATCACTACGGTGCCATCTACTGGCTAGACTGCATATAACTAATGAAAAAAGGATTGTATTTAAAAAAATATCTAAAATGTTTAACAGAAGGCAATGAGAAGATCAGTGAAATACTGAATAATAATGAAATGAAGTACAGTACAGTACTCCCGTGCCAGGCTTAATTACTAGTGACCCCTAGTGGCAATATGAAAAATGACAACTATCAAAGAAAGTATAGCACTTTTCATGAATGTAGACCAGAATGTTTCACATGGTAGGATCACTAAAATAAACACACATGCAGCTATTATATACTTTTATATACTTATGTTACTGATATAGGTGTGTGTGTGTATATATATATATATATATATATATATATATATATATACACTAGGTCCCCAACTTACGAACATCCGACTAGCGAACATTCGGAGATAAGAACGCATGCTGACTGGTCTATATTTTCATGTATTTTGCCTTGTAGTAACTCCATCAGTATTTACACTGCTACATGCTTGACCAGTAAAGGGCACTGTGACACTGCTAATGGGACCAACAGGTAGAGGAAGAAGAGGAAGAGGAGAGAAGAAGGCTAAGTTGTAGCTGTATAATGCAACCCGGACAGAGCGTGTGATTAAAGTTTATGAAGAGTTAATAGGCCTGCTTAATTCTACACCACCCACAGAACACAACCTCTTTTAGAAGAGTCTAACGACGACGACGATTTGTCCTTTTCTTCAATAACTCCTCATCCAACTCCACCACAACGACGTATGCTCCTCCACCACTCCTCTTCAAAGGTAAATAACGTTTATCATTACGTATTATTATACCATTTTTATTATTATTGTTTTTTTCATTAATTATCCTCGTTTAATATTACTACTGCATCCAAACTCATATTTACATACATACGCATATACTGTATATGTATACACGTACATGTACAGTATTACCTATATAATTGGTAAATTACCTTTTGTTGGACTTACAAACAAATCGACTTGCGAACGGTCGTCTGGAACCAATTGTGTTCGTTGGTTGGGGACTTAGTATATATATATATATATATATATATATATATATATACAGTATATATACATACACATACATAGCAAGCATTTTTCATACAGTAAAGGAATTTGGATGGATAAAATATTGCAGGTAATTAAAAAAAAGGACAACTTACATGATTCCCTGGTCTGCCGTGTTCTCCTTTTTCACCTTTTATTCCCTTAAAACACAACATAAAAAACAGGGACATGCTAAGCGCTTTAAATACTGAGTATCTTGAAAAGTGCGATATAATTCCAAAACATTATAATTATTATTATTATAAAAACATTATTATACACTGAAGTACAGTTTATCTTCCCAAAATGTTGATGTTTAGCTCGGAAGCGAGTAACCGAGCACATTATCTAGTCGTAGTTATTTTAAAATGTGACTTTGAATGCATGCTAAGTAAAAACAACATACTTATTAATTCCCATCGATATGATATACTGTATATATTCGGATTTGCACAGCTGTCACAGTCATGCATTTCATTCATTCGGTTGCTGAATAAGCTTTTCTGTTGACATATGCCGTTTCTGATGCCAAACCAAAATTTTAATATCAGTAATCCAAAACATAACATTAGAATTGCAATAAATTGTAATAATTTTGACTGAAAATTAGTGATCTGCTCGCAAACCTAGGAATCACTGTGTTGTATAGTTTGACATTATGGAAGGACATGCCCATAGATGTGTCATTTGTACACAGACTTACCATCTCTCCTCTTTCACCTCTGTGTCCCCTTTCTCCCTAACAGAAAAGACATGAAAGTACATTTATAAGACATGTGAGACCTATTATAGGACAAGATGTTTATATAATGTACCATACAATGGAATAACAGAGAATTATGTACGTTGTTGCACAGGATGTACAGTATATTAGTCATAGTGGTCTTGAGGTAGCTGTCATGGTGTTAGTTGTAATGGTCAGTGTTACATAAGTACCTTGCTTCCCACCAGGCCAGGCACCCCTTGGTGTCCTGGCTGTCCTGCTTGTCCTGGCTCCCCTGGTCTTCCCTTTTGAAAACATTGCACAGGGAATTTACAAAAAAGGAACATTCATTTAGAGTAATTGCTGTGGAAATGCATTTAATGCACATTGACGTCACCAAGCGTTAATAGCACAAAGGTTCACAATACATAGCAACATACCATAGAACCTGGTGTCCCTTGTTTACCCGGACTTCCACTTTCACCCTTACTCCCCTTCAAAAAAGGCACAGATAGCAAAACCACATGACATTATTGAGTACAGTTTACATGATTTACATTGTGTTCCCCTTATGCAAACCTTTAGTGGCTTTTAGTACATGAATAGAAGATTAATTTTAGCTTACTGCACTCTGGTTTCCATAAATGTGGAATTTACCTTCAGAACTATGAAAACGACTTGTATTGTGCATATGCACACCAGCGACGTGCAGTCAAGGAAGAGCGAATAATAAAAATAATAAACGAATAATGATGGCATAAAATAAATGTTAATATTTGTCAATTGAACTGTATTATAAATGTATTTTATGTATGATTCCAATAGTTTTTAACATGTTCCCAATTAAAAATCACTGAATTTGCACATTTCCTGATCAACTATAGGGCAGAAACCTAAGATGCAACTGCCGCAAGCCTCTCTCTTTTTGGCTTAGTGGTACAAGCCCTGCCCACTATTTGAGTGCACTAAGTGAGTGCACTGAGTTGGGCCATGGAGCCTGTTTAATGTGTTCAATTTGATGTATTTTAATGTAATTATTTTTGCTAATCAGACAATAAGATATATAGAATATATAGAGAATAAAATATATAGATGCGCTTGCAATATTCGCTTCATCCTGAAGGGTTGGGGGCGTGCGTGTGCGTGTGCTGGAAGGCACGTGTCACTGCTGTCCATAGAGAGGAAAAGCCAGCGTTTTTTTTGTTGTTGTTGTTTTTTACAGCAGCACCAACTGTTTAGCAGCAAGTTAAATGCAAGATATTTTATACTCTCCTGAATTAATAATGAATGTGACTGTCAAGATGGAGGATTACATGTGTTACATATCAGACTTTTACAACAAAGTATCAGAACTTTTCCTGGAGAAGGATAGGGCGTATGTACTTCATATACAGATAAAAGGTACACAAATGTTTTTCAGTTTAAAAAAAATACACGGGACTTAGAATTTTTTTTAACCTAAGTGAATTATTGTCTTCTTTTTTTTTGTTAACCTCTTAATGAACAAACTGTATTAACATGACAAAAACTCCAAAGGAGTCAGTGCCTCACCAGCCATTGACCTCACCATACGTCACTGATGCACACATACAGCACATATTCCTTGTGAGGTTGCTGCAAATTAAAAAATGGATACCTTTGGGCCGACTGGTCCATTTAAACCAGGCAGACCGGGTGGACCCATCTCCCCCTGTAGAAGATTAAAAACATCCATGTTGGATAATGGTTCAGAACTACTCAAGTGTTTAGTTCATTGCACTCACAGGTGGGCCTTCTGATCCCTGGGGGCCTCTTGATCCAGGAAATCCAGCCTCTCCCTTGATAGAAAAGAATATTTGTCAAACGTGACACTAAAGAAATAGCGTTTATTCAAGTGAGACCAAGGCAAGAACTTACTTTCTGTCCCATGAGACCTGCTATCCCAGGTAAACCAGGCATACCCTAATACATGGGGAAATTATTAGATTAGATGACGTTAAAAATCACAGCTCTGAATATTATAAACAGAGGACACTTGTAAAGTTAACCCCCAAGTCCAACACAGTAAATTGTCTGAATGTGTAAATAAATGATTACTGTCTCTTTTTTTTTATTACTGATGCCAACTTATTAGCCATATTTTACTGAGTTGCCATGACAGACATATGTTTACTGCTTTTGTCGCTACATTACTGATAGGTCAATTATCAGTCTATGGTTATCGTAATATATTTTATTTTATTGTATTGTATTTATTTCATTTTATTTAAATAAAAAATGTAAAAAATAAATACATTAAAATTAAGCGGAAGAAATGTAATATTTGCTTAATTTTTTTAATGTAATAAATAAATTATAAATAACATAAAACAAAGACTGACTTTATTCATGACTTGCTAGGTGACTGTGCCACTGATGTCACATTCAACAAAAGCTAATAATTGAGCTGCACAGAACATACTGTATTATGCAACACAATATATTCAATTCACTTGGGAAAAAACAATTGCAATGGCGATATAAATGTAATAAAAAACACACTGAACATTTTTGTGGTGAGCAGCGCTGCCACTAACCCTGGAGAGAAGATTTTTTGTTGTTGTTTTCTACCCAGATAAAGTCTTCCAGATGCTGAAATGGAAGCCCCTGACTGAGACTCTAACAAATAAGTTATATTTTGACAGGTTTAACGACAATGATCAGAATGACCAATCAGACAGAGAAGTCAACAGACCATGCAGGTTCTTGACGATCTATAAGTGAAGAATTCCCTGTGTGTCGGACATGATTAAGCAAATTGAGGATGTATTGTACCAAATCCGTCTCTGTGGATAGCCTCTTTGTTCTTGTGTGAGTTGGGGGGAGATGGCCTGTAGCCGTGTGGAGTGACTGAGTCATGTTTTAAAGACCCAACCTAGACTTTGGACAAGACTTCCAATCATGAGCAGGGGGATTGCGGCCCAGCTGAAACACTTTCTTCCGAAAACAGATTTGCCAGAGCTTTCCCTCGATTAGTCATTTTATGGCTTTAGATTAGAGCCAGAGACCTTCTTTCTCTGCCTTACATAACAAGGTTATCCTGGGATACTTTACAGGGGAAATACCCCTCAATTTCTACGTTGTCAGGTGTACTCATCACTGCTGTCAGAGAACAATCAAAAATCTTCCCTGCAGCATTTTTGTCTTATAAATTCTCAGCTCAACTTCCGAGTTCCATGTCAAAAGCTTCGCTTGCTTCTTCTTGGCTATATAATCATCAAACGCTAAATGTTGCAGACATACATGTCCACAGCAGGTTTTCATGTCCTTGGAGATGCTTATTCAGAGTAGCATCACATTTTGTTGTCAAGAGGGTAAACATTAGCCAGGATGAGCCTCTGAAGACTCCGTGATTCACCTTTAGAGGCCTTCACCGACTTAAATGTTGTTTCCACATAATGGAAGATCTTCTTAGGGAGCTTGTTTGAAACCACACTTCCACACTTTAATTATTCTAACTGTTTACATGCCTCAGTAGGTGCTGCTGTTTTGATTAGCAAGAGGGTATCTGAGGGAGAATATTTGTATATTTGAAATGGATGGACTCTCCCTTCCACTAATTGGAGCTACAAGAGTCCATAGTGACTAAGCTCTTTCCCGGAGTTTCCCAAACTGAGGGTCAGGATCCTAAATGGGTCACAGTCACAATTTCTTCACAATTTCTATGATCAATGTGTGTTGTAAGAAATGCATGCTTCCGTATTTATCACTAGCATAAGTACAGTACAGTATGCTGGGTGTGTCCGAAAAATTTCAGGAATGTTGATGTGAGGGCATTGTCCACTGCGAATTCTTGCCACATGGCCAGACGATCAACCAACACATCTCCTGCAGTATTTGCTTCATTCAGTGCAAGAGGTGAGAGTTGTTTCAGGACAACCCATGGCTGCTTCACCACGACAACACACCTGCTCACAGTGCTCTCAGCATCCGACAGTTCCTGCCTGAGAAGATCATTGCCGTGCTGCAGCGACCTCCCCACTCAGACCTGGCTCCATGTGATTTGTTTCCTTTTTCCCAAGCTCAAGGGGGTCATCAAGAGGACCCGTTTTGAAGACGTGGATGACATCATGATGGATGATGGAGCCGCAGAGGATCCCGGAAGAATCCTTCCAGGAGTGCATGAAGGCATGGCAGAGAAGACTGGGAAAGTGTGTTTGACTTCAGGGGGATTTCGTGTAAGGGGAAAACTTGTAGTTTGGATTTGAAATATATCTTTTGTGACACTAGCCATGGAACTTCTCTGTCAGACCTCGTATGTCCATGTTATGGTAATGCATGATGTATTTTAGTCTTCAGCTGAAAAAGTTTGGGAAACCCTTGTACTACAGGGATGGCCACTATTTTAGGAAGTACGGTAAATGAAAATAATATCCCACAAAACAGTTAACGCTGCAGTTATGACTCACTGGATGGCCTGCCCTTCCATCCGCACCAGGGATACCACTGACCCCAGTTTCTCCCTACAACAAAGGAAAAAAAATGTTGATGAACAACAGCTGATAAAGTATGACTAAAGGAGAGATATAAAAAGCATTTGCACACAAGTAATAACTTTGACTTGGCAGGTTCTAATACTATATAAACATAAGATGAACCTGTTTATATTCAATGAGTCACGTACTTTAATTTTAGATGATTACATACATATGTATTGCAAACTGCACTAACTCGGAGAAAACTTCTTGCCATATCTGTATGACTGCATTCCCATCGCTGCCAAACCTCAACGACTAAACTTTTGGGAACACCAAAGTCTTCTAGGAACATGCACACTTTGCCAAACTGCGTTTTCATCTGTCAGTGATCTTTGCACTGTATAATCAAATAGGACCTTTTGACCAAGTTTCCCAGGAGGTCCCTCCTTTCCATCTCTCCCAGCTTGGCCCTGTGAAGACAGCAACAAGGTTTAACATACTAGTAGCTGGTTAAATTCTAATATTAGTTTAATATCAATACATACAGTTGCTCCTCTATACCCTGAAGGCCCGGGAGGCCCCATGCTCCCTTTCTCTCCCTGTAAGTGACATCCAGTGTGAACACCTACACTCAATCACTGAATTAGTGTCAACTTCCTCACCGTTTGTCCAGCTTCACCCGGCATCCCTGCTCGTCCTGGTAATCCAACTGGACCCTGAAAGGTAGGCAAGGTTTAGATTTAGACTAGGTTACGACAAGGCAAGGAATTTCTGAGGCTGACCGGTGATTCCATATTTAGTGCAAGAAACCTCAACCAGTGACAGCATTAATGGAGCAAGACCGTTACAGCTAGTTGCAATGCCAATGATGTGTCTTTACATGCATATTCTTCCTCCTCTCTGGGGCTAAAAATACATTGGACGGTGGTATTATAGTATTGGAATTGAAGACAAAAGTATAGGTTGTGCAATGATTTCATTAATCGGCTGTTGGTTTTAACAGCGTGCACCTGCTTTGTAAATATTAATGGTGAGATAAAGGCAAATTTTTTTTTTAGTTACTGTGCTGCTGCATTTCCACGTAGCGTCTGTTGATGTAAAGGCATATCAGACTACCTGCCTTGCAGTGGCTTAAGGCTGCAGTCCACAGTTTGATGGCTGTATGACCTGATTGCACTGCAGTCTCCTGTTGCCTTTGGACTTACTGTAACTGTATATTCATAAACCAATTTTCGATCTACACACAACCTCTGCCAGGAAACCAAACATTCAACCCTTGGGTGGCCGTTCGGTATTAGAGCAACTGGCAAAGACACATGCTGCAGAAGTTCCTGCATGCTGTGGCAACAGTAGTCGTCTATCTATCATGGAAAATCCCCAGAAAATCTGTCAACGCTCAGCTCGTCGTGTCTTATTATGGGATTTTAAAAGACTACTTTTTATTGCTATTTCAAAGCCAGTACAATATCAGTACAAGACTATAACAAGAAATTGGACAGCTGGTGTAACTGTTCTTGATCACAAGCAGGCCTGGCCCGACGTTGACCACCTCATTGAGTCACTCCTATCATAAAATGAAATAAAACTTGAATTCCGCGGTTGTAGATGACCATATTGTATCCCATGGGGCATCTTCTACATTTCATGATACATCCAGAGGGTTTCAAAGCTTCTACTAGTTAAAGAACAATTTCTTAAACCTTTCAATCCACTAATTAAAAAAAAGAAAGGATTATTCATATTCTGTCTTTCACTGAGCTTTCAAGGATACTGTTTAAAACCTCAGTGTGAACATGTAGTTTGACTATCAATAGGATCTGTTTGAAAAATAATAAAGGACTAGATAGAGTCTGGATATGGATCATAGTGAACGCCTACAGCTTCAAAATATAGTATAAACGGAAAAGACTTTTTCGCTTTAACACATGCTCTAATATCAACATCGTCAGATATGCCTGTCAGATCTGTAGCTTCTAAAAAGAAGCTGTGACTGAACAGGGAAAGTGGCCAGTAATCCACCTGAGGCACCACTGACTCCACACTGCCGGGGACAGGATAGTGGGGTTTTTTTCAACATCTTGATACTTTTAATTTGTTCTGCAGCCATCTGAGGCTCGTAAAGTGGGAGTGGATGTCAAAGAGATTAGCCTGTCAGGCTCCTCTCTTTGGGGGTGTGATGTGTTTTGTTAAGCCAGTGTAGGTTTCTCGTGATAAGAAATGTATACGTATCTCAAACGCTCAAAAAGTAATTATGCACATTTCCTTGGGTATGTGCATATCAACTCTCAGGATGTGTTCTGCAGAAAGTGAGCGTTTAGGGTAGGACAGGGGTTAAGTTTAGTTCAATTTCCAGTCAATTTTATCAATCTCCAATTCACAACATAAGTCAAAGCACTCTCCATTTGGAGCAGACCCTGGACCACGCTTCCCACATGAGAATGCATTTTGGCGACAGAGGCTAGGAAAATCTCCCATCCACGCAACAAACCTTGAACAGAACCAAAACTCAGTAAGTCAGCAAATCGGACTCAATTTGAAAAGTGTGTTGTGGTCTCAAGGGATTTGCTTTTATATTGAAAACATGTGGCGACAAGAGAGATTGATGCAGCAGTGTTCAAACAGTGGATGTGTCTTGCAGAGATTTTCCTGTTAATTCACCACTTTATCTTTCAGAATAGCATCCAGTTGACTTTGAACTTGATGTTTGTATTGCAAAGAGGTACAACGAGTTCAAAATCCCCTGGATGTTTGCTTCTTGTATTTTGGTTAAAAGTCCTTTCTCTCCTGGAGCTACACAGGCAGACTTATTTGCAACAGCTGTCACCTCCACTGACGTGTTTATCATTTGGTTTCATCGAAATCAAACAGACAATATTAACTCCCATCGTGAGGCTGTTTTGGACACAATAGTACTACATGCTTCAAGTGAACGAATTCCGTAGCTCAGTTGGATATACGACATGATAGCACAATCAGAAAAAAAACGCATGGAATGTGATCTCCCCAGATACGTATCAGGCCTTGATCATATGTGGATTATAATCACAACTGGATATCTGTAAAATAGATTGGATATAATCTGGTGCTTGCAAACCAGTTGGTTTGCATGCATAAATCGCTAGACCCCGACTATAAGACAACCCTTCTTTTTCAGACGTTTTAATTAATAGTAGTATAATCATAAAGTGTTATACTCGGGTCAGTACAGTATTCTGTGATTGTTTATATCCTTTGTTTGTTTGCAAGAACTGTATTGTGGTTGTATTGTGTAACTTATCAGAAGTTAGATGTACAGTAATACAATGCTATACCTATAGTATTGCAACTTGCCTGATTGGCCAAGGATGATACACATTGCTTCGCATGAACCTTTAGTTACTATAGGCAATACTTTGCACATGAGACTATGAAATAAACCAGACTCACTGAAAACTCAGCGCTGATCTGATTGTGACTGATTGATTGTGCCAAATTTTAGCATATGATATGACTATTTGTTTACAGTATAATGGTGCCTCACAACGAGAAGCTGAGGCCTTTTGCATGTAGTTTGTGTTTCCTTCCCTGTGCTTGAGTGGGTTCTCACTGGTTTGTGTTAAAAAAAAATTGCTGTAGGTGTTGAGTGTGGACGCTTGTCTTTTTCTGTGTCTGCTGTGTGATTGCTGAGATCAGTCCAGTGTGTGTCACGAAGTCAGCTGGGATACACTCCAGCGTCCCTATCACCCATACATTATTTAGAAAATAAAAGGATGTATATAAGGGTATTATTACCTTCTCTCCTGGTTGCCCAGGTGGTCCTGGTAATCCCGGAACACCCCTTTCACCCTGAGTGAATGCATTACAAAATATCAATTTATAAAGCTGTTGATGATGAGTGAACAGTAGTGCCACAAATGAGCTTTTTGACCTTCCTACCGAAAAACCGGGTCTCCCGTGTTCCCCTTTCAAACCATCTGCCCCACGTTGGCCCTGACAAACAAAACACAAGTTTCACACTGTATTTTGTCGATTGATCTCGTCCTTAAATTATCAATTACCTTTAGTCCAGGTGGACCTGGAAACCCTGTACTTCCTCTACTACCAGGCACACCCTTCAATAGGAAGAACATACATGAACCTAATGGAATATTTAAATCCTCTAAACGGAGTCATTTGTTCATGTTTTACGCACTAGGATTAAACATTAGAACATTTTCTTTGATCAGATTTTTTTCCTATTAACTTGGTGGAAAATAGTTACCAGTGTGTTTGTTCTGTATGTTTGCATATTGAACTATGTAGTACTCACAGGCTTACCATCAGCACCAACACGTCCAGGCTGACCTGATTTGCCTCCATTTCCCTGTTCCCCCTATTAAAAACAGGATACAGGGTTTTATTGTCATGCTGATTTTGACAGAGCCTCCCAGAACTAGGTAATTGAAAACACAATTCATGAAAAGTCTCCTTCCTCATGGACTTGATCTTGCCTCGGACCCGCCACTACCTAGATGAGCCGGCCTCTTGTATATACTCACAAAAAACAGACTTCGCTACACATCTTAAAATAACTCTCTGTCAGTTAGTGGGAGTTTTCATTTTGTTTTTTCTTCAGCAAATAGGCTAACCTGGCATAATATTGCTGTTAAAATGTGACAGTAATGTTAGCATTCTAGATCACAGAGCTATGCTCTTGTTGGTAATGTCTGTGTCCTCCTGTCCCCCCTACTTAACTTATTCAATCGCAGCCATTTTTCAAAAGACAACCCCTTCAGTACCGGCCATTTTACCTTGATCTTTCAAGGCACACAGAATATTGTGTTCTATGGCTGTATAAACATGGAACCTACCAAAAGGAAAATTAGATTCCCACCTTTCATCAGAAAAAAAAGGTTTGTTTCTACCTTTTTCCGTTCTTTAGTAATCAGCAGTAGAACATAGGTAAGTTTCAGGAAAATATCAGTTCCCGACTAAAAAAGGGAGAAAACCAGCTTTTTGTGAAAAGATACATTTCAAGCATAACTTTCACTTTGATACAAATTTCTTGCTTTTGTGACAGCTCAAATGAACCTATCCCAAAACATAACCAATACACAACAAGGGTTGTTTTACGTCAAAATAACAATGTATATACAAATATAACACCATGAACTATTTAAAATGTTCACATTAGGACCTGAACTGTATGTGTGCATGTGTGTACATGTGCGTGCATGCGTATGCGTGCATGTGTGTACATGTGCATGTGTTAAAATGTCCCTACAATGCGTAACCTTCTGCACGCCACTTCCACTTCCTCCTTGCTGTAATCTATGTTTTTCCATTCAAATTCACAAGCCAAGCTCTTATCAAATGCACTTCTGCCACCTTGTGGCCGTTTTTATGGCTTAAAAATGCTCGAAAAGTGGCATCCATTAGTGTGCAGTTGCATCATCACTTCTTTTTGCCTCTTGCGCAAAAAAAACTAAAAGACGTATGAATACGTCTTTGGAATCCGGCGCTTGGGTTTATAAAAACGTATAAATACGTCTTTGGTATTGAATGAGTTACTGTAATGTTAGGTTGTTGTATGTGATCCATGTGATACACTGTGTATATGTAAAAAGTGGATAAAGTGCATAATCATTCTTGGAACTACTGTTCGAGGGAGGCGTGGATACAATTAAAGCTAAAGTTACACAAAACGGTGTGTTCCCAGCAATGTTCCCTCTAAGCTGCACGCGTGCACAATCGCACACTGCTCTCGAGCTCTCTGCGCACCGCAAAACCATGATGCACACAAAATACAATCCAACCGAAACTGTAAATGAAATAAACACATAACAATAACAATTTATTCTGTACTATTTTGCAATGCAACGGAGTGAGCGCCAGGAAACAACAACAAGCGGGACATATAACACAATGATGAGCACTGTCCAGCCAACGATAACATCCTGTTTGCACGTATTTACTACCACAGCCGATTAATTTATTTACAGCGCTACATGGTACATGCTGCTGTTTATGGCTGGTTAGCATATAGGTAATGCTGCTTGCTAACCCTGTATTATGGCGAAACAAACGAACAGTGCAAACAGTGTCTGCAAAAGCGCTGCTTTATAAAACATGCTGCAAAGCCGAAGTAGCAAGCCAGTTTTCTGAGTGAAAAGTGTGGACTGAATGTGTACGTAACGTAACTGCGCATGTTTTTACTGGCGTGCTTTTATTTTGATGAGCGGACGTACCGCATACAGGAAGTGTTACGCCGAGTTTGTGTTGCTGAAGGGGCAGGAAGGTCGGTTGTGAGTTCATTTTATTTTATATTAATATAGACAAAAGTATACATATACAACAAACATGGCATCAATTTCAAGTACATTTTCAGGATGAAATAGTGCCACAATGGGCTGCTTTAAAACAGAAAGTGAAAGTCAAATAAGGAAATTAAAGTATACCTCTTTAACAATATAAATGGTAAACAAGATAATAAATTGAAAATAAAATAATAAACTAGGGGTTTTCTACAAGATCCAGATGGTTACGTAATTGTATGAGACCATGGCTTATTTTGTCTGAGGTATAGAATAAAGAAAGCTACATTGTGGAATCCTCCTTGCCGTCTGTTTGAAACCAATCATATACAAAATATAACAGAATCGAAGTTCTCAGTTCTCGGGTTTTGAACATACTCATGTTTTGCGATACTACAGTGTGCACGTCTGATGCCGCTCACAGAGGTCCAAGGAATGCTCAGGTCGTTTTTGTGTACAGTATGCTCAGATAGTACATGAAAAATGAGAGGGAGCATTGGTTCCAAGTAGTACTCACTAAAAGCACTTTTAAATTCAATTTACATTTCAGTATCCTGGCTAGATTTTGGACAACACACTCTGAGACTTACGTAAAAATGGCAGAAAAATAGTATCACATGGAACCTTACTCACTATGACTAATTAGAGCTAGTATGGGTTACACAAGGCTCTACTACTAAAGTTTGTGGGGCATTTTGGGACCATTTAAAAGAAAACAAAAAAAATTTATGGAATAACTGACCTTCATTCCTGGAAGTCCTGGAGGTCCCGGTGGACAAACACAAGGTTCTTCAGTTGGCTCAGCGTAATCAGGACTGTTGGAACACTGCAGGACCATCAAAACAAGTCGTTTATTGTAGATTATAGTTCAGTGCACAAAAAGTGTCATTTGATCATGTATTTTGGTTTACTTTAGGCTTATTATAGGCTGTTAAATGCAAGCTCTTAATGTGTGAAATGAAATATATTCTACCAGAGAGATGTTTCATTGATAAGTGGACTTTTAAGTAAATCAATGAGAAGCAGATGCAATGAGAAGCTGTGATAACAGGAAAACAAATGTTTCGAGGGTATGCTTCTGAATTTCCCTTGCATTCGTAATCTGGCAAAGCTGTTAATCGTGAGTGCCAAACGACATAATGATGAAGCGCCAAAACAGTTGGAACAGTGGCCAAAAATATTTTTTAAAAATGGGTGTAAAACATGAAAATCAAAACTGCAGGATCCCCTCCAACAAATTACATAATTTCTAAACAGAAGTGCCGTAATATCATTTTACTGATCCATTAAAAAGGTAAATATGGGGTGACAAAATCATTCCATGCCATGTGTGCGGTTAACTGATGGTAAAATTGTGTGGTGTGTTTTCCGAGTGGAAACAGATGTGGTTGTCAAGAGTGAGAAGTGGGTGAGAAGAAGTTATCTGTTGGACAGAATAAACACAAGGACAACGCAGGCACAGGCTCTTGTACGTACCACTCCTGGTATTTCACATGCAGTCTCGCGGTTGTTCTGCTCAGGGTCACAGTAGATGCGCAACTTCTGGATTTCAAACTGAACATAATGGGTAAAAAAGATAGCACATCATTTTAAAAAAAATTGAGGAGATATAAAAGAAGCGAACAAAAGTTACAAAATAGTGTTACTATAGTGTCACTCAACTGCAGAGAGGACCAGACATCTCCAGTATTTGGGGTAAGAAATTTATTAGACCTTTACTTACTTTTGACCCTATTTTTTATACAAATACATTTCTATATCGTCAATATTATTTATTCAATCCTATGTTTTCAACATATAAATATTGATCTTAAATCTACAATTTAGCCCAAAATTATTCATGCACAGAAAATGACACAACAAAGTAGTAAAAGACGTTGTAATTTTTCATCCCCTTTCTCAGCATATGTACTGTCTATCCAAATCTCTACATTTTTATATTTTTAGTACAGTATTAGAATGGTTGTTGGAATGGTGCAAAATATTGTGTTACGTGTAAACTTTCAAATATCGGGGCCATAAACATGTTTTAAATGTAAACAATATTGAAAAAGGTCATTCATTTCATTATATTTTTATTCATATATTTTCGATAATATCTCTAGCACAACATTTTACAATAGACATGCATTCTTTCAAGTTATTGTAACCTAAAATTTTGTCTATATACTATAGTTTAAAACAAAATCAAGGGTCTATTATAGAGAAAATGTGGCGTAACAACAAGAACATTGGCAGGCGGGGCAGAATTAATTTGAAGACTCCCCAACTGGATGCACATTGTCGAGCGAGCAAGGAACTACAACATCAGACGATCACATGTTCTTCATAATGTAAGATAATGCATGTCATTAGGATCACGTTAATTCATGGAAAGACGGTTTACAGTATGTGCCTTGTTAGGTGCTGCTGTTTTGGTTAGCAACAGAGTTAGTTAGAGGTAGTTACATTTCCTTCAGTTTTTATTGAGGGGACAAAGGAGGCCTCTTTTTGAGGAAATGTGCTTATTTGTTTTACGTAGAAACATGCCTGGCAATTAATTGAAACTCCCTTATTTTGCCCTTCTTTCCCAGTGCCCTCCCGTTTTAATAGTTCCCTGTATTTTTCCCATTTTTTAACTTTTATGAAAAAAAATTCTCTCTTTACTGCCGGAGCAGTACAGCTTCTGGTCCGCTCGGGCATCATCTGCGTATCTCATCTTGTAGTCAGGAAAGTCAGGCCCTCCAAATAAAAGCACACAAGTAAAATAAGAGTGGAGACACCAGAATTTCGCTTATTTTCCCTCATTTTCTGAAAAGAAAAACAAATGCAAATTTTAACAGGTATTATAATGGCCAGTATTTGAGGAAATAAGCTCTATTGAAGCAGCTATGTGGTAAAAACTGTGCTTGGAAATGATGGCACACAAACCCATCATTAAAAGTTTTTATTTGGTATTTTATTGGGGGCGGTGATAAATTGGCTCCTCATTGTCCCACAGACTACTTTGACCTTGGAAGTAAAAAGCTTACGAAGGCAACATGACAACAGGGACGTGTATAAAGGTTGAAATATCATTTCAAATAGTTAATACGCCGCTCTGATTTACCTTTTTTAGGACCATTCCCAACAATTGTTTTTTCCATGTAAGAATGGATTTTCTGGACATGTATGGTATTATTTAGCATAAATTACCCTTTTATGCTGATGGCTAGAAATGGCTGGAGTATGTAATTTTACTCCAGTGACCATAATTATAGCAACCACTGCCACAATCAAGTCTAAACAGCAAAATAGTTTACATCTGTATCTGGAGTTTTGAATTGCCAGCTGCTGCTACTGTTGCATAACTAGAGGATTATCACAAGACCACTGATAATTATAGGACGTTTTATACGAAAGCATTAAAAGAGCCTGTTATAAAATGTTTTAACAAATAATATATAACATTTAATATATTGTGAAATAGTTATTTTAAAAATGTATATTGTTTATATGGACACTGGTTTCTCAATGCTAACTTACCGGTACTGTTGTTTCTTTACTGACATATTTTCCAACTTGAGTTTTTCCATTGATGAAAATGCCAACAGGAGGCTCCAAGGATAGTGATTCAACTTCCAGGTCGTCAACATACAGAGTGACATCTTCCTCTGTGACCAGCAGTCGCAGTTGATGCCAATTCTCATCAAAAAGTTTCTTTGGTCATAGAACAAATGAAGGAAAAAAATGGGAAATTGTCATTAAGACAGGGATATAAAAATGGTAGATTAAGCCTTTCACAGTTACACATATTGCAGGGATTTTTCTTGCTGATTAACCACTTTTTGAAAATGGCTTCATATAAAATGATTTTCTTTGGCACTATGTTTAGCATCAATACTCGACAGGTAACAGAAGAAGATAATGAACCCCTAAAAGTGATACTATCTCATCTGGGTGTCAATGTGAGAGAATGAGCTGGTTGAGTTGCCTCCATTTGCTTTAAGTCCTTCTTATTGTATTACCAGCTGGTCAAGTTTAAAGCTCAGATGTTCTGTTTTGTTTAAGTGCAAAGGAAATGATGGGTGCACCCACACTTGTCTCTCTCCCAAGACATTTTTGAGGAGTCAGGGTTTTAACTGACCCTTTCGGTGTTCTGAGATATACGCTAATGAACTCCCGAAGGAGGGTGCTACGTGGTCCCTCTGTGGAAAGCACGGCTGCTATAAACATTCATTCATCCCACTGTCTGTTAAACGTTTAAACAGACTTAAAGGGATAGTTAGGATTTTTTGACATGAAGTTATGTGACATCCCCATCAGCAGTGTAGTGCAGTGTAGTGTCTAGTTTATGTGTGTGTTCCACAGTGAAAGAAGACGCAAGCGTCTTGATCACAAGACTGCACAGACGACAGTGCTCAGGGATATGGCGGGAGACAAATATAACGCCGAGCAATTTGTGAGGTCTGATTTTTTGTATTATTTTGTAGAATGTATTACTCTTTTGAACGCATATTGTTTTGAGAAGTCAAACTCTTTACTTAAATGGCCCCAGCAACTAAGCGGAACTACGTTCCTCGTCACGGATCTCCGACCAGAACCGAACTCACGGGACCAATTGGGGGGTAAGTCTCTGTTGATACACTACACTGCTAATGGGGATGTCATACCACTTCATTTCAAAACATCCCAACCATCCCTTGAAGGCTTCCTACTGCTACAGCGTCACAGTGTCAGTGTAAGTGACGCAAACTAGCTCCTCCCCCTCCAAACCCTCTGGCAAGCTGCTTTAGGTATCGTCACTTGTTGTTTGGAGATTTTGTTATATGTCAAAATTCCCCAGGGATCGAGGATACAGCTCTCTAAACAGCCCTGGTCACAGCAGCCGGTTTTGAGAGACTGTCCTGTCTCATGCACATGAGCCACTGCTGGGGAAGCGACTAGAGCAAGCGAGTGAGGGCTGGGAGATCATATTCTTATGCGAGACCATCTGTGCATTCAACAAAACTGCAGCTCTCTTTCGACTTTGGCTTCGACTCTATAGTGATAATGTACAGTCACTTGCTAGTATAGAAAATGGTAGATCTTCACCCAGGAAGCTTCCAAGTTATGGATGGATACATGTAAATTAGCTTGATTGTCACAATTCCAACTTCTGAACAACACATTTGCTGACATAACATGTTTATACAAGCTATTAAAACGTCATTTTTTACATAATATGTCTCCTTTAAGCTAAACATGAACAGACCGATGACAGATGAATAGCAACTCCGTGTAACTTGTTTGGCAAGGGGCCGTGATTCCTTGTGATCATGAGCAACAGTTGCCTCCAAAAAACTCCAACACACTGTTAACGTACCATGGCTGTGTGTTGGGAAAATGTAGCAGTTTGTGTTCCACTTAGTGATTCACTGGTTGTGGTAAACTTGACAGTGCCATCAAGTCCATTCAGGGTCACTGCCATTTGAGGTCTCCCATCACGTGTCTGGATCCTCCACAGGTCCCACTCCTCCAAAGCCACTGATCCCTTGTATCTTAGAGTGGCGACGAATACATAGGATGGCGGGAGACCATCAGGGAAAAGTGTCCTGAAAACAACCAATAAATTAATTTTGAATACATCAAGGATAATGAAGATAGAATTAAAGTCTCATAATTACCTTGTGGCTTCACTCAAGTCAATACGATGTGTCACCTCATAAGCTTTAGTGCCATGATATGTTCCTTTTGTCTTTTTGGCTTTTTTGGCCAGATTTAAATGGAGTAGAATGTCAAATCCTTTCTCTTCTCGGGAATCAATAGGTATTCTTGCAGGACAAACAGTCTCTGAAAAAGGAAAAGGCGCATTAAAAAGTGTAAATCAACAAAATGACATGAAACTCAAATCATTAACCTAATGAGGACTGAATCATACTCAAATAAGATCACAAGATAATGCAACATCTGTGAAGAAAACTCATAATACGGCTCAGTTAGCCTGTATATAATCCCTAAAATATCTAAGTATGGTCCTGATGAAACAACGGTTGGTCTCCTGACCTGGATCAAGGCATCAGTCAGCTCCTGGACAGTCAAATAGATTCAATTTATCCTCCTGAAAAAGCTGATATACCCCAGCTGGACATTGTCACAAACCAGAAGGCACCCAGGGCCTACTGCACCAGTATGTGGTCTGACAATGGGTCAACAACAATCCCTAACCTCTGGTTAGTACATGAAATTCTGCTACCAGTTTTTGTTACTCTACTGAAGCGCTCTCCGCCTGTCCCATCTCCTGATAAGTGTCTAGGAAACACTGCAAATCTTCTGGTGAATGTTCCTTACCTGGACAGGTTGATATCCCAGAAGTAGGGCTGTCTTAGACTAAGGATTTTCATAGTCGATTCTGATTCGTTACATTTTCTCCCCAATCGTCTTATAGTCAAATATTGTTGTTTTTTTTTTTTTTTAAATAAACAAATCTCATCTGCGATTTTTTTTCCACCTAAAAGAAAAAGGCTAAACCACTCATATAAACAAATAAACATGGCAGGTGTGCAACAACAGTATCTTTATTTATTTAGTGACACAGAAAGCAGTTCACGTAGATGCACAGTCCTGGCAGCATTATGGATAGATGTTAAAATAGCTGCGGTTTGTTATTTTAAACTTGTATCGGTACTTGTGATGCATATTTCCTAGGTGTCTTTTGAGTGTTAAGTTGCTGTGTGAAGAGTTTAACTTTGTTTGTAAGATGTTATATCGAGTAATGACATCCTGCAATTTCCAATGAGTTGGCAAGCTCGGCGTGAGTTTTTTCATAGCTCATCTTTGGCTCCTGTCAAATAAATAGCTGCCTGGTCCTCATGGACTTGTGCATGCCACAATATGCCATTTTATGACGTGGACATGTGCGGCTTATACACCAGTGCGGCTTATATGAGAACAAATCTGTTTTTCCATCTAAATTCAGTGGGTGTGGCTTATACACCGCTGCAGCTTTTACACCACAATTTACAAAAATCAGAATCAATCTTGATCACGTAACATTTTCACATGATTCGACTGCGAGATTCATCGTTGAATTAGACTCTACCGAACCGAATCCACAAATAGCCGACTGAGACACTGACTGAGACACCCCTATTCAGAAGTGTGATTGACTAAAGATTTGCACTGCGATGATTGTGTGTGTTGCCCTTATTTTCTCCAGCAGTGTAGTAAAACAAGGATGGGTTTTGGCATCCCTTAAATGTTTACGTGCACTGAACAAGAGATGCAAAATTATGAAGAATGAAGAACAAGATTAGAACGCTTATGGATATTAACTATAAACACAGGAAATACAATAATTACACTAATTACATTTGAGAGAAGCAACAACGCTTTTCAAAATCCCGTTTTCAAATGTATTTGACGCTTTAAAACATAGTTGTCATGCAAACAACCATCGCGGCTCTCATTTTTCCATTCTGTTAAAAAGTATTTCTTACCTTCACACAGTTTCTGTCGTATGATCTGTATGATCCTTGAAATACCTTTGTAGTCCTCTACAGAGAAGACGTAGGTTGAAAAAGGCTTGTTTGCAATGTCTCTCAACTGTGCCTCCTCTGTCTCTGACCCCACACCGATAGCAAACAAAATGACTCCTTTCCTCCTCGCGGCCTCTGCTGCCTTCCGAACCTCATCTTGAGACTTTCCGTCGGTGAGGACAACTGCAATTCTAGAAACGCCCATCGGACTGCGTTCAGAGAGGCCAAACAATTTGTCCGTGGCAAACTCAATGGCCGTGCCCGTCCTGGTGTTTCCTCCCATGTACTCGATGGATTCCATTGCTCTGATGAGATCTTCGGTGGCGGAATACTTCCCCAGAGGTATTTCTAAAACAGGATCGTCGGTGTACTGAACAACACCTACTTGGGTAAACTTGTGTCCAATGTTGAAGTTTGTGGTTATGTTGACAAGCCACCGCTTTACTATTTCAAAGTTGACATCTTCGACGCTCCAAGAACCATCTACAATAAATACTAAATCGCCTGGTGCGGTCCTACAACCTGAAGCAGAAAGAAAACGTTAGCAATGTGATGGGTTTTTTTTAAGAACAAGCATACAAAGCAGTTACTTCTTACTTCTTAGGTCTTCGTCTTGTGCTGCATTAAGCCAATGAAGCAGCACGAAGCACAGGCACCTTAAGACACAAGCCATGGATGCTGCTTTGTACGCCATAGTGCTGCAACTTCCGATTGTACCTATAGAGAAAGGGGAAAAACAGGCCTTTACGAAATGGGCACTGGTAATCAGAATGATCACAATCAGACTGAATTTTATGTCTTTAGCCAGTGTTTTAGTGGTTGGTTGTCTCATACATTGTTGACATTGCTGGTTCTTCCTTGTTCTCGTTCTGCGTTCACCAGTTTAAGTCTTGTTCAACTATTATAAAGTAATGATTAAAGAAAAACACAGATTGTTGGAAGTTAAACAAATGGATATTTCGATGGCATGGTACAAAGAGTATGGAGGTATAATATCGCTTTAACTGTTTTCCAATTACCAGGATATAACCCAGCCAATCATTACATTTCCATACCCTAAACAAGGGGTCCCCAACCACTGGGCCGGGAAACTTTCAGGCGCAATGATTCAAAAAAAAAAAAAAATGCACTTTTCAAAAAATGCTTTTCTAAATAACTACATAAAATTTTATGGAAAAGCATATAAATTTGGGAAATATCAGCCATTATTTTATTAAAAATAATAATATACAGTTAGAAATCCCAAAGTTTTTGCATGTTTATGTTTCTTGCGAGCGGCGACGCGTTCCACTTTGTTTGATATCCTTGAACGTACCATTGTGTGTGTGCTAACGTTCTCCCACACTGCACAGATGCTATGCTGTATTTCTCCTGTTTTTCTTTCACCTCATATTTAGTCCCAAATGCTGAAACTATGTGGGAATGTATAAAAGGAAGTTTTCATTACGTTATTGAGTGCTAATGTGCATAGTACAACCTCAAGTTAAATCATGCTAGCACACGCACACATCAAACAGCTACGTACAATCTTCTCTCTGGAAAACCAACTCCAGGCTTGTACTGGTGTGTATATTTAATTTTAGGTATCTAATTAAAGGTATTGTGACCTCAGAGATTAAGAAAATATACTGTATAGTGCTAGTAAATCATGCTAGTGTTGTACTAAGAGAGCAGTGTTCAACACCAGCAATGACAAGGTAAGCTAACGGTGTCATAAAGACTACTTCACACTCTATCTGTCTCTCTGTACAGTATATCTTTACCTATCTATGTCTATGTCTATGTCTGGTAGCTCGCTAGCCATCTGTATGCCTGCCTACTATCAAGAACAAGGGGAAAATACTATTGTATGTTATATATTGGACTTGATCCCCACATCCATTCTGTTGCTCAACGCCTTTGGCACACCAAAGCATTTTTCTTTCAGACATGATCCACCACATCCTCACACAACTCTGTCAGTTCAATTTAAATGAATACTCCATTGATGCTATAACCGCAATTATCCTTTAACTAATGCTCATTCTATCCTGTTGGATCCTTCAAATCTCAGAACAAATCTTACTTGGTCCAAGCCCTATAAATATCTCCTTCATAAATTCATGCCAATACTCGTCCTTCACATGCCTTAAAATGCTTTATTGTTTTTCCTCCCTGTTAGCGCAGTAAATTCTAGTATTCAAATACACACTTGAGTTTGTGTCATGAATTGTGGGACTGCGGCTTAGGATAATGCACAGCTCATAATTTAATCACCGTCAATATGCATACTCTTAATTAATAATCATGCCCTGGTGACGCAGCTTGCTTTGCTTTTTAAATGACTAAATAATGTAGTAATGATTTAAGTGTGGCCATCCCAAAGGGCATCTGGTCAACAACAGTCTCATGATTGAGTTTCTAATAGAAGTGCACTCCTACTCTCTTTACTTTAAGCTGTAAATCTCATCTGAATAATGTTTTCCACAAATGAATGAAAATCACATTAAAACACTGCTGGCAACTGTTTCAAATGCATAATACCACGGACTCTTGATAAAAATCAATCGAGTATTACCACGTCATAGTATCGTATATTGTAGAGTACACTCCTGATCACTTCACTCGATCACGTTTTTTCAAAAATATATGAATTAATAAATCATTCTGTTTTGTGGTTGAATACGGTCTATTGTTAGTCAAAAAATATGTATATTTAACCAAATGTTACATATTTTTAATTATAAATTAAGCATTTTCAAGCATAAAAATGGCTGAAATACAAATATAAGGCATTCAGAGGACGCATTCAAAGACATGATGATATGTAGTATTCTACACTGGTCTCACTACAGTAGATATCAGTAATGTTACGGTAATGTTCACTGACCAGACTTGATCGCTGGAACAACAGGCTTTTATTGCAGGTTTGAATTATCTCAGAACAGGCACAATAATCCCTAAAAAAAAAAAACATAGGCTGCTGTTGCGACCGTACCCACGCCAAGCTGACATCCAACTCTTGGAATATATTATACATTTTATTATATATGATCTACTATATTGGGTAATGGGTCAGTCTCCTGAAAAGGGTACCAAAAGCGTGACATAGCAAGCAAAATTCCAAGTTATGTCCTAACCAATTTGCATATGAAAATATAGTATCACTTTAATATATATCACTATACCATCTATACTATCTATCACTAAAAGTGCTTTAAATTGACCTTAAATTGTCACAACCATGCTCCAAAATGGTGGCGTATCTTGCACATAACGCGGAGCTAGTGGTTGGACCCCGCTTCAAACTCCGTACGAGATTCAAAGCAGTGTTCTTTAAAACATTGTTTATACTCTGAAGTTCACATTGTGTGTCAAGGCAGAGGTCAGCTCATTTGCATATAGTCTTCCACGATTCAATCTGTCACACTCACACTGTGCGGACTACGCTGGTCACGTTTGCGACGGGCACACGTTTTTGTTGTACGTTATGGTCGGCAAATTGGCGCACAATGTGTTATATTTCGGAGATTGCAGCAGCTGAAACATAAGTTCCACCGTTTTGTATTATTTATTTAATCGTCTTTGTGACATACATTAGCATGTCACAAACGATGCGCCAGCGTAACATATTTGCATCACAAAACCATTTCCACAAGAAAGTCAGACCTCACAATCGCACTGCGCTACTTTCTCTATCACTGCATGCTGTTGCACACCTTGACTGATCGCTTCTACATCACAAGCCTCACTAGAGACGGGACCAGCATTACAACTTCTGGGTCTCACTTCATGAATTCATCATATTTAGCAATGTTAAGGAAAGCTGGCACTGCCATTATTACTAACAATATATAACAGAATCTAGATTGATTATGATGCTCGTCCTTAAAATGATGGACGAACTGATGAAGTTGTTTCTTTGTGATCGCTATATTAGCTTTCAAACATGTGGAAGAGAGAAACTGCTGACATACTCAAAGGCGGCAGTGCAAATGAGGACCAGATATTCTGCAATATGCTGTGAGAGGCAGGACTTCTGGAAGACATCACATTTGCATAGAAATGACAATAGTATGAATGTTGCTTCACATTGTGACCCAAGCAAAGAGTAGCTGCACCCTTGGCCTTTGCAAATCATCCATCCTTTTTTCAAAGGCATCAACATGACTCCATTTTTCCACCATTTCAAATCAACATTGAAGCAGTTCTCGTGAACAATGCTTCAACTAGTTGGGAAAGCCATTTTATTCCAAATTTTCTTCCACTAGAGCGCTAGGGGAGACTGGAAACCCCCTCATTGGCAGGGTCCAACCTAGATGACTTTCCCCTCAACTGACTTTCCCCAAACGGAGTGTTTCTACACCTCTACTTGAACCACATGGAATTCATTTACACCCGTCAGACAGACAAATTCCCGGCTGTCCACCGGCTCCAAACACATGTACTTCATGATGAGGGAGAGCAGCCTTCAGCGTGGAATAAGATGCTACTGAACACATGCTGTGAGCTACGAAATGCATGTCTCAGATTTAGCATGTTCTAAAACAGGGGTGTCCAAACATTTTCCAGCGTGGGCCACATACTGAACAATGAAAGGATGCAAGGATGCAAAACTGCATCTCAACTTTGTGATATAGGTGAAAAAGTGTATTATTAGTATGACATTTGGGTTTTTTTTGTTTTTTTTAAGGCTTTGGCTGGGATTTTTAAAAATTTTCTAAATATTTACATTTTCTTCTTAAATAATCTTTGTAAACGTTCTTATAATATTATGACTTTACTGTATGCCCATAATATCGTGATTTCTCATTATATTATAACTCCCCAACCTAGTTTTCCTCATTTTTTATTTTGTTGTGCTTGTTTCTCACAATATTGCGACTTAAAACAAAAAAAAACATGTTTTTTTCATTAATATTTCAACGCTATGTCACTAAAATGACTAAAATGAAGTTTATTCTTGTAAAATTTCTACTTTTTTTCTTCTTAAAAGACGATTTTTTTCTCTTAATATTTTGAATCGGTGACAAAGGGCAGCCCTGGCGGAGTCCAACCCTCATAGGAAAAGGGTCCGACTTATTGCCGGCAATAAAAACCAAACTCTGACACCGGTCATACAGGGAATAAACCGCCTAAATTAGGTGGTCCGGTACTCCCCACAGAATTCCTCGAGGAACACGGTTGAATGCCTTCTCCAAGTCCACAAAACACATGTAAACTGGTTGGGCAAACTCCCAGGCACCCTCTAGGACACTGCCGAGAGTGTAGAGCTGGTCCACAGTTCCACGACCAGGACGAAAACCAAACCTGAATCCGAGATTCAACTATCCAGCGGATCCTCCTCTCCAGAAACCCTGAATAAACCTTACCAGGAATGCTGAGAAGTGCGATTCCACAATAATTGGAACACACCCTCCGGTCCCAAGGGGGAGCACCACCCCGGTCTGCCAATCCAGAGACACCGCCCCCGATGTCCATGCGACGCTGCAGAGTCGTGTCAACCAAGACATGCCCACAGCATGGGCCTTGACGAACTCCGGGCGGATCTCATCCACCCGCCAAGGAGGAGTTTTTTAACCACCTTGGCAACCTCAGCCCCAGAGATTGGAGAGCCCACCGTGGAGTCCCCAGGCACTACTTCCTCATTGGTGGGCTTGTCGGTGGGATTGACTGCTTCCTCCTCCTGAGATGGCAGATAGTGGTCCAGAATCTTTTCAAAGCCGTCCGAAAGTCATTCTCCATGGCTTCTCCGAACTCCTCCTATGTCCGAGTTTTTGCCTCAGTGACCGCCAGAGCCGCAGACCGCTTGGTGTGTCGGTGCCCTATTGGGCCTTTTTGGCCCTTCTTCAGTTTGACGGCATCCCTCACTACTGGTACCCACCAACGGGTTCTGGGATTACCGCCACGACTGGCACCAACCACCTTCTGGCCACAGCTCCGATCAGCCGCCTCCACAATGGAGGCACAGAACATGGCCCACTCAGACTTAATGTCCGCCGCCTCCCTCGGAACATGGTGGAAGCTCTCCTGGAGGTGGGTGTTCAAACTCCTTGTGACTGGGGACTCTGCCAGACGTTCCCAGCAGACCCTCGCAATACGTTTTTACTGCGCTGAACACATTTATGTATTTTTATGACAAAAAATGTTGAGTATTGACTGAATAAACCAAACACGCAAAGGAAGCAACCACAAGGGTCACGACTCAACATTTATTCATTTCTGCACTAGCTATAAAACACCACTAAGTGACGGTATCTTTCTGCAACCACCTTCATGTTCCAATACATGTCTGCTAGAGTAGTTTTGCTTTATTTTAATTTGACTATACACAGTAATTAACTTATCGTCATACTTGTATGACAGCTAATACTACTAATGCTTACTTTAAACATCACGTTAACAAAGCTGTTATGATGGTGACAGTTTGAGCTTGGAGTGAATTCATTTACTAAACATTAAAAAAAATAATTGGAAGTCAACTTGTGTTTGGGAGCCCCACTGTATCTGTATTTGGTGTCATATAACTTCAGTGATTAACTCCAGTTGCCCTATTCAGATTGCGCAGCGCTTATCTTATATAAATTTGGCAAAAAGAAGCTATTCTATTGCAAAATCAACAACTTCTGTGGCTGAACCGCAGCCAAAGATCTTGGAGAATTACCGCTGCCAAGTTCTTCAAGCAACAAAGGAGCGCCAAGAATCCGTGTCAGTAGCGCTCCTTTGAAATCTGCTCAATAACCAGAAGTCTTGTAAGCATTAGCACAGAGGGGTCTCTTAATGCCTTCTAAGCAGCACGTCTAGGCTTTATATTTACACCTCCAAGTCACATAGACTGACCCTCATATGCTCTGCATTTAATGGTTACCTACTGTATTTGCAGCACTCAAAAATGTGAAGTGAGATAGCCAGGAAACTTTTGCAATGATTCTTGACAGGAGCACAAACAAGGGAATGATAACTACACCTAATGGCTTCAGTATGGTCCACGAAAAAGTAAAAATGTGCAGAATTTTAAACACAATCCATAACTAAATGTGCAAAAGTGAAGGTAAACAACCTGCAATGATAGAATGCACATAAGATATACATGAGAAGCCCCTATAAGCACAGGTGCATTGCATCCTACCTGCAAGTGTTCCAAAGCCTGATGCGAATTCCTGCTAATCGTCCTCATTAAGAGTGATCCCTGTTCATTACTTTCTCCACTACAGGATTGACAGAAAGTGAATCAAGCAGCGCACGTTTTGTCTGATGAATGAAAGAAGGTCCTCCCTCAGTCTCTGTGTGTTTCTGCCTTTCTTCTCCGTCTTCTTCCTCTTCTCCACCCCCCCAGCACTCCACACTCTTAACTGGCATATGGCCAGGCTCAGTTACCACAGCTGGAAAGAGAAGCTGATAAGGAGAGCATGAAATTGTTAAACAGGCAGCCCATCTCTTGACTGTCCTCAAGGAAAATAATAGTAATAATGATGAGACAGCAGCTTCCTTCCAAGTGTTGCGGTTTTGGATCCAGTAGCAGTTTTGCTGAGGACATAACCAGAAAACATGGAGATTTCTAGAAGCGAGACAAGCACGAGATCAACCCACAAATTTACGTTGTTTGACAGAATTGCACATTCAAAGTCCAGCATAAATGAAAACAGTCAATTTTGCCAAGTACAGTGATCCCTCCCCACTGAGCACCTCCAATTTTGTGGCTTCACGCTATCACGTTTTTGCAAACATATATGTATTAATAAACCATGCTGTTTCGTGGTTGAATGAAGCCAGTTGCATGCAGTCCCTTTAAAATAAAAATAAAACATAGTTTTGTGTCAGCAAATAGGCTAACCTGGCATAATGTTGCTGTTAAAATGTAACTATAACGTGAGCATTGCTCACAAAGTTATGCTAGTGTTGCTAATGTGTTTGTGCTTTTTTTTATGTCCTGTGCAGCCATTAGGGCAGATAGTATTGTTGATCTAAATGACTTTACGTGCTCAACAGATTTGCTCTGCCAGGGAAAAGTGTGCGATACAGAATTTATTCGATTTTATTTGATGTTGTTATGCAAATTTGGAGCGGCCGGACCGGAGCAGGAGGGGATAGAGAAGAAGAGAAAAGAAAACAGAGGGGGGAGCGTGGGGATAAGAGGGGGACAACACAGAGGGAGACAAGAACAACAGCAACAACAAAAAATTGCAACAACAATAATAAAACAACAGAAACAAACAGGACTACATCAGCAAATGTCTGTGACGGCTATAAAGTCCATGACGGAAAGGACAAACTAATATCAACAACCACAATGATAATACTGCATTGAAACAGTCATACATATTAGTAGTAATAGTGGTAATGAAATTATTAACTATGATAGTGATCAGAATGACAATAACTAATGCACACAATTGTAAAAACTATAATCATACTGCCGACATCACTGTCACTAATAAAACCAATAACATAATAACACCCTGGGTAACTCAGTGAGTAATGTGGGGAAGTACATAGTACATGTACACGTGTACAGGTGTCTCTGTGTATGTGTGCATGTCTTCATGTATATAAGTGTGCGCCAATGTGTGAACGTGTAATTGTCACTGAGAATGCATGAAAGGAGAGAAAGGACTGCCTCCCACCATCCAGTAAGCCCCGCCCCACACAGCCAAGCTGAGCCCCCACCACCAGAGAGCCATCGGCCCCACAGGAGCAGGCAGAACCAAGACCGGCCCCCACAAAGCCACCCCCCGGGAAGACCATCAAGGGGCCGCAAAAGAGGCGACCCCGACCAGAAACAGGACGGCCGGAGGCCAGCTAACCCCCGAGACCGGCAAGAGACCACACCCCACAAGGGCAGAGGGGCACTGGGGGACACACAAGCAGGCCCAGAGACGCCCCCACAACCGGACAAAAGCCCGCCCATGGCGCTCACGGCCAAAGTTTTGATTTCGATTTCGTGACAGAGTGGACCAGAAAAAAATGATGAAAATTGACCCTTTGGAAAAGCGGTGGATTTTCTTGCCATTTTGGGGTCCTGGCAGGACCCCTGATGAATGTATGGTTGGTTTCCTCCACTTCCCGGGCCAGAAAAGTAGAGTTCTCAGCAACTTGAAAAAATGCGATTTCGCGACAGCTGCGGACCTGAAAAAATGCAGAAAACTGACCCGTCAGAAAAGTGCCATTTTTGGCCATCTATGAATGTGTGGTACATTTCTCCCACCTCCCAGGCCAGTAAAATGCAGTTTCAGCAACTTGGGAAAAAATGCGATTTAGCGAAAGCCGCGGACCTGACAAAAAGCCTGAAAATTGACCTCTAATCTTGTCATTTCATTTCTACAGGGCTCTAATAAACACAAAAAACATATTCATCAACAGGTTTTCTATGCTGTAACACATTGCACATTGCCCGTATGGCTGTAGCTCAGCACACTAGGGACCTACCAGGAACAAGAAATAGGACCTCATAATACATGTTTGTCAGTGAAAAAGCAGGTAAAGCCATGTCGACTGGTCCTGAACCCCTCAGTTTGATACTTGTCAACACTGCAAGATGACTCAGAATTTCATGAAACGAAAACTTGATGCTGGAGGATGATGGCTGAAGGTTGATAGTATGCCGAGGAAACAAAAAGCGCCAGGAGAAGAATCATTCAGATATTCTTAGTGGGAGTCCCCCCCTTGGATGTGTTCCTCCCTTAGTTCACTTGTCATACAGAATTTCTTCAGGGCAGCAGGTAGTAGAAGCAGTTCTTCACAATCCCAAAGATAATACCCAGAAGTAACTTGGGGGGATCCAGTCCAATCAAGCAGCAGGTTTTTTGGCTGGGAAGTCCATGTTAAAAAAAAACACACACACACACACACAGGCCGGGAATCAAACAATGTTATTTTGGTTGCTGTGAAGTCTCCAGATGTTGGTGTCATTACAGTCCTCACTGCTGCGGCTTCTAAAGACCATATATGTATTGGATATCATTTACTCAACTGTTGACAGCTAAAGTCATGCCGTCGTCAGTTAAATTAAATGAAGCATGGTAACAGCTTCTAAAATATGCTAGCAGCCGAGAATCGGTTGAGGTGGGATTTCTCTTTATGTGTTTACTAAAGCAACTGGAAAGAATATGTCCGATGTGTTCATGTACCGTATTACAGGATGGTCAACATGTATAATAATGGTTTTAATAAGTACAGTATAATTGTTTTTTGGAAAGCTGTGTTGGTAGAAGTGATATTGTATGCACTTTATGGTAAATGATATAGGCAGATAGCGCTGCATGCTGTTCTGGCACTAATGTTTTTTGGGGGTGCTGTTAATCTTACTGGACACAATGTGTGGACAGCTGTGGCACAGGTGGTTGCTTTGCATGCTTGCATGTTCCGTGGGTGTTGAAAGCTTTGTCAGATACTACTGGTCATGGCAGGTCTTCTTTTAAATTGAATAAAGCACATTTTTATAGAATATATAGAATAAAGCCCCCCCACATTGGGGCTTTAACATGCGCATACATTTGGACTCCAAGACTGAAGTAAAAATAAGTTCTTTTATATTCTCAAATTTGATGGTGGTTTAAAATAAATGTCATTGTTATCTTTATTATTGTTATTAGATTTTTCAAATAATTATCTCTATTTTAAAAATCATTATTGATTTTGTTGCGAAACTGGCGCACCTTTTTAAAAATATATATATATATATATATATATATATATATATATATATATATATATATATATATAATTTAAAATAGTTTTCAGTGTTTCCTCAATTTGAACGTGTGTGTATTCTGAAACTGAACCAAATTAGAAATAAATATCAGTCTGATCACAAAAGTCAATCCAATTTTTTTGATTTTTATTATAAAGAACAGATGTGAAAACTCAGATTGTGAAATCACTTAAATAAGACTATCAAATAAAGATTGCATTTTTATACATAAATTGCCACACCACATTGCTGTTTATTGGGTGTTCATTTGTTCGGTATCTGAGTCTCAGTTAGCAGGAATATTTACATGAAAAAATACATTTTTATGACTGAAAACATATGAACATAAGATTGAATCCAACACCTTTCGGTCCTTTCAATATTCCCTCAGTCCACTTTTTCTACTACTGGCGGTTCCTCAATCTTCGAGGGGGTGCAGCCTGAGGTGCTGGCCGGGGTGCTGGAGTTGTAGCAGTGAGCTGAGCACACCCAGAGGTGAGGCACACACCGGGTGGCCCTCTGAGACCAGGGTGGCCCCTGACTCCAGGCAGGCCCACGTGACCACGCTCACCGGAATTGCCTGGTTGGCCGTTAAAGACCCGGCCAGGACGTCCACGCTGACCTGTGATTGACATATCATGACTCATGTAAATGAGGTTGTGGCTCCCTTTTAGCGATTATAAAGAATATTAAGCAAGCTTGTGATTTAATTTTACCCATTTTTCCCTGCTCCCCGGTGTATCCGGGTAGGCCGTGGCCCTTGGCTCCTTTATCACCTTGCTCTCCTCTGTCACCTGTATACACACGCACACATTTCTTTAAACACCAGCAGACTGATCAGAAGAAGCACCAATGTGTTCATGAATTTTGTGACTTCATGAGTCTATCCACAGCCACGCTAGTATTGTCACACCTGTCACTCCCTGCTGGCCTGGATCTCCGGCTTCACCGTAAAATCCTGGCAGGCCAACTTCTCCAGTATCGCCGTTTCTGCCAGTATCACCCTGATAACATCATAAAAATGAAAAACACAACATTCACCTTTTAATATATGTGTTCTGTGTAAATCTTGTTTTTTGTGTTTGTCTGAACGATCCTGCGCTCCAAATATGAATTTAGCTGTTTTGCGTCTTCATAATGTAAAAAATGTGATCTGTCGCTGGTCTAGTTTTGGCACACAAAATATTACAGAATAGTAGAGAATATAAAAGCGTATTTGCACCACAATACTACAATAATTCATTTGAAACAGGATTACATAAAAAAAGGCCAAATTTTACAAAAAAAGAGTTGTAATATTACGACAACAAAGTGGAAACGTTACGAGAAACGTTTTTAATTTTTATGAGAGAAAATATGTGTAATGTGTAATATTTTAGGGGGAAAAAACAGTGCTTATATTCAAAGAATAAAATCATAATACTGTGACCAAAAGAATTATTTAGTAAGAATAAAGTGATATTATTATATTATATTATATTATGTTATTACAGTACTAAGAAAACCAAATGTCTCTTGGAGATGAATGAAGTATCAATCCATCCTATCCACCCATGCGGAAGTTATTCTTATATCAATAGAAAAGCTTTTATTTAAGATTTTATTTAAGGAGATTGTAATATTATTATTAAAAAAATCATAATATTACAAGAAAAAAACTGTAATTTTCGAAACATAAAATTGTGATAATACTAGAATAAAGATGTATTACAAAGATGTAATATTACATGATTTTTTTAAACGAGAATAAAGTTGTCATATTCTGAGAATCAAGTCAAAATATTATGAGGCACATTTTTTTGCAAGAACAAAGTTGTATAAATATATAATAAATATAAATACATAAAGTTATATAAAGTCATAATATTGCAAAAAAAAAGCATAATTTTGACACATACTGTATTATAAAATTAACATTGTAATATTGCTAGGAAAAAGCTGTACATTCTTAATATTAATAGAAAAACTGCAGATTTTATTTAAGGAGATTTTAATATTACTAGAAAAAAATTATAATATATATGTGCCCTGCGATTGGCTGGCAACCAGTCCAGGGTGTACCCCGCCTCTCACCCAAAGTCAGGTGCTATAGGCTCCAGCATACCCTAATGAGGATAAGCGGCATACAAAATGTACCGATCAAAGTTCTAATATTACAAGAAAAATAATAATAATAATAATAATAATAATAACATTAATAGAAAAACTCGAGATTTTATTTCAGGTTTTAATATTACTAGAAAAAAGTCATAATACCTAAAAACAATTTTATGAGCATAAAGTTGTGATAATATCCATCCATCCATCCATCCATCTTCTATGCTGCTTATCCTCACCAGGGTCGCAGGGGCATACTGGAGCCTATCCCAGCTGACTTCGGGCAAGAGGCGGGGTACACCCTGGACTGGTCGCCAGCCAGTCGCAGCTCATATTGTTATAGAATTGATATTCCCATGACTACTACTAACTCGACACTTGCATCCCACTATATGGCAGAAGCAACACCACGCCTGTCATCATCGTAAGTTCACCATCAGGGAATTTAAAACTGCACCGCTGAAACAGGGAAGGAAGCTGAAAGGTACAAACGTCTGCATGAATGAGCATCTGACAAAACCCAATGCTGACATCACCAAGAAAGCACAAGACAGGGAAGGATACAAAGCACTTGGAGCACCAAAGGCAAAATCTACATCAAGCGAAATGGAGGACCAGTCGAAGCGAGACTGCTTGTTGTCTAAGATATCACCGATCTGGATTCATATTAAAGATCATATTACCATGACAACAAGGAAAATGGTGGACACAACCCACAAGAAAGAACCATGCAGTTAGAAGCATTGCATTCAATAACATTTTACTTGTGATATCATCATTGCAAGAGCCTGCTCAACAAAGTTCCTAAAATTAGGAAGCCATGTATCGACACTCAATGACACTCACAGTCCAACACGAAAGACGGCAGGACAGGAAGACGTGGAAGTGGATCCAGACAACAACATGGGAAAAGGGAAGAACTTTTTTGTTTGTTTGTTTGTTGTTTGCAAATAAACTCTGCTTCTTCCTACTCCTCCTCCTTTCGGACATGTGGGATTGCGAATTGTAACATGAAGCATTCAATGTAAACTTAATGTATGCTCGAAATAAATGAAACCATTACCAATTTACTTTTTAATTGTCCATTTTTTTCTTACCATTGTGGGCGAACACTCACTGATTCGTGGTCATAAGAATCATGGCGATAGACAATGTCGTGGAACGTAAACTGCTACTGTGCGGAATAACAATATGGAAAGGATTTGACAGCTGCCGAAACTCCAAAAAACATTCAACACATACCAGGCGTCTACCGTGCGACTCCATGTTTGTCCTCGTGGCGACGTGGAAATTCAGTATGTTTTCATTGCTAGTTTTTCTGCCAGATACTCCAGCTGACTTAGTCCAGACATGTGCAATGTGTTGCACAGAAGTGAACAATGTATGGGGAATGAACTCTGGTAGAGTGTTTAGGCTAAGGATGTGTAAACTGTTACAACTCACAGGAGGTCCAGGTGGGCCTTTCTGTCCGGGTGGACCGGGAGCACCCATGGGAACGTCTCCATAGAGAGGACACACTGCGGCGCACGTCCTCTTGACTGAGTTGGCGAAGGTGGACATCTGCTCCAGCACCACTTTCTTACAAACCTCAATCACATGTTGAGCCGGCAGGGCTGGACCCTGTGTAACGAATCATTAGCACATCCATCACAGGAAGTCGCACACCTCTGAAACATGGGGGATGAATATTCCAGCAGAGAGTGACGGCAGCCGTTCCGAGGAAACCCCAACAACAAATGAGGCCAATAGTATTTCCCATTAAAGACCCATTATAGATTTTTACGTACTGACTGATGGCTTGGCTGACAGTCTTGACGGATGAGAATCTTTTTACAAATTGCTCGTGACGCCAACAATTGTAACAGCCATTTGTACAAGTGATGATGTTGCTTCGCACAGCCATTGTAAGCACACATGAGTAGGCCTGTCACAGTAACAAATTTTGCTGGATGATATTTATCCTACAAATTATTGTCGATAATCGATTCTATTGACAACATTTTTTGAAACAATTTTTCATTAATGATATGGCAAAATAATGACAGTGCATCATATTTAACATCGAATCTGAAGAGTGTTTCAATAAATTAAAGAAACAACATAATAAACTGACAAAAATGTAGCAAAAATTGCACTTCAATAAAAATCACAATAATAACCCATAATAATAATAATATCCCATAATAATAACCCATAACAATACAAGACCGTGTCTCTGTTAAGAAAAAAAACACTCAAATAAAAACCACACACACGCATCTGTAGTGGCGGAATAAAATGCAATGTTGCTGATTGTCCTTCAATGCGTCGTTTTTCACTTGGTTACACAGTTCAGGAATTGCTGTTTGTGACATGTACATGTGTAGGTTCTCCCAGGCAATTCGTACTGTCTGTGAAATATATCTACCATGTCCTGAAATGTTGGCAAAATGATAATCATATTGAAAGTTTGCATTTCTTTTGCAATGTAGCGAGCAACACCGTCTGTGAGCGTGCACCATTTTGAGCTGTTTCGTTTTAGATTTACTTTGCCCATCAAACGACCCAGTAAGCGATGACTGTCGGGACGAAGGCTCTGCTGCACCGCCACATTGGAGCTTTAGCATTCGGCTTAGAAACCATAGCTTTTGTGCCTTCATTCATATTAGCGTTTGCTTGCTAACTGCTAGCTCTCTGTCTGTGTATCAAGTCACTAGTAGCCCTGCCTCCACATATTGGAAGCTGAATGAGAGGAGGGCTCACTCTCTCCGTTCATTCCACTATAGAAACAATGCGCACAGATACATGCAAAGTGAACCCTCTTGTCATCCAGCCTGTGTGGAACAGAGAGACAAAAAAAACAAAGAGGCATGCATGCATACGTCAATTTATCGAGGCGGCAAAATGATCAAATTAATTTTTTTTTAATCGTTTGACTAATCGATTTATCGATTATCGGGACAGGCTTACACATGAGATAAAATAGTAAGATAACATCCAGTGTAATACAATCGCACCAACATATTAAGAGTTCAAGGTAACAAACAACCATGAACAGGCTTGTTTTTTACATACTGGTGGTCCTGCGGGCCCTTGAAATCCATCCGGTCCTCCTTCACCTCGCACTCCTTTGACTCCCACGGGACCCGAGCGTCCGTCTGGGCCAGCCGGGCCGCGTTTCCCCCGTCCTCCCTGGGGACCCTGCTCCCCTCTGTCTCCAACCTAGACAGCAGGTTGACACCATTAGCAGTGTCACTAAGTGAAGTTAAGCTTAAGTGAAGATCCAGTAATAACACATTGGGACTCACCCTTCCTTTTGGCCCCCTGACACCTTTTTCTCCCTTTAAAAAAGCCAAGAAAACTTGGTGAGGGAATGACGATGGAGAGAACAAAAAGATGATGGAATATTTACCAGTGCACCTTTGACTCCTTGAATTCCTGGGATTCCTGTGTCACCCTGTTCAGAAAAATATCAGGAATTGTAATTGTGCATTTGCAAGAGCGGATTGTGTATGTTTTGTCATGCATTCGTTTGCTTGGGTCCGAGTCATAGTGTTTGTTTGTGATTAGTGTTTATCTATAATGTACATTGTGGCAGTTATTATTAATACTTGGCAGGAGGGGAGAGTGCTTCCAATATATGAGATGTACGGTGAATGCAAAAAAAGATTATTTTAACTTGTTCTGTTTATTTTGTATATTCAAAGTTATCATTACTAACCGGTGGGAAGATGATAGCCAGGCCCAGGCAGACTACTTCTTAGTGCTTCTGCATTTTGCATGCTTCTGAATGCAGTGTTTGTATTTTGCTTTTATTTAGCCTTTTTATGGTGTGCTATGTTTTTTTTTATTTGTTTCAGACTTGCTTAACAAGTTACATGAAGGAACATCAAATGGTTACATTGGCGCAATTCAACATGTCTGAAATTTAGGCAAAAAATACATAAAATGTGCTTAAATAAAACTTTTTTTTTTTTTTTTTTACTAATAATAGGCCATATTCAACCATGAAACAGCATGATTTATTCATTAATATATACATTTTTTAAACGTGATAAAGTGAAGCCGCAAAATTCAAACGGAGATGTGGCGAGGGATGACTGTACACTAGAAAACAGTTGTAGTTTGTATTTGAAAACGTAATAATAAAGTCACATATTATTAGGAACCATTTGTAATTTGGCTAGAATAAAGTTGTAATATTATGAGATTAAATATGTAATATTACAATAATTTTTTTTTTTACAAGAATAAAGTCATACATTACTAGGAAACATGCTTCTAATAAGTCTTACTGTAAATCTGAGTAGATTCATATTGCACTACTGGTGTGGTCTGTTCTGCCTTATAAAGGTGCTTAATCATATATTAAATAAATTATCGAAAAGTTGAAAATTGGAAAGAAAAAGCCATTGTAACGGTAAATGCATAGCTGGATTGGACGTCAGTTATCACATGTGAGACAGTACCTTGCTTCCTTGTTTTCCGACCACTCCCACATGTCCCTGTGAACAAATGACACATTTGAACGGCATTTAGTTGTGACGTTCCACTTTTAAACTTTTAGTCTTACATTAGGTCCTGGTGGTCCAATGAATCCGGGTCTGCCTGGTTTCCCTGCAGAGCCTTTGTAACCTCTTGGGCCCTCGAGAGTAAAACATTTGTTAAACTTATCTAAGGGACTGCTTGCTTCATTAATTCATTCTACTGAAAATGTAAAATAATACAAAATTCTTTTCTTCAATGATTCCAACTTACAGTTCGACCTTGGGGGCCCATTTCTCCCGGTGTCCCCAGAGAACCTTTCTCCCCCTGGCAAAGATGCACACACAACGAATGAAGCTACCAAAATGTAACACAACGTATGGAGCATTTTCAACAACATCTGGGTTACCTTTCTGCCACCTTGTCCCAGTTTTCCACGATGACCTTGTGGTCCTTGATAAGCCTGGGGCGGCATTTACAATGAGAACAATATTTTGTTAGAATGCATATATTGTAAAAGAAGGCATCAAAAAGTATAAAAATCGGTCCGTATTCATGCAACCCAGACCAAAAAATGAGCAACATACGGTACCTCTATTCCAGGGTCTCCATCTCTACCTGGTGTTCCAGGATCTCCAACAATGCCCTGTGGAAATGTTGCTTTATGTATTAGTATAAAGTAAACGAGGGATTGTTCAGTGGAAATGGGGCTGTGAGGGTGTCGTCACCTTTTGTCCAGTGGTGCCAGCTTTACCGCGACGTCCCGTGATACCCTACATTAGACAATAAAACTATGAATAGAACTTTGCAGTAGTGCAAGAAGTGTATGTGAACCTCAAATGCAAATAGGACACGTATTAAAACATTTCAGGTTTTAATGGTGGTATACGTACGGGCTTCCCCTTCTGTCCTGCGGCCCCTCGCTCTCCTGGATCTCCCACAATGCCCTGTCAAACATTTGGCACCAAAGAGATTTAGGCTACGTGTCACATTTTGTTGTTGTTTTAGTGTATAACAAATAACAATGTAGGGTCTTTATATTCTTTAATGAATTCAATAATAAATCATTGCTGGTTTGTGGTTTGTGGTGCTATTATTAGTTTTGTTTGTTTAATTTCAGCAAATTTTATATCCTCATTAGGGTCGCGGGGGCATGCTGGAGCCTATCCCAGCTGACTTCGGGCAACAGGCGGGGTACACACAGGACTGGTCGCCAGCCAATCGCAGGGCACATATAGACAAACAACCATTCACACTCACATTCATGGAGTGTGTCCTATGGGAGTGAGTCCTATGGACAATTTAGAGTCGCCAATTAACCTCACCTGCATGTTTTTGGGAATGTGGGAGGAAGCCGGAGTGCCCGGAGAAAACCCACGCGCACACGGGGAGAACATGCAAACTCCACACAGATATGCCCAGGGGAGAAACGACCCAGGTCTTCCCGATCTCCAGGCTGTTCCTGTATTGGCCAATGTGCTAACCACTAGACCACCGTGCGGCCAAATTTTATATATTTATATATTTACTGTATATTAAAATATACATATTTAAGCAACTGTTACATTTTTTTTGCATAAATTAAGCATTTTCAAGCGTCAAAATGGCTAAATAAACTAAAATACACATATAAGGCATTCAGAAGACTCATTCAAAGACGTGATATGTAGTACTCTACACTGGTCACTAGGTGTCAGTAATCTTACTGTAATGCTCGGTGAGACACACAAGCACCAGACTTGATCGCCGGAAAAACAAGCTTTTATTGCTGATTTGAATGATGATGTTGCGCATTGTCTCGCATGCCTCTTGGGGGTGCTGTTTTGCCAGTGGCAAAAACAGTGCTTGAAATTATTTAAAGGTAAAACAGCATTATTTAAACTAGAATGTGCACCGTCTGTCGAAATGCTGTACTGTAGCAAATGGTCCTGAACAATGTCAAATGTTGTATTTACAATAATTTTTTTCTCAAAACACAACAATTTTAAGCTTCTGGTACAATAATTTGTCATTTCCCATCTGGTAACATTGATTGTACGGGTAGTGGAAGTTATCTTAGCAGTGTGTTGCATCGCTTCGATTGACGAAAAAGGAAAATTGTCATGTCAGTCATGTCATATTTTACTGGGGGGTTTTTTTTGGTGTTATGTTAAATTATGCTCCATTTTAGCATTAGCATTGCTAAAACAAAATCTCCAAAGAATAAGTACAGGTTAGAAGGACTAATACACCTTTTTTGTGACATTTGAATCAGGCTAGCTGTATTGATGCCAAGCTAAGCTACTTAGCGTCTGAGAATAGAGAAATGTAACAGTGGCCTCCTATCCTAAGATGGTAGGTCAACCTGTATCTCAAACTTCTAGAATAATGACAATTCATTTTCTTCTCTAAAGTAAGACACGACATAATGGTGTTTATCACTGTCACCGAGGCTCTCATTTTAGTAACCCACTGTGGCTTACACAGTGTTTGTGGCGACGGCACATTAGTCAAAAACTCTATTCCGGACATTTTCCACATAAGAAATGTTTTACAGGGTTTCAAACGAGAGGGTTTTCAACAAAAATGTGTGTCTTGATTTGTACCCACCGTCGTTCCTCGCGGGCCAGGGTTCCCTTCCGGACCAGTGCTCCCTTTCTCACCCTGTAAATGGAATAAAATATGTTTTTTAAAAATAGCTAAATAAGAATGCTAACAGGGAAATGATGTTTACCTTTACTCCTTGATAGCCATCAATTCCTTCATATCCTCTTTCACCTTTAGCGCCCTTTACAGAGGAAGAGCAAAGTGACAAACAGTAAAATGCTGTAAGCTATTTTACATACATATTATTCATGTTTGTTCTTTTAAAAGTCCCCTATTATACTAAATGTACTTTTTACATATGTGTCCCTACAGCTAATTTTTGTGTCCTCCTGTCCCACTTATGTGCAATATTGTACAATAACCAAGATAGTGTTTGAGACAGAACTAATGCAAAAATTTGGTGAAAATTTTAATCGAAAACCAAATCATACAAAAATTGGGAAGTTTAAAAACTAAAGGTTTGACTGTTTAATGGCTATTTCTTTTCTTCCTGGTTATTTGGATCACGTTGCTGTCGGAGAAGTAGTCAATGATCAGACCATTTTCAAACTGGATTGAAAAACAAGAGCAACAGAGTTGCCACGCCCCTCTTGAAAGTCAAACTTAAGTTTGTGTGAAAGTGAGTGTTAAGCTGGTGTGAGAACAATGCAGCTCTCGTGTGTTTCCCAGTATCATTCCATGAGTCATATGTAAGTGACTCATGGAGGGTATATCATGGAGGGTGAGTGTGTGTATTATAAAGGCCACTATGAGAAGCAATTTGACTGAAATGCACCGAGCCATTAGACTATATAATATCTATATATATTAAAAATATATATAGAAAAATATCTATATAAAAAAATAAAAAATGTTTTTTAATTAAAAAATTAAAATAATAATAATAATAAAAATAAATAAATAAATAAATAAATAAATAAATAAATAAATAAATTAAAAAAAAGACTATATAATATCTAACCATAAATGTAAAACACGGATAAAGTAAACAATGTCGCTTCTTGGAGACACACACTCCGAGACAAACACAGCTCATTAGCATATTAAAGCCGGCATTAAAACCAGTACTCCTAAAAGCACTTTCAAACTGTCTTACATTCCGTCATCATACGTAGATTTTTGCCAACACGCATCCATTACACCTCAGAGACAGAGTTAAAATAGTTGAAATAAAGTTTAATATGTGACCTTTAATGTGTTTTCTTTTAAAGTACAGTATATGTTAAAGTTAAGGTAAATACAGGATGTTTGAACTCACCACTTGTCCAAGCCTCCCAGTATTTCCAATGTCTCCTGGGGCTCCACGAACACCCTTTCAATGGCAGTCACAAAGTGTCATTATAAAGCATTTGAATCCAATGTTGCATTAGAATGCGCATATTCACCTTGAAGCCTGCTGCCCCTTTTAGTCCCTTCAGTCCCTTAGTACCTCGCTCTCCCTGTTAAGAAAACATATTTGTATTCTAAAACATTGGATTATAAAATAGTGGGAATGCTCATGATAGATAAATCCGTTACCACAGGGCCCCAGAGTCCCCTCATTCCTTTTTCGCCTTTGCTTCCCATTTCACCCTGAGGACGATGCAATGTGAGTTGTCAATAATGAATAAACGCAAACATCACCTGCTAGCGGTGTGAAAATGCAGCTTACCTTATGGCCCGGCTCACCGATGTGGCCGTAGTCTCCCGTGTTTCCCCTGATGCCCTGCAAGACAAGTTGTCGGGGAATCACCAAGCAAATTTTTGACAGCATCACAAGTGGAAGAAATTTTGCTTTGTGAGAACACTTTAGACAATTTGAACACAAAATATATCAGTTTTCACTGAAAGATGTGCTAATAACTTTAATAAATAACTTTATAAAATAGAAATACTGTATGTACAGTATCGTGCAGTTTCGCGATTGCAGTTTTACATGCATTCAAAATGCATACAAAAACATAAAAATTATGAATGAGAGATAAATGAACATTTAAGGCTATTTTTACCTTGTGTTGACAGTCGCGATGTGGCAGTGAGATCAACAAAGACACCACCTTTGTGTTTTTTAGTTATTTCTTGAATTCAAAAAATATATTTTTTAATTGTAATATTAGGAGAAACAAACAAAACAACCAATAAAGTTGTATTTTTTTAGAAAATTATGTTGCGGAAAAAGTTATAATGTTACGAGAATGAAGTCAAAATATTATAGGGGGAAAAGTCATAATTGTGAGAAGACATTTGCAAGAAGAGAGTTATAAATAGTTGGGGGAGAAACAGCAGCAGAAAAACAGCTGTAATTGTCAAAATGGTACGAAAAAAAGTTGCATTCAAGCGAGAAAAAAAAGTTGCAATTTTATGAGAATAAACTCGCAATGTTATGAGGAAAATAATTTTAGTAGCAAAGAGTTGAAATATTAAAGAAAAACATGTTATTTTTTTAAGCCATAATATTACGAGAAACAAACAAAACACGTTTGATGTTGTCATTTTGGGAAAATTACATAGGGGAAAAATTTGATTACTTAAGTCCAATATTATGGGAATAAAGTCATCATATTATGAGAAGAACATTTGCAAAGATTATTTAACAAGAACGGTGACATATTTGGAAAACTAAAAAAGAAAACAACAGCAAAAAGAGACAAGTCTATTCTAATAATACATTTTTTCACCTATATCACAAAGCTGACATGCTGTTTTTTTCTGGAAATATATGTATATGTGAAATATATGCATATCAAAGTGGCCCTTAAATCCTATGTGGCGCTCGATGGAAAAAGTTTGGACACCCCTTGAGCAGACAGATGTCAGAGTGATATCTTATCCAGCTCCTCTGGCCTTTTAGTCAATGTCATATTAGTCACATTAGTGGAAAATGTACACTAGAATATTCCACACTCACTCTGTATATACACACAGCAATCATAAATGCAACTAAATGGAGCGCTATTGTTTAGACAGATGCTAACCACCTCAGAAGTAAAAGGAAAAGTGTTGCTCTGGATCAACAAACAGGGGCCAGAACGCGGACCCTTTTTAACCACAGAGATGGCCGACAGTATGGAGACAGGCAAGACCGTGAACTTTAAGGCATTTCTACCGCCGTATAGCTAGGGTGAGCTTAAAAAAAGACCACCCACCACAAGGGATTGGATGGTGCCTAAATGTGTGCCAGGAAAGCGCCTCCTCAGATGCAAGCACAGGAAGAGATAAACATGTTGGGTCCCTGTGATTCAACTTGTTACAAAAGACACATGTTTACTCCCAAATGTCCTCCAGCTGAAAAGTCAGGAGAAGAGAATGTGGCATGAATGGCTCTGGAATTGTGATCTGTGTAGGCGGACATACTGTACTAGGCAGTGTGGGGGATTTTCCTTGACTAAATGCATTCAAGTTCGCTTACAATGCCGCAATACAAGGTGATTTCTTTGTAGTTTCACATTTTCTCCAAAAGCCTTCTTGAGGTCTGGTGGAGAGCCCCCAAATTAAACTCTACTAATAAAAAAAAACCAGTTCATTAGGTCTGCTTCGACTTCACAGCGACTGCAAAGCATCAAGGAGCAAGGAATTTAAATGTGTTCAGTTCCCCGTGAGCCAAAGCAGTTCTGAAGCGCAATGTGCCAAATTTCACACTCTACTAAAGCAGACATGGTGTCATTAGAGACTCAAGGGGGTCTTGGCAGACTGGCTTCCATGTCTGGGGTAGGTATCAGCATGTTCTCAGGAGAATTTAGTAGGAAATTGAGCAAGAACCTAAGCACTATAGACTGGCCTATTTTCCAGTACCATGAAGAATCTTCCATAGTGACATACTTAAGGATGAGGTGAATAGAGCGCGCCGTACTGCACAAACATGGCTGGAGACATGCTATAATAAAAAGGGATGAATTAATCCTGTAGAAATACCGCATTGCCCTAAATACAAAACATGCTAGTGACCTGGAGAGTTGCAGCAGTCACACAGAAACACACTCACAAACAGTGGAGGCTTGCCAGTTAGCAAGTTAGCTTTGTCTTAAAAAGGTTTTTCCAAAAATGGATCTTGAAAAAGAGTCACTTGTATTATATTCAGGGTTGTCGTATCATCATGTCAATAAGACCAAATTGATTTAAATCACGGCAGAATAGTGGTAGACTAATGTGACCACTGTATCGGACAGTCTAGGGGAAGATCTGTTCCGATTCAAGTCTGGTCAGGCTTCATCAGTCGTGTAGCGAAGGGTTTCCCAAGATTTTTCAGCTCAAGACCCAAATAACATACAGTCAAACCTGTCTTAGCGGCCACCTGTATAGAACAGCCACTTGCCTATAGCGGCCGCTGAAAAATCCCCTGCAGAAAATTTGCGTGTTATAGACCCTGTGTATAGTGGTCACCTGTCTACCGCAGCCAGCGGCCACCCATTTTGTATCCCTTGGTCAATATCTGACCGCATATAGCGGCCAGAAGCTTCATGCACGAAAAAGTTTTGTTTTTTAAGCAATGAAGCCGTCGTGTGTAGACTTTAACTCCTGAGTCCTAGCTCAGTCACAATCATTCACAAGATCCACACAAACTGTCAGTTGTTCGACATAAAAAAAGCTGTCTTCTTTGGAGCTTGTTGCAGTGACACAGACAGTGACACCGTTTACTTCCTGGTGTGAGACAATGTGCACTGGTCAATACTGTAATGCCCCTTGTTGTGGGGAAGGAGAGACTCACGTCGCCGATGCACTTTAATGGCTTTATTAACAGCGGTTTATTAACCTAGTAGTGCTTTACAACTTTTATCCGCAGTCCCACAGTGCCCTCTACTGGTCAACATGTAACAGTATAATTACATGTATCTGGAAAGACAACAAGCTTCTAATCACAGACATGTTAATATGTGTGTGCACAAATTGAAAATGGCTGCCAACCCGTCTATAACGACCACCTGCCTATAGCGGCCACTTTTGCCGTCTCCCTTTAGTGGCCGCTATAGACAAATTTGACTGTATTTGTTTCCTCAGTGGAGCCCAAACATATTCAAATATATAATGTATTACCATAACATGGACATATTCACTAATATACTGATAATAAACTGATTTTAAAAAACACAGAAACCATTATTTTTACTAAAACAAGCACGGATCATGGTCCACAACCCAATGCGAAGTGACCTACGCCCCATTTTCGGTCCTAACCCACAGTTTGGGAAGCCCCGGTCTTGGGTACAGGGGTAACAATGAACGAAAGTTGGATTTCTGCCGTGTCAGAAATTGTCAAATGAAAAGTGGGTGAACGGACAAGTCCCGCGGAAAAGTGTCCCAAAGGTTGGGTAAGTTAGCAAACAACTAAGGAAAATATATGATGCTAATTTTAAGACGATGATGAATGAAGCAGAGTCATAAAATGAGCAGCTAAGAAATGCAACCGTTTTAATTGGTTTTATTTAACAGATATTGAAAACATTTTTTCTTTTAAGGCAATTAATGTAGTCGTTGATGTTGTCTTAAAAACATTTTTCCCAAAACAGGTCTTGAAAAAGAGGAGCTGTCTTATATTCAGGGTCATTTTATATTTGCATCAATGCGGTGTTTTGGATGCCTTCTGGACGCATCCATGGAAAGGAGTTCCTGGCATGTCCAACCAGGGGTAGACCTATGACTTGCTGGAGGGGCTACGACCCACAGCAGGTCCGATAACACCTCAGTATACCTATGGTGGGACGAGAGGAGTTGACCAGTGATAGGGAAGTTAAGGCATCCCGTGTTGGGTGGATGGTTGGTGGAATCTAGCATCGTTATGGCGAATAAACATAGTCTGTCCACTGTGTTCCCACCCAGTTTTGAACACAATACGGTGCTTAACTTTTTGGAGAATGTCCTGCAGACATTAAGTACCTTTGGCTCTGTTCCCTCCAAAATGCACAACCTTCCAGTTGGTGATGAATCACATTGATGTACACCTGAGACTCAGGTTTCAAATTTATCGTCACATCTGTGTTGGTCCGGTTTGATCTTGACTTCTTCCTGAATCGACTACAGGGCGGACACGAGTGTTTTATCTACCACGCGTTTACTATCCCTAAGTGCTTCTGGTTCCATGCCTGTTTCCACTCTACGGTGTCTCTGCTGTGCTATTTTCCACAGCTTCACTGTCATCTCAAGACTTAACTTTTATGGTGACATACACCCACCAGTCGCTTTAACCCTTAGTTATGCAGCACTGCATTCACTTACCCAGTTTCCTTGTCTTCCTCTATCTCCGGGCTCTCCGGTAAGACCTCTGTGACCCTGTGCAAGAAAAAACAACATGTTTCAATGTCTTATTGGTGTTGTATTCATACAGTTTTCATTACACGTTCGTACTCACCTGTGGCCCTGGACGTCCCTGAATGCCCGGCTGTCCGTGCATGCATTTGCAAGATGCTCTACCGGCTGTCAGACCAATCTCTGCATAGCCTCCGCACTGACGCAATGAGACACCACTGTTTGAGACAAGACTGAGAGCGAGGGCCGTGTTAGGACTCACCACACTAGAGAGTTCGCAGCATCCTTCGGAATAGGCTTTCTCCGGGTCACATGACACATCCATCTGCTGGAGGTCCACCTGGAATGAGATATGTGACATGCATGCTACAATCAAGGATGGAGGATTAGATTATTTCAAAAGAGAGACAGACATACTGAAACAGAGCGATCTCTTGCGGCTCGCTTGACGATGGAGGTGTACCCATGACGGATGACCGGCATTGGCTCATCGATGGACTCCACACTGACCTCCTCACAGTCTAGCAGCAGCTTCACCTGGCTACCCTTCACGCTCAGTGCCAACTTGTGCCACTCGCCATCAAACAGCTTATCCACACCGCGGAAGGTCCTTAGCATCTGTCTCCCGCCGGGACTGATATAAAAGAAGTCCAGCGAGAGGGCATCCCCCTGGAAACGTAGGCCCACTTGCTCCCGACCTTCTGGGTCGCTGACCTGCCACAGGTTCCAGGACGTCTTCATCGCGTCTTTGGTCAACTTAAAGGTTGCGATGACAGAATAGTCGGAGGGGAGACCATCTGGGTAAACGTCCCTGTGGTGTGAGAGTCATCACAACGTAATGAAAGTCTTCTATTGGTGTAATATTAAAAAAGTAGAAACAGACCTCGAGATCGTCTGCTTATAATTGATTAATTTGTTCAATCACGTCTGTGTGACAGCTTAAATCACGAGCATTCTTTGTTTCTCTCACGGGGCCGATCAACGGACACTACAGTTACAAAACTAAAGCTTCTGAAGGCCCACAGAGTTAACAGCATGTGGTGACAACCAGCTTTGAGCGCTTCATTTCAAACTGTACTTTGTAAAGATGAACCAAAACGGTCTGGTCTGGCATCAGTTTTACGCAATCGGCGATAGAACAGGCATGCAGACACATTCTCATCTTATCTGCATCAGGATTGCTGGATTGGGGGGGTGGAGTTGGGAGTGGGGTGGTCGGTGTCAGGCGCACCAAAAGGAGTCCAAGAAAAGTGTCACAGTATGATATTTTGCTGTAGGCTTTGAAAAAGGGGGAAAGTAGCGCCCTCTGGAGGACAAATAAAAAATTGAAAGTCAGTCGTTGAAATTGAAATGTTACCTACCATAAAGGATTGCATTATTTTCTGCTGTGGGATCAAAAATGCCATTTTTAACTGTCCATTTTCATGTCTCTTTTTGTGTAGCCTTCCCATTTTAGCCTAACTTGATGAACAGAGATGACAATTCTGAAAAAGTTAAGGTTCACAAAATGTCCCTAGGAAATAATGAAGTTTATGCAGCATTTGTGTGTTCACTCGCTCCCACAATGTATTTTACGCCCAACCGTTGTACCTCATGGTCTTCTGCAGGTGGATGGCAGGGTTGACACGGTAAGCCACAGCCTCTGGTTCAGAGCCATCTACTCTCTTCACTCCTCTCGACTCGGGTACACGAAACTCCTCCAGGAGATCAAAATCTCACAGCACAAGCACACACACACACACACACACACATGCAGTGAGCCTAAGTCAATTAGAGATGACATTTTTGGCATTTTTAACTACTGTCACTTGATGTTTATATTTCATGAGCACTCTTTGACCTCTTGTGTGAGTATATGGGCTGAAAAGTCAGGCGCCATACTGGTGGTCAATAAAACGACAAATACTGACACCTTTTGGCCTTTGTTTAGTAGTGCAACATTCACACGGTGTTCTGTTCCACCCATCTTAGTGTTTTATATTAGTGGTCCCCAACCTTTTTTGACCCACGGACCGGCTTGTGTTCCCACAAATCTCACAAATTTATGTTATTTATTATGTATTGTGTAAAACTAAGACAGGAATAACATCAAAAGCACAAAATGAATGGCGACCCACGATTCACCAGTTCAATTTTCAGCCAAGTTTTTCCAGAGAGATTATTACATCACTGTTTGACATGTGTGATAAAAGGCAGTGCGCTAGCATGAATTAACTTGAGACAAATGTGCACATCAGCACTCAATAAGTCATCAAAACTTACCTTTATGCATTCCCACATAGTATCAGCATTTGAGACCAAATATGAGGTGAAAGAAAAATGGTAAAAAAATACAGTAGTAGTCTATCTGTGCGGCATGAGATAAAGTTAGCACACGCACAATGGACATGCGTCAAGTGAGACGGATGTAACAGAGAGAATCCAGCCACTTTTCAAAATAAAATATATAAAAAAATTAAATAAACGAAATTATTTTTTCTTTCTGTGGGGCCCGGTACCAAATGACCTACGGCCCGGCCAGGGGGTTGGAGACCACTGTCTTATATAACTCATAATTGAGCGCTGCATTAGCATGTATGCTGTGAACAGTTACAAAAAAGAAAAGCGTACAAACTTACCTGGTAATGTTTGACCTTGTGTGCATCCTAAGATGAGAAATAGTGCTGCAAACACCAGCATGTCCACTGTGGCTGGCATTTTCAGATTTGGGAAAAGTCCAGGACTATAAGTGCCTGTATAATACACAATAAAACAACAATAAGGAAATAAAAAAGTGCATCTGCAAATGTTTTACTGTAAAAGTAACAACCAAAATAGATGCATAAATGACCAACACTCACCTGTAGTTCCTGTGTTTTAACATTTACAGAAAGTTTATAACATTATTATCAGGGTATCCTGATTGAAAAGTGCACCACCATCTTTACGCTAGTGATAGTTTTTTCATATTTAACATTTTGGAGGTGCATAAACAAGATCTATATTTTGCCCTCATTAGAAATCCAATCTTATCTTCATGAAGTCAAGTGAGAGATGAAGTAAGATAATGTGATAACTTACATATTCATAAAAATAGAAGGTTCTGGGTGCAGATGGGTGTATTCCAGTTCAGGCTGTGAGGTGATGTCCCACTCTAAAGTGCCATCCTGGGCCACACTTTGAACTCAACAGACAGGAGGACCAGTCAAAGTGGAAGCTCTGGGGATCAGTCCAGCGCAACCCCTGTGCTCCGCTCCACCTTTGGTCCCGACGGGATCATCCATCTCTCATAGGCCAGTTACATATCCAGTCACTGCAAGCAAACACTCTCATCACATGCAGGACAGTGGGACATAGCACCATGCAGCTCTATAATTAGCTGTGGACTATATTTGATAGTGCTTTTGCTGAGTGTACCTCTTTAAGATCTATTTTTTTGCATGCATCTTGTGTTTGTCCTGCTTCTTAAAAGCAGACATATAATGCATAGTGGCTTTAGTGTGGTGGGTTCACTGGGGCCAGTGTGTCAGCATCCTGGGAGACAGATGCAGTATGTCACAGCTGAACGCAAGATGCTGAGCAAACATTCCAAACACACAAGACCACACCTTCTACATTCATAGCCATCCAACAGGTCGGTCACAAATGTACAGCAGATCGGTACCCACTTTGAAATAAATCCAGAAGAAAAAAAGGAAATAAAACAAGCGGAAAATGCTATTATTGAAACCACTGCAGTAAGTCTTGTTCTTGTCCAAGTATGAACAAAAAATAAAATAAGTGAATACTCGATAAAATAAAATAAAAATGTTAATATAAAAAATTTAATGTTAAGTACATTTATGCATAAATCCAACTAGTCGACCTTTATTAATTTGTACTTAAGAATTATAAATCTGAAAATGGAATAAATTAGTTTAATACATTAAATAATAAAAAATGAATAATTTGTTTTAATATGAAAATTAAAAAAATAGCTTTACACAACAAATTTATTTAAAAAAACCCAAAGAATTAGTCTTAATTAAATCGTCAATAATAATTGTTAATGACAATAAATATGCAAGGACAAAATAAAAAAAAAATTGTAAACGAAATCATAAATTACCAAAATGACTTAAAAATTAACTTAAATACCTGGAACACTTTTTTCACAATTTTTCAAACTTTGAGGGTAGAACCTGTAGTAATAAGGTACCAGCCCCTTGAAAAGTGCTCTTTTTTTTGGACTAAAAATACACCAACACCCCCCCCCCCAAATATTAGAAAATTAAAAAATAAACTACCAAAACGAATTTGAAAGTTATCTTCATTAAATATCGGAAACAGCCATTTTTCAGTAGAGGTACAACCTGCAGTGATTGGTAATTTTTTTTTTTTTTTTTTTACCTAAACATAATAAAAATAGTATATAAAAAACAATCATTATGAAATAAAATAACTACAAAAACTATCTATGGAACGAAAAGAAAATAACAAATAAAAATATCCTATTTAAATGCTGAAAAATGTATCCATTTTTGTGAAGGTAGTCACGGTTCCATTCAAAATAGCCTAAATGGAGACGTATGTTCCAGCTACCATGCAACAACAGAGGAGTGCAATAGTGAGTATTATCACTTAATACATCCTGGACAGTGGCAGAGCCAGAAATGTTGAGATCATTACTCACATAGGGGTGTCAATAAGTTTATACCTGAAATGTCTAGATGGCCAGTGGGGTGGCCGGAGAGTGACCAGGGGTGGCCATGGCCACCACGTAGCTCCGCCACTGATCCTGGATGATCATAAACTGACCTGAAGACAGTAAAATGACAAGCAGGACTCCATGACCTGATCCATGTCAGTTTCTGGTAGCTTTGTGCAAGCAGGTTTATTACAAAGTAATGTTGGAGTAACAGCTGAAATGAAGCAACATGCCTACACAGGGAGCGTCGACACGAAGGGTCTTGACTCACATGTTGCTGTGAAGTGGTCTGCAAAATGGGACTTTGTGACTGCAAGGTTTCTGCTACAGGTCATAGTGTTGTTAAAGGTATCCGCAGTGCTTACCCTAATTATATTGCATTGCCCTTTAAAGTATATTGTTAGCACTTATAAATAAATATTTGCAGTGCCACATACGCACACGCACGCACGCACGCGCGCACACACACATACACACACCGTGGCGTGATGCTACTCCAAAGTTCAGCACACATAAATAACATAAAATTACATTCAGTAACATCTCGAAATGTTCCTTTCGCGTTTCAAGGAGTCCATCAAAAGTCGACCGGCTTAATAAAATAAAAAATAACATTTGACATTTTCACCAAAAATACATTAAAACAAATACGCAAGGCCATCAACATTCCATTCACACGCATTATTAAATCATATTGCCTCTCAAAGGAATATTTTACAACTCTACAACAATTCAAATAACACATTTGCAGTCTTAATTGAGACAATTCCAGTGTTTGTGGCGCCTTCTTTGCTGTCAAGGCCACTGACTATCGCTTGGACGCTTTGGCCAGTTTGCTCGTAGGGGTGCTTCTTTTCTGTGGCGTGGGGATCTTGGAGGGCTTCGCCCCGTGCTGGCGCGATGCAGAGCGTGGCGTCACCCGCGTGCCATCGCCGACAGTCTCTGACGCATCCGAGCACACCGACTGGATGTCTGAGATGTCAAAGTCGGATGCGTCGCTTCCTCTGCGGCTGCTCCCTCTGCTTCCTGCTTTACTCCCTGGTCTGCTGGAGCTTTTCTTCAATTCTGCAAAGACCCACTCAAGTTATTTACCAGTTGTACTTATAGTCAATACTAGAGAAATTCAACTTGGACACAGTTTAGGACAGGCAGTGTACAGCTTGCGTAGCAGTATAGAGTTACTATTCACTGATAGGAAAATTGTGTCTTTCCTACAGTCAAGCATGGTGGCGGTAGCATCGTGGTCTGGCGCTGCATGACTCATTTTCAGAGGATAGTAAATCTGTACTGCTATACAAGCTGTACACTGACCACTCTAATGTACTGTATATCCAATTCTACAGCAGTGTCCCTTGTGAAGATATGATAAAATGCTTGCTGAAATGTGGGGAGTGAGATCCTGTACAGGCATTTACACATAATTTAAATAAAAAATAACAAAAAATAGATATAAATATCTCTTTCAATACCAAAGACATATGGGTACGTTTTTATAATCCCGAACGCCAGATCCCAAAGATGTATTTTTTTATACTTCTTTTACGTTTTTTTTTGCACGAGAGGCAAAAAGAGGTGATGACGCAATTGCACACCAATGGATGCCACTTTTAGAGCAGTTTTAAGCCATAAAAATGGCCACAAGGTGGTGGAAGTGCATCTGATAAGAGCTTGACATGTGAATTTGAATGGAAAAAACATATATGAGAGCAAGGGCGAAGTGGAAGAATGTGGAGGAGTGTAGCGCGCAGACACGCACACACACACAGTTCAGTTCCGAATGTGAAAATTGTAAATAGTTCATGGTGTTATATTTGTAATTAAATAGTTATTTTGATGTAAAACAACCATTTTTGTGTTGTTTATGTTGTGGTATAGCTGTTTACATATTTGAGCTGTCACAAAAGCAATTTGTGTCAAAGTTAAAGTTATGCTTGAGATGTGTATTTTCACAAAAAGCTGTTTTTCTCCCTTTTTTTAGTCAGAAACGGATATTTTCCTGAAACTTACCTACGTTCTACTGCTTATTACTAAAGAACGGAAAAAGGTAGAAACAAACTTTTTTTTCTGGTGAAAAACGGGAGTCTGATCTTTCTTTTGGTAGGTTCCATGTTTACATAGCCATAGACCTCAATATTCTGTGTGCCTTGAAAGGTCAGTCAAAATCATGTAAAATGACCGGTAGCGAACGGGTTGTCTTTTTAAAAACGGCTGGGATCAAGTGAGTTAAAAAAAAAAATAGAAATGAATATAAAATTTAAAAAAAGTCACAGAAGGTTTCCTGCCACTCACCACCTAGCGTCTGTGCTCGAGCTTTGAGCACGGCGGCGCTGATTAACGTCCCCTCCTCACTTGACTGAAAGCCTTTTCCCGACAAGTAGCCAGGAAGACGCAGTTTGCTGCCTTGGACTGGTGTTGTCTGCAAAAGACAGAGCACGTATCGACAGTCAGTGATAGTATCGTCTGGAGTATTATACCGTGTATCCTGTTCAGGGCTGTGGGGAGCTGGAGCCTATCCCAGCCGACTATGCATAAGAGGCGGGCGTACACCCTCGCCTGGTCTCCAGCCAATCACAGGGCATTCACACCGTCACATGCTAACTGTGCACTAGTCAGCCAAGTGACCCATTACTGCCAAAATCTGTAATATGAATGGGAAGTCACAGGACAAACATCTGAGTATCATGTAAAACCTCATGTTAGTATTTGAGGTGTTTGTTCCACATGCATTAGTAAAGCTGTTAGGAATGGAGAGGTTAGGGCAGTGGATTGCTGCAAACAACACATTAGTAGTTTATGAGAGACCCAAATGGAATCTCGAGATTGATTTTTGATTTGAACAGTTTGGAAAGCATATTTGAGCAAGAACGATCCTTAGGATCTGAGGGAGATTCCAGTTGGGTGTGAAAGAGGAAGCGCTGCAGGTCATGTTTGTGACAATACCTCTGAGGATGAACCATGGCTCCCGAAGGAGTCGGATGATTTAATTGGAGTGGAGGGTTTGCTGTTTGTAAGCCATGGCTTATCATAATTGCGGCTTATGTGTTGGCAAGTCTGGGGAACAATGGCAAATCAACAACACAAACACGGAATGACAAATCAAATACTACAAGCAATACAAGGTGGAAGAGAACCAAACAAAAAAAAAGGCCAAGTAAAAATATGACTGGCGAGTTCAAAAGGATGGATGATCGATTGCAGTGAGAGCTCTGCCTTCTCTCACCTTGGGGGTGCTGTTGGCTGCCGGGTTGGACGGGATGGCACAGCTTTGACTGGACATGGACCTGTTAGGCGACGCCGCCCTGGACGACGGCCGAGAGCGGCGGCCTCTGTAGCGGAAACTGGCCATCACCTGCGTGGTGCCCTCGGGGAGCATGAACTTCTCTCGCAGCTCCATGTTAGTCCTGCCTTTAGCTGAGAGACAGCACACACACACCAAATGAGCATCTTTGTACACTTCAGTCTTCATGTACTCATGATGACGGTAATGATGAAGGTCTGATGAGAGAAACAAAAAAAAAAAAGGATGACACTAAAAACAACACCAAATGTCATGCGGCTGCACGTCTCCTCCCAATAGCGGCCACGCAGACTTATAAATAAACCTAGAAGCTTCTGCATTTGGATGGACACATTTAATTACACTCACAGGACATTTCATTAGGTACACCCAATGAGCACAGTCCAATGGGGTTCAGTACATGAACTGTTTTAAACATGCTGCCTTAGCATAAATAATGTAGAACGCATGGCTGTGACCACCACAGTGTATCTCAGTAGATATGCTATCATTTTGCACATGTAAAATTGGTTGTAATTTAACACAGCAAGTTATGTTGTGCCTTTTTTCCTTACATAAATTGCTAAATTATTTTCATTAGCTGGGCCAAGGACAGTCTTATTCTCTTTGACTGTTATTGGTGGCTAGTACGCAAGTCAGTATGTTTTAATGTGTATTAATGCACACTTGGTTGTTTCATTTTAAACATACAACCAAAAACATGATTTTCTGTATTGTTGTTGTTATTATTACTGGTGCTATGCGTTTGATACCTGTTGATGCTTTTGTTATTGTTAGGAAGGGAATATTTCCCACTCTCTTGTTGATAACAATATCCACTGTAGGAAGGGAATATTTCCCACTCTCTTGTAGATAACAATATGCACTGTAGGAAGGGAATATTTTCCCACTCCGATATTCTTATCTACAACAGAGTGGGAAAATATCCCCTTCCTACAGTGGATATTGTTATCTACAAGAGAGTGGGAAATATTCCCCTCCTAACAATAACAAACATTTTCCCACTCGGATATTCTTATCTGCAACAGAGTGGGAAAATATTCCCTCCCTAACATTATATTATATACAATAATAACAATAATAGCTAGTACAACATATTATATTGTATTGTCTGTGATTGGCTGGCGACCAGTCCAGAGTGTACCCCGCCTCTCGCCCGAAGTCAGCTGGGATAGACTCCAGCATATCCCCGCGACCCTAATTAGGATAAGCGGCATAGAAAATTGATTGGATGGATATTGTATTGTATTGTATTATATTATATTTTATGAATGCATCTTGATTGGTGCTATTATTATTATTATTACATTCCTGGTGCCATTATTATATTTTATTATTAATTAGTACCATGCTGAACTATAACAACTTTATTTTTAAAGCTCTTTAATACAACCACTGTTGACAACAACGGGCTGTACATCAAAAACAAGTAAAATATGGAAAAAACATGAAAAACAAACATTAAAATATAGGTCTGAAACAGAAGTAAAAACACATGGTTTAAATATCAAAAGGTGATATAAAATATAATAAAACGCTCAGTTAAATACAAATGATTTCAATGTTTATATAATAACAATAGCTAATACTACATAATAATAGAGTCATAATAATAGCACCAGATACCACCACAATCAGTTTATATAGTATATCTTTTAATATTTTCATCCTAAATTAATCCTTAAATCACTAAACAAACCGTGAGAAATGTCTCCCGGTATGCGGTATTACAGTTCTCCGCCACCATTTTATCTTTTTTAAAAAATAATTTAAATCCTTTAAATTTTTTTCATTTAATTTGACATTAATGTATTTTATTCTTTATTTTCTTGTTTTTCTTATTATTTAACTAAAGCACATTAAATTGCTGCGGCTATGAAATAGGTTATAAGCCTTGCGCACTGAATACTAGTATATTACTATAAATATTACTAAAAATATATTTAAATGAATACATTCTCAATTAGTGCAAAACTGATGATTTATCTTTGTAAAGGCAAAATGTTTCACACAGCTCTGTGCAGGTGTACTTAATGTTTTGACCGGTGAGTGAATGCACGAATGTGTTCAAATCGTTTTGCAACAGTTTTGTTCAAGATGAATGAGTTTCATGCATTTGCACCCACCTTGACAAACAACATCAGTTAACAGTGTGCTGCCTTTGCTTTCATTGTTACACTGATGATGACTGAAAGACGTTAAACCCTCGTTAACCTCTTACACACTATTCCAGTTGCTGTTTGTTTGAAAAGCTGCAAAAGAAGCCCGGCTGAGAAGCCCACCGAGAGAGAGAACGCCCGGCAGCAGGTGATGTGACCACACAAAACAACCACATGCATGAAAACCAAGATGAGTTTCACAGTGTCCACATGGCCAAACCCACGAGCCCAACACAAGCAGCACACATTGGGATGTGCGGGGCGGACAGACATACCACTACTGGTGGGTTCATGGAGCAGGGAGAGAAAGTGTGAGATTTGCCAACCTATAGGAGACTGAGTAATCGACGAGTTTGATTCTGAGCGCAACATTTTGCTCCCGTGGTGATGAACTAGAAGAAATGATGGAGCAGGAGGAAAGAAACAAGCAAAGAACATGAGCTGTTTGCTTACTCATATGTATATATATATGTGTGTGTGTGAAACTAAATCCAAAAAATAAATTACACAGTGAAACCTCGCTTTTCGTAGGTACAGATTTCGTATGATTTGGTTTTCAACAAAATTATTGCAAAAAAGATGTCTCCGTTATCGTACGGCCAAACACCAAAGTCTCTGTGAAGAACGGCTGGTGCTTCTTTTACAATTGGGGCAAAATGGGCAGATTACGGCCAAGGAATTCTTTAAATATTTTTATTAAGCGTGTGGGTGGTTTTTTTTGTTCATAAAACGCATACAAAATGATGAGCAACTCATATCTGTCTCCTTTCTTCGTCCTAATAGGCACATTTTCGGGTGTCTGAAATGGATTACAGCAATGCCTTTACCGCGGTTACTTGCAAATGGAATGTGTCATAGTTAGAGCAATGAAAACCTGTTTACGACCTTCTAAATACATTTTTTTTTTTACTTTATTAGCATTTTGTGAGCGTGTGTGTGTGTATGCTCGTGGCCCTGCTTCCCTCCACAGAGCCAACGCGACCGTATGACTGACATCAGGTGTCACTCTGTTCGAACGGCGTTGTTTTATGGGACGCAGCTGTTCTATGGAAGGTCGTCTAGGTGCTGAACCAATGCACAGAACGAACCCTCTTCCTGCCTGTTTGGGGGGCAAGAGACGATTATAACAGACATGCATGCACATGGCGATATATGGAGGCTGGCAAAATTATGGGGTTTATTTTCATTCATAGTGTGATTAATACTTTTTTAAAAATTTATTACAAGACCGTTTTTTTTTTCTGAACGAGAAATCTCGTCACCTTTTAGTCTTGCGAGATCTTGTGACACGAGACCTCATGACAACCCAACCACATGTCATCACGAATGCGTCTTGGGAATGTCTTATATTTTACCATTTTGTCATTTTTAAGGTTGAAAATCCTTAGTTTAGGCAAAAATATGTAAAATGTACTTAAATATTTTTTCACTAATAATAGGCCGTATTCAACCACAAACAGCATGATGTTTAATATATTTTTGAAAATTCACGCAAATTGGTGAGGGACTACCGTAACTGGACCTACATTACTTCTTATGGGAAAGATTGATTCGGTTTTTGCACACTTCGGTTTTCATCAGACCTTTTGGAACAGATTGATGACGAAAACCGAGGTTCCACTGCATATAGCATACACTTTACAGCAAAGCCCGTTGGTTACTTTGAAAAACTTTGCGCCAAAACTTGAGTGTAACTGTACGCTGCTAAAACGTTAGCAGCTACATACCGCAATATATTCCATTTTTTATTTATTGTGTATTTATCTATTGGTGGCTATTTTTGTGTGCTTACGTGTGTTACTGCACCTTGGAGGCAGATAAATAAATACAAATAAATATATAACAACAATACACTTGAATTATTACCGAATTATCTATCAAAATGACACAGATTACAGTCACAATCTAGTTGGATCCAAGACAAGAGCTGCTTAAAAAAACTTAATTTACAAAAATAATCAGTTTGATTGACACGGTATGACATGTATTAACTTAAGAATGTGTTTATTATTGTAGTTGCCATTTGCTGTGGTGCAGAAAGTCACCTTAGCAAAATGAAAGGGTAGGAATTATACAGACATCTCTCGATATGGTGCAGTGAAGTTCTACTACTGCAATCATGAACATAATATTAAATCAATATCAATCGCACAGTACAGAATTAAGCATTATTATGATAGTAAATGCCATTTTTGGACACTGTTCTTGTATTGGATCTCATTAGGTTGTGCTGATATTGCCGTTGTGTGTTATTTCATGTTGCCATGCTGAATTCTGTCCATAATAAATAACATTAAATGTATTATAATAATAAGACAAATAAAAAAGACATTAAAGACATTATGGATAATTTTCCCCAAACCTTCCGCCCTCATAAAGACATGATAGAGGATTTGCTTGTGACGCTTTTCACGCAGCCCTGACATCATGAACTGTTGAACTCACCTCGACAGGGGTCGTTCTTCACCAGGAACTCATCCAGCGCCATCCAGCCTCCGCCCACTCGCACCATCACGGTGCTGCGTAGGATGCGCACCAGGCGAAGCTGCTGAGAGTCTCCGAACTACAGCATGAAGGGGGGAAGGGTGAGAGAAGGGTGAGAGAAAAAAAAAAAAAAGAGGACAAAGAGGTGTGAACAAGGAGTGCTTTAACACTGCAGCCTTTAACCTGTGCAACACTGCAAACCAGACTGCGACGGCGCATCACATCAAATTGAATTAAGATCTATACGCATGCAACATTTTAGAATGAGTGATTTATTACTGCAGTCTTATTTCTTTTGTGTGTTGCAAAGGTTTGGCACAAAGTAGACGCACCAACATCAAGTTTTCATTCTCAAAAACACAACTCAAAGATCAGTCCAACTGTTTTTTTCTTCCAGCTTGTACATAACTGACTATGGACAGTATTACTGACTGTACCAATACAGTTCATGTTTGCACAACGATAAGTTGAGTCTTTAGTCGGGACCAATTTATGCCACATGAGGGCACTGTTGTATAAAAATTTGCTTTCTAGACCAGGGGTTTTCAAAGTGTGGCACAGTGAGCCTCTGATTCGGTAATATAATACATTTGAAGCCTCCCCTACTCCTTGGAAAATGTATTTGATTTTGTTAAGCATATTTTGTAGTATTTTTTTTTTGCTAAAAATCAACTTATTTTGCCTTTAAACATAACTGAAGTTAGCTTAGCAGGTCTGAAAAAGATGTTTTTCTTGCGCTTTCCCTGCACCATTCACATTCTGAAAACCCCTGCCTCGTGTCCAGCAGCCGTGCAAAGAGTTCTAATATTGGGCCAGTTGGATGTGACCATTGTTTGTTAGAACATGATTGACACAGGACGATCACAGCCGCATGCTTTCTGTCCAGATCACGATCATATGCCCACACACAAACAGCAACACCTCCTGCAATCCAGCACACTGTTGCACGCTGTGCTACTGCAGTACAATCCAAGATGCATTGACACTGATGCAGAACCAAGGCAGCGACAGCGCCAAATGACAGACATGAGGAATGGTTCACACTATCTCTAACATGTCTAAATCCATCACAGTGGAACACTGAAAACATGAGCAAACACTGATGACCCTGCGCGCTGAGTGTGCCTGACTCTACCATGTCTTATCTCACAACGGGTAATCTTGCAGTCTGTATGATCAGAATGATTGAATGCAACTGGTGATTTTAGTGATCAGGTACATTAACAGTGATGGAGATTGAGTAATGAATCTGGAGGGAAAAAAGAGGCACAAGAAAGACTTTAAGAATAACCATTTACCAGAATACAGCTTTCCACAACTGCAACGTGCAGGTGAGGGCTTAGATTTTGACTTTCCCTGTTTGCTATTGTCTCATCGCCGACTACGGAGTCATGTAAGCAGTGAACCAGACCGAACTGTCAAAAGAATTAATTCAATTCATTGTTGGGTGAGACATGAACACAAAGCAACACTGCTCCACTATCTCATCATCATCATCATCACTTACACCTCCCATTGAAAACCCAACAATGTGACCTGTAAATCTGTCATGAAATATAGCACATTTAAACATGCAGTTGTGTTTTTTTTTTACTGAACTTTGTAGGCCAAATAAAATAAAAAAGAATAAAGCGTCAGCCAATGTTGCGATAAAACATTCCCATGATACTGAAGCGCCCATAGCAAGCACACAAACACTTTAATTGTGGCCAGCAGATGAAGAACCACTAGAAATGTGGACCTGGAATGGTATTTAGCATATTAATATTACAGTAACTGAAACTCAAAAGTGGACTATGCTACTTTATTAGCATTTTCTATAAATAATAGTGTGTAATTATTTCCTGAAACCATTGATTCATTGACCATTTGGAGCTATAACAGCTCATACTGTTGGGCACATGGTGCCCATATGATCTGTGGACTGAATACAATGACCACATCTCTTTTTCCTACTTCTGAGTTCCAGTATGCAACCATCAGCCAGGGAATTGAGCAGAGTGTTAATTACAAAGCAGACATGGGGCATTTACAATACCAGTTCTTAAGAAACATAAGCACAGAAGGAAGAGGACATTCATATCTACCTGGTTTCCAAGGTAGAACTGGTGGTGTGGAGAATAATCAGAAAAAAATGCATGTTAGCATTAGACGTTATAATCAAGACTGACAATCCTACCTTCAGGAACTTCCAATGAACCTTCAATAGCTGTATGATAAATGTATGTTGTATGCATGGTTATGGAATTCTTCTCACCCTGTACTTGTTGGCACCAATTTGCTCCACTTGGAACCGTTTGGGGCATTTGCATTTGGCCACTTGGCGTGTCACCTACAAAAAAAAAAAAGACAACATTTATTCATTCAAGAAGGTTGTCTAAAGTGGCATTGTAGGCGAGCGAGGCTGTGGCCTCCTCCAGCAGATGGCACTGTGAGAAAAAGCTTTCTTTCCAATATGTATTGAATGTTTACTTCAACAGTGATTGAATTGTGAAATTAATATGTACAAAAAAACTGGTTTCCTATTATACCGTATATACAGTGAGCCCTCACCACTTCACGCTTCGATTTTTGTGGCATCACTCTATCACGGTTTTTCAGAAACATGTGAATAAATCATGCTGTTTTGTGGTTGAATAGTTGAATTAGTAAACATTTTTTTTGCATATTTAAGCAAATTTTACATATTTTTACCCATATTTAGCCTTTTCAAGCATAAAAATGACTAAATGAAAGAAAATACAAATATAAGGCAGGGAGACACAAAAGCACTTGATGGCCGGAACAACAGGCTTTTAATGCAGGTTTGAATTATCTTAGAACAGGCACGATAATCCCAAACAGGAGCTACTATGGCGGCCGTAACCCACACCAAAATAAAAGTAACCCCTGACGTCACTTCCTGACCGCCTCACTACCCATCTCCCCTAGCAGTGGAACACATTTACAGCAACACACATGAGCACTAAGTCTTATTGTCTGTTATTATGTCCACTATATTGGGTAATACGTATGAGTGTAAAGGTGACTATAGGGGTGTTATTTCATGTCTAGAGGATTCTAAATATGTTAAAAAATATGTTAAAAAAAGAACATATTTAGAAGGCCATAAACAGGCTTTCTATGCTCTAACTACAAAAACAATATAAAAAAAGAATATATATATATAATAACGAATCCTACTTTGTGGAAATTCACTTATCATGGTCAGGTCTGCAACACATTAACTACGATAAATGAGGGATTACTGTGGTGTGTTTTAAGGTAATTTACTCATAGTGTATCTGTTTGTGTTCCTGCCGCCTCTTATTGTCCGTTGCATTCTGCCTAACAAAAAATGTGGCTTGACCAGGTAAGGTATCATTTTCACTTTATATTAGTTCTGCACGGTTTATCTGCTTGGAAGATAAATTGTTAGTTTAGAAGGTAAGAGAGAGTAGTGGAGTGTCCACGGTGTGTAGCATTTCTAGAATTAAGCAGGAAAGTAGTCAATACCTCATCTTCAATCTTGTCTGCATCTGTCAGAGGTTTGTAAGCGTCTTTGTTGGGATGGAGAGCTGCAACAAACTCGTAGTAGTCAATATAGCCGTCACCGTCACGGTCAAAGATGTCTGCCACCGCGCTCATCTCCAGTCGACTGGTTGGGAATTCTGAGGAGAGGTCACACTCCGTGTTAAAAGCAGAATTCAGCTGGATTGAGCTCCATATGGTTCAGCGAGTCCACTAACTGGAGGAGAGGATGCCCTCAATGAACTCCTGTCGCGTCACTTTGCCATCCTGATCTTTGTCGATGCGCCGGAAGAAGTCCATGACGCGAGACTTTTTGTGGTTCATCCAGCGCATGTAGCGCTTCCGCCACACGTCAAAATCAAAGTTGGCAAACTCTTTCAGCTGGACAGCAAAAGGAAACGTGTGAGAAAATGGCCATAGGACAGCATATTTTGATGAAATCCCGCACCAAAAACATGATAGTGAACCTCATTACCTCCTCCAATCTGTCCAAAGCATCGTTGAGTTTCCTCCTCCTGTCCAGAGCCAGCAGCCACACGTGCTGCCACTTACTGACCAGCAGGTTGACCCGTGGGTTCTTGGTTTCAACCGGAGCTTGTGTCGCTGACACATACATGGTTTGTGTGGGAGAACGTTTTCCTGGAAGAAACATGGACAAAAACCTTCAAAAGCGGATAGGAAGTATTTTGACACGTTGTAATACGTTAGAAATGACATCACTCCAGGTGTCGCAGTGGACACAATGAGGATGTTGAGTCACCCAGCAGTGACTCATCACTTGCCAGATGGCTTAGGTTTTCGCTTTGCAAGGTCTAATTGTGGGATACGTACTTCCAGCTCTTCCTTTGTCCAGCACAGGGATCTGAGAGTGGATTTGAGGTTCCACAGCAGCCTTCCTCTTGTGTGTCTTTGTGATTTTGTCAACATCTGGTTGCTTCCTGGTCATTTCCTCCATGAACACCTGCAGGGCGCGGAAACAAGAATGCTCATAGTTAAGTTAGGTATTACCATACATATTTACATATTTAGATAAGACAACAAATGACTGTAGGATGACCCCTGTTTTTTGAAGACAAAATGTTTTAAATATCAGTATCCATATCATATTTCTTCATTTCTTTCAGTTGTAATGATTTTGCTTCATTGATCACTATTACCTTAAAATTAGCATCATAACTGCTCCCCTGCTAACTTTCCCAACATGTGAGGCTCCATATAGCTAGGTCACTGGTGTGTGTGAGTGGCAAGAAGAAAAGCTGTACTTACTTTGGCATCTTCTGGCACCACCTGTTGGTGCGCATATATAAACCTCTCGACCCCAAAATACCATCTTATATTTAGGTGTGTCATTTGCTGTTTGTTTGGTTGGCTAGTTAGTAGGATTACGAAGAAAAAAAAATCAAACCATTTTCCATGAAAATATGTGGATGCGTTGGGCATGGGCCAAGTGACAATCAATGTGTGCATTACTTTGAGCTTTTTACGCCACTATTACTTGTACATGAAAGGACCCCTATCCTTTAGTAACATACCACTTTAAACACCTTCTATCTCAGGGGTGACCAAAGTGCGGCCCGGGGGCCATTTGCAGCCTGTGACTCATTTAATATCGGCCCGCAGCACATAGTAAAAATAAAATTCAACACTAACACTCAACAAAACGCTTTGGCTTTTAATATATGTATTTTTTTTCTTTTAGCCTTTTTGTGAAATAACATGTTTAAAAAAGAGATCCAAGTGGCCCCCTGCATCCTTGGATTTTTTTGTTTTGCGGCCCTCGATGGAAAATTTGGACCCACCTGTTCTAACTAATAAACGTAATACAGTGTTCCCTCGCTCTATCGCGGTTCACCTTTCGTTTTTTTTTTTTTTTTTAAGTGCTTCTTTTTTTTTATTACGGCATATGAACGCTGTTACAGGCCGAGCCTGACATTTTAAGAAGAACTGCATTGTGGGAAGTGCAGTGTCTATCTTTTCCCTCTCTCGTCCGTCTGCACCATTGTTTTCTGCGTCCTGATTGGCTGTAGACCATGTCAATCAATCTCCTTGTGCCGTCCTGCCAATTCTCCTCCTGTCATCGCTAGCTTGCCTGTTTGCTAGCTTGCCTGTTTGCTAGCTTGTAAATGAATCTTCGGTTCGTCTGCAGCAATATGTTTTAACAAAGATATAAAAACGCTACAGTACAGCGGAACGGCGCCAGGACGAAAAGAGCACGGTCACAGGAGTGAAATATGCCTGAGTAACCTAATAATTTCTTGTGTTGATCACTAAGCGTGATCATTAAAATTCAAATGAAGGTTTGAACTTTTTTTTAGAGTGTTTAAACAAGAGAGAAATGTGATAAATAAAATGTTATTGCCTGTCTGAGAAAAGTGTATAAAGTGTATGGTGAGGGGTTTTAGGGCCTTAAAATATACAGTATATAATAATTGTGAAAAAAATTAAGTTGGCTACTTCGCGGATTTCACGTATTGAGGGCTATTTTGGGAACCTATCCCCCGTGAGGGAACGAGGGAACACTATATACATTATTTAAAAAAAAATGCACACTCAAATATCGAAGTTGAATTCCCTTACCTGGTGTTCTGCTATAAGGCTTTTGATCTCTTGGATCTCCTGTGGAAGGGTTTCCTTGTCTTTGTCACTCAGGTTGGACTCGGCCCACTGCAGCCAAGTCAGCAGATTCTCCAGCAGATCCTGAGTGGCTAACAACTCACTCAGAGCTGCAGCCAGGCGCTGCTGGTGTTGCCTGGCCCAGGCTTGCACCTGGAGTCAAAACATGGAGCTAATGACTCAGAACTCCTTGTGTGGCACTAACATCAAAAAAGTATTCAATTGAAGGTTGTTCATTAAGTAGGACATTGTTATAGACGATCATTTACCTCTTCAAACCGGGCTTTAATGATTGTGTTCCAGTGCTTGATGGTTGTGATGGAGTCAGGATGGCAGATGCTCAGAATAGCCTCCCCCATACTGGTGGCTTTATTCAGAGCCACTCGCTTTTCCTCCAGTTTCTTCATGAACTCCTTCAAAAACAACAGAAACCACTTTAGGTATTCAACCTAACACAAAGCCTGCTCATTTTAAATACTTCACAAACAAAACAAACTATAAAAAAACTATACAAACAAAAAACTATACAGTAAAGTAGAACTGCTACCATGGCAAATCCAAAAGCTAAGCAGCGCTGCGGTGCTGTTGGATGCACCGACTGTCACATATCATGATATCACCTCTCAGCTACAGAGTGGATTGTTTTTATTTACAATTGTTAACCATTCCTGTTTGGACTCGAGACCCTCCGGATTATCTTGCTTGCATAATAAAAATAAACCTGAAGAATTGCATAATAATCTTGTTGGTTCGATTAATAGAGTAATCGGTTCGGCCCTGGACAAACCAAATCAATATGAACCAAACCCAACCAGTTAGTGGTTGGTCTGCAACAGCATAGAGGCAAAAATGTTGATCATTGTTTTCCAAAGTAAAAGGTGATGTGTGTAAATATCTTGTTTTGCCTAAAACATAAAGGTGATAGGTCTGCTTTCACGGATGACTAAGGAAATTTAAAACATTTTCAAATTTGAGAGGCTGAAATCAGAGGATATTTACATTCTTAAATTAAAAAAAAAACATTAATCGAAAACCAAAATAGTTGTCAATTAATAATAATCCATGTCAATTAATAATAATCCATGAATCATAAAGTCATTGTTGCAGCTCTTCATAATATGTCTCCTTGAATGCAAACAAATCAGAAAGTCTTGCCTTGTGCTGGTCAATCAACGCACGCAGTGCCTCCTCATCATCAGGCAGGCTGCCATGGAAACGCAAACTCTGCTCGGCTTCAGCCAGCCACTCCAGGAGGATGTGAACGGTGGAGTGAAACTCCTCAGCCTGGCACAGGGCCTGCTCCAGACGTGCCTGCTTGGACACCGAGAGGTTACACACCGTCTCCCAGCGGGTGCTCAGCTCCTGCATTTGGACTTTGACCCAAGAGGAGTCATCGTGACTGCTGTCGATCAGCTCCCTGGCTGAGCGTTTGAGGGCCTGGACGCTCACGGTCCTCTTTCCCAGTTCCTTCTGGAAGACCTGCAGAGGATCATTGGTGAAAGTAGGCCACAGTTAGACATGGAAACACAAAAACATTTGAGAAATTCAATCATATTTTTTCCCATATAATGTTTACCCTCAACCAATCAAGCATTAAACACACACAGTTGTCTTTTCTGCACTATGAAGGCATAAATTAAACTTTTTTTTTCAGTAGAGTGCTAGCTGATGCAACAAAAAGTCATTTGTTGTGTTGCTTTTTTTCTTGACATAGTGCCATTGGAGCACAAAGGCATCTGGCTGAACATGGCTGAAAGGAGCATTTAGGCCCTCAACGCCAAGCCTGTTTATTGGTCTGTCGTCTATATTATGTCGTAAGTGTCCTTTGTTTTCAATCGTGATACATGAAAATGCATATTTGCTTTTGAAAGTGCAAATTAATGAGAAAGAAAGAAGTGACTTTGGACCTTGTGGTTGTCTATCAGGTTCAGAATCAGGTCGATGTCTCCGTGAACTGGCTGGTCCTCAGCCAGCTGAGGCTCCACTCTGTACAGCCAGTCAATGAGAGCCTGCAGAGCATCTGTGAACTGGCCGGAGAACAGCAGAGCCTCCTCCAGCTTATTTTGCCTGCAGGGACATGCACTTTGTTATCAACACGACGCCACGTTTTGCAAACAATCTCAACTGAATCTTTCAATGTAAAAAAAAGGACAAATATAAATCAATTGAAAGTGAAACTAGAGAGAGAACATGTCCTTACCTCTCTATGGACTTGCCACAAACTGTGTCCCATTTATCCCTCAGCTCACTCAGCATGTCGTCCAGTTTCTGATTATCATCCTGAAGCGAGGTCTTGTCCTTGAGTGCGCGCCCAGTTCGTGTGGTAGTGTCATATACTGAGTGCTTACTGCCCAAAGCCTTCTGGAACTCCTGTATATGACAAAATCCATGCTGCTATAGTACACACAATGGAGGTACTTTTGTATATTACATATATTGCTATCTGGCCTGCTAACTAACTACACAGGACATGCTTGGGGTTACAGTGGGGCTGCTGAGAGGATTTTCTTCTTAACACAGAAAGAAAATAATATCAAATAGTATCTTAATCTATGTGTGTGTATTCTGATTAGGAACACGACATTCTGCATGGGAAACAAAAAATGGGTCAAAACTCAAGAGCCACAGCTCCAAAGAGATTAAAAGTATCCCAAAGCACAGCCACCCCAAATACATTTGCTCTATCCCAGTATTATGACAGGATTAACACAATCTACCCGCACACGACCGCAGAGAGAGGATTAGGTAGCCTGCGATGCAATCAAAAGCGTGACTAATGTATGTACTATTCTGTAATTCATCTGAATAGGTTTTACTGGGGGGCCGTTCTGCGTTCTGAGTAAATCCACACACAGATGCGGCCTGTTAAACAGCCATGTCATTATTTACATGCCTGAATTATACACTCACTCAAGGGCTTCAAGTGCACAAAAGAAGGCTTCTAGGTTCTTGCTGTTAGTACTCACCTTGTGTTGCGACAGCTGTTTCTTGATTTTGTCTGGTTCGTTGGCGATTTCCACCTCAGAGTCCAGAGTCTTCTCCGATTCGTCCAGCCACTCCATCAGTTTATTCCAGTTTTCATGGAACTAATGAAGCACGAAGACAGGGACACGATGAAGAGGATAGCAGGAACATGTATGAGTTATCACAATTTCTGACGAATTAAGCTGTTTCGGATAGGACAAGGGTTGGGCATCGTTTGATTTTGAACGATTCCGGTTCCCATTCTGATTCCTCGTTTGGATTCCGGTTCATAATGATTCTCGATTCCAATGCTTTCAAAAGGCAGGGTCATCAAACACCCAAAAACACCGTACCCCTGCGCACTGTCGCCTGTGTGTTCATGTTAATGTGACGGAGACACTCGCATCTTCTTGCGCTGTGAAACACATACATAAACAAGATGGCCGCGGTGCTCCGTTGCGGAAGTACAGTAGATGCGAGCGTCGTCGTCACATACACATGAACGCACGGGCAACAGTGCGCAGGAATACGATGGGAGACAAATATATAACGCCAAGCGTTTTGTGAGGTAATTTTTTTTTTTTAGAGAAGGCATTTTTGTGATGAAAATGTATTAATCTTTTGAAAAGCCAACGTCTTAATTGTCCCCAGCAACTAAGTAGAACTACGTTCTTCATCACGGAAATCTGACCAGAACTGGACTTAGGAGACCAAATAGGGGGGTAAGTCTCTGTTATTGGTCTACAATGCTGATGTGGATGTCATACAACTTCATGACAAAAAAAATCAAACTATCCCTTTAAATATGCTCCTTGCCTCATTAAGGCTGTAAAGTTAATCTAAAAAAGTTTCCCAATAATAGAACTTGTACCAACAGTGAAACAAAGCCCATTTGACTAATTGGCCTAATGCCAGTAAAACCCACAATAAATGTGTTGATAATAAACATATACCACCCTCATGTCGTCTGGATGCCTGCAAGTACCTGTTTGGCTCTCTTCCTGGCCTCGTCCAGCACACGACCTCGCTCCACGGAGCGCTGCACCAGCTTCTCCCAGCGGCCTTGCACGCTGAGCAGCAGGTTCTTAATCAGAACCACATCCTGTTTCTGGCTGAAGTACTTCAAATGAGTGCCGGTCTTGTCTAGCTCGATGATGTGATCCCTGTGAGAGTTGACCTCAGTCACAAACATCTGAAGACAAGAGACAGGAGACAAGACTAAATGAGGTGTTGAATTTGTGACATTACTATATATACAATAGCATTCAGAAATTGTCTCACCAATAAATGTTTCTACGGCATGTAACAAGGTCATATTACCTTATGCTCATCAATCTGAAACAGGATGGTTTCCAGGATGAGCGAGGCAGGTGTCACCATGTTGAGCGTCTGCTCCGCTTGAGTCAGCCAGTTGATGAACTCCTGCAGAGAGTTGTGGAAATCTGTCGCTAGCGTCAATGCCTCCTCCAGTTTCACCTGTGAACATAAAACATAGTCATGGTCCACATACCAGCTGTGACATCAGCCAGAATCCCTTCAACATATATATAGTTACTGCTGTAGCATAAAGACCCTCATGGTAAACACAAGCCTTATCTAAAGAGGAAGTGAATATCTCTGTAGAGGCAAACGGTGAAGCAGATTCTGAATGATGGATCATTAATTGGATGAGGAGAAAAACATCCGTTGGGTCACATGCTCATCACTCGGCCATTACCAGCTCATCACATTACCAGCCTGATGTTTTTTTTTTTTAATTCTGCATCTCTCTCATATGTCAGTAGAAGTGCTAAAAGTTATCAGTTCGGTTCTTTTTTATATTATTGGCACACTGTCGGGCTGCAGAAGGCAATGTGATTCTGGGAACAGGACCAAAGTAAAGCGGGAGCAGAATGTTTCAGTGAGAGGGCCAGGCCATATTTGTAGAGCGACAGAGACGTTTTGGCTTTTTAAAGCCATAGCTTTATCTATTATAAGCAAAAAAAAAAAAAAAAAAAAACGAAAAAAGAAGAAAGAACAAGTAAAAACATCTGTTTAGTCCTTTTATTGGTCATTGCTTATTATTATCTTTCACAAAATCACAAAAATAATGAAATTATAATAAAACAACAACAATTATTATTTCTTTTATTACTGTTAGTAAAATAGTTACTGTTCTAATATTTTATTTATGTTTCTTTGTACATGCCATTTTACACAATTACGGTAATTCCACTAATTTAGCAATAAAAAAGATTGTAGAAAAAATAATAGCAAACAAATGAATAATGATATAAATAATAGTACAATAATATAATATGATAATGCGTTACTTTATTTTTCTAACATTAATTTTTTTCATATTTCTACAATATTTTTATTTGCTGATACAGCTTCCTACCGAAGTCTGAACACATCCTACATCAGGGGTCTCAAACTCGCCGCCCAGTCACACTTTGCGACCCGTGACTTGTCTTCAAAGATTACGGGAATGCGGCCTGCGAGGTCTGAGACAAGCCAATGTGACTCGTAGGACACACACACAAGCCTACACAACTAAAAGTGAGTGAGTCACGTAAAAAAATGGTAAAAAATTCCAGCCATTTTCATTTTCTCTTGTCTTCATGAGGGTCACGGGTAAGCCGGAGCCGATCCCAGCTGAATGCAGCAAAATATAAACTATGAAATTATTTATTTGTTTATTTGATTCACCCTATCGCCGTATCAAGGTATTGATATCGTGGGGTACACTGACTACTCCCAATATCTGATGTGGCCCGGCCTGACACAGACTCTAACTCCAGCGGCCCCCAGGTAAACTGACTTTGAGACCCCTGCACTACATTATGTCGTTATTTTTATTTAATTTTCTACTTGTATGGGTTATTATTTTTATTTTATGCCACATTTAGTTCTTGCATCATTTTCACTTTTAACCCAGCCATCTCCTTTGGTATTTTATTACATATGTATGCTGTCTGTGGGGCCGCACGGTGGCCGAGTGGTTGGCATGTTGGCCACACAGTCAGGATCTCTGTGTGGAGTTTGCATGTTCTCCCCGTGCGTGGGCTTTCTCCGGGCACTCCGGTTTCCTCCCACAAATATGCTTTTACTTGCCTTTTAGAACATTACAAGGGACGTGAAAAATGTTTTGTCATTCTTTTGCATATATAAACAAGACCTCAGTGAGGGATTAATACCTTCCTTTCAGCAACTTTGGCCTGTGCTGCTTCCCATTTGTCCTTCAGGTTGGCGAGGTCCTGCTCTGCGTTGCTGTCGGGACCCTCAGGGGTTAGGGCAAGCAGCTGTTGACCTTTGGCGAGCAGCTTCTGGTACAGCTCGTCCTTTACTTCAAAAGTAGAACACAACTCCTGCAAGGTGACATGATGCAACCGTTAGAAATAATGTGTGTTTAAAGTCAGTAGTGTGAAGTAAAAAAAGAATCACCATGTTCCCACAAACATTTAAACAGAATGTTTCTGCTTTGATAAGTAATTGTAATGCTGCTTCCTTTCAGTGAAGTAAGTGGAGGATAAATGGATGCAAAACATTCCGAAAGTCTTGTTTTGTCTGTCATTTTGTGCACGGGCAAACAAACACTGTCATTTAATTTCCACACTTAAGAAAAAAAAACAAAAAAAAAAACCAACAACAACACAGAAAAGACACGGCCCATCTCCTCATGGGCCGGCCATCTGCATGTGTACACCCTCTCGCATTGTTAAACACGTACCAGATGGGCGTTAAGCTGCTCGCGCGCCGTGTCTGGTAAGCCTCCCACAGCCTTTGATGCCAACAGCTGACGTTCTGTGTCTTTCAGCCATTGCAGCATATCTTCCACTTCACCATGGAAACCCTGAGCCTGCAACACAATACAAGCTGAGTCAGACAAAAGGTGTCTCACTCACTCACACACACACCCACACACACACACGTTGTTTGGAGCCTCCGAGGGGAGAGGTTCCTATTTCTTGGATTCATTCATTTCGCTAGAAAAGTGGCTGTGACATATTTAGTTGCACATGTGATTGATTATGCCCTGCGACTGACTGGCGACCAGTCCAGGGTGTACCCCACCAATGATATTCTGCAACCAAAGCAATGTTAAATGTTTCCATTTTACTCAGGCATAACTTTTAAAAAAATAATAACACCAAAATATGTTTCTCCTCCTTCTTCTTCTCCTCTTCTTCTTATACCTGTAGAAGAGCAGCTTCCAACTGGTGCTTCCTGTGTTCCGTCTTCTCCAGGATGGCTTTCCAGCGCTGGTTGAGGTTCTCCAGTTTACTACTGAGACATGAGGCTTCCTCTCCAGCACTGGATTGTACCAGCTCATTCCCTGCTTTGTTCACCGTCTCAACTGTCGATTTGTGAGCCAATACGTCAATTTGGAGAACCTGAGGAGATAACAACGGTAGGGAATTAACGCCTACATTCAGATTGTATAACATATTACAGTACAGAGCATGTACTATATCAGTAAAGAATAGGGATGTAAAGGTACACAGTTCGGTCTGCCCTGCACGGGACAACCTGATGGACCAGCGGACGTCGAGGTGCAGTGCGCCTTTACTGGACACTTTCTTAATAGCTGCAGCTATTAACTCTGCATTTCAAGTGAGGAACTTTATTAAAAATAAAATAATCATCACCCTGTTCAAACTCTTACTGTTGCACTTGCACCCATTACATCTACTATACTAATTTGCTTTGTCAACTATAACACGAGGCTTATATAGCTTATAGTAAAATACACTGACCACCAATGGATTGGTTTTAGCATCTTTAAGGTACACGTCTAAGTAGCCCCCATTGCCTTCAAGTTTTGTGTATGTTATTTATTTGAGAATTGTACTTATTTGAGAATTACCTGCCAGTTGACTGCAATTTCATTGTCATGCTTCATTAAAAACATTTAATGATATGAATAAATAATAAAGAGAGAATTTGGGGAGAAAACAGTCTTTACGCACTAAAAACATACCAAAACCGGACTAAAAACAACCCAAGGTACGGACATTACTGTAGGTTACCTGTATCGTTGCACCCCTAGTAAAGAAAGATAAATCTCACATGATGCTTGGCCAGTTCGATCTCAATGGCTTTGGGGTCTCCACCGGCCTTTCTCTGCTCATTAAGCAGGTCCTCAGTGTGGCTCATCCAGGCCAGCAGCTCATCCAGTGCATGCTGGAACTGGCCCAGTGCAAGAAGGCCTCCCTCCAGTTTGTGCTAAAGTAAACACATGAGGATGATGCACAGAGAGAAAGACCAGCACCACAATCTTTTTATTTTCTAAAGTTTTGTTTGTACCTGTCGGCTGATAATCTTCTCATCCAGGTTATCCCAGAGCATCTTGAGCTCGGACATGGGCTCCTGGATGGTGCAGCGATCTGCCTCCTCTGTCACCTTCTTCAGTAGGAGGCCGGCCTGGTGGTTCAGACGCTCCATCTCAATCTGAAGCTGGTATGCTTCGACTTTGAACTCCTAACACGCAGAATACCAAAGTTAAAATTCACAGTATATTATAAATGCTCCAATTGACGCATCTATTCAATGAACCCCAGTCTCGTACAGTATTGTTTCCAAATAATCACTTTTTTTAAGTGTAGGTTGGAGCCAAAATTGAATGAATGACCATGTGGTCACGGAGAGAGAATGTTTCCATTCCCACTTTCTCATGCACTCTAAATAATGCCTCTCTGCTTCGAAATGTTTTCTTTACATTTTAGGTAAATAAACACCTTGGCTAAAATATAACAAAAATAAGGAAGGGTGATGGAGATAGACAAAAACAAACTGATTAATGTTATCTGCCTGTGTTCTGTTACTACACTTCACTATGGATGTGCATTCCGAACTGTACCTTGAGCTCGGCAATCTGCTGCTTGACAGTTTCCAGGTCTGTGCCCACAGGTGACATGGAGTCCAGTTTGCTGTCCAGGATATCCACCCAGTCAAACATGCCCTGTGTGCGAGGTAAAAGTGCTAATTGTTAATGGGAGACAAAAAAAGCTTCGCACACATCTAACATTTTGCTAAAAGCACTATATTTTATTCAAACTGTTTAAAAACAAATGATCCAAATGCATATGGAAATGGATAAAATAAATAAAAACACTCGATAAAACGCAATAAAAATGATCAAATAAACCCCATGTTGTCATTTTAGAGGATTGTAAAAAGTTTTTACGCTTTGTCAAATCAAAGCAGCAGTGCGGAAGGACACTTAATTCATGCGGGTCACAGTTTGATCCAAATATAGCAGAGCAGCATGGGTGGTTTTGCGCTTAATTGGACCCTCATAAAACAGTTGTATCACTGCTGCTGACTGTGATAAATGACATTATAACCTGTGGTTTTAACCAAAGCCTTGAAAACAGTCTGCTTCTTTGAGTGTGTTAACATGGATTATTCCAATTGTTATGCACAAAAACAAGGACAACTTTTGTCTCTTCTTTTGAAAACATTTAAAACATGGGAGGTCATAGACATGTGGACATGTTTTGGATTTCTTTCACGCAATCCAATACTCAATAATAGTTTCAGCTCAATAAATTCATACATTTGTTTTCAAAGAAAATAACATTTTTGTCCCTTAAATACTATTCTAAGAACTAAATATGAATACGTTCCACAATCATTTGCGGTCTGTGTTTTACACACAAAAATCTTTTTGACAATGGATGCACGACTTTAATTTCCATGCATGCGGACGGGATACAAGCCTGACAATTTATGATTACTTCAGTTTATGGTTTTATAGAGAATAAAGTAGCAAACAACATACCTGCAAGCCGTCCTGGAATTGCACTGCAGCCTGCATGGCCTCCTCCAGCCTCTCAACTCTTTCTTTCCACGTCTTATTGAGATTTTCCCATGCTGAGTTCACCTGAAGGTATAATTTCACTCACACAAGTCACATGCAGAATTCAACAATTTTATAATGAAAAAAGGGGGTTTTAATTTGTTACCTCATCAATACTCTTCTTAATCACAGGTTTGTCAGGTTCTCCACAGGCGGTCATGAGCTCAGCTCCCTGTGTCCGAACTGAATCCAGTTCCTCTTGAAGCCCATCAATCTCCTCCTTAAATCCCTATGTTGATAAAAAAGGACATGTTAAACCTGCAAAAGCTCTCTTGTTCTCATTTATGTAGCAAGTCTACCTCCACAAATTCCTGCTGCTGTTTGACAACAGAGGGATCCACTCCAGGCTCCTCTAGCTCCCTCAGAAGGTCCTGGCTGTCCTTGATGGTGACAATCAAAGCGCAGTGATCACACCAGAACCTTTCAGCGAGGTCCATCACATCCAAAAGCTTGGCCTCCCGCTCCTCCAGCAAGGCTTGGATGTCCGTCCACAGGAAGACCATCTGGTCCAGTTTGTCTTGTACAGCTTGTGGGGAAAAAAAGACCATCAATTCAGAGGCAATATCCACATATCCACACTATGACTATATTAGTATACCTTTGGCAGATAAGTCCCTGTCTGCACCTTCTGACCGTGCAATCATCTCTTCGCCTCGTTGCTTCAGGGTCTCATAGGAAGGCTGCAATTTCTCCAGGTCCATGCTGACACATTTATTTTCCGTTATCTGCTCCTTGATTTTTTCCACTTCCACTGAGATGGAGGGAGGCTGGCGCAGGCGCTCCGCAATCCGCTCCAGAGATTCCAGCATGGGGTCGATTTTATCATGGAACTGGGGTGGAACAACGAAAGAGTTTGTTTCAGGCATTCAAGTAGTCAACATCAAATATGAAACACTGGAAAAACTGACTTTTTAATTGCTTACATGAACATATTTGGGTCTCTGGAGTGCCTCCCCAACCATCAAGTGTGAAATTCCACAGCCAAGTCATTTGATGTCAAAATGTGTCTCCAAGCCAAACGTTTAAATTTAAATTTTGGCCCTATTTATAATTTACACGAGACTGCCCTCACACAGAGTTTCTCTGCCCCTGAGCAAAAATACGCCATTCTCTTTTCTCTCAAGTGACTACACAGAACTACAATCAGGTGTACACCAACAGCTGGATATTGGATGCACTGACTGTCACATAACATCATCTCCCAGGCACAGAGGACATTAAAAAAGTGGGTCATTTGCCCCAGACAGAACAGCCCTCCAAAATCAGCTGCTCTGAACAAGGCTGTTCAGAGGTTGTTTAAAGTGTACTGTCATTCTTGATCCTTGGGGTATTTTGATTGAACTGTTTGCATAATTAGCTCCTTTTCAATAAATTAACTGAGAAACAAAAAACTTCTCTTCACCTGAGTGGATTTAGAGATGGCCTCGTCCAAGTTAGCAGCTCTCTGTTTGACATCAGCCTTCAGCTGGGTGTAAAGATGCTCAGCTGTCGTGTACTTCTCTCTAATGGGTATCCCTTCCTCTGGGCTTAGTTCCAATAACTGAGGCCCGGTCTTATTCATCTTGTCGATGTGCGGTTTGTGCTCGGCAATCAGCTCTCGCATTTGCTGTAGAGAGCATAAAGAAACATAAGCAACTGGCAAAGCTTCTCCATGAGGTTGATGACTGTAGCTTCTGTGTTTTCCTACCCTGAGTTCCTCTTGCTGCTGCTTCAGCGTGTCGTACTCGATGGCGGGCGGGGGCAGCTGGTTGAAGGTGCTCAGGGTCTCCTGAAGCCACGGTGACAGCTCTTCATAAGTTTCCCAGAACTGGCTTGCAAGAGACTGGGCTCTCTCTAGCTGCAGACAGCGCTCTGAGTTCAGCTGACTTACTGCACCGTACTTCTCTACTAGAGACTGGGTCTTGGCCTGACACAAAACAAGATCGTTATGAAGGCAGAAGACAGGAGACAAATATATACTACATCAGATATTTTTTCACCATTAACAGTTCTCTTTCCTCTGGCTTTTTGCTGCTCAAGATGGCCTTTCCTGTTTTTACTATCTCATCCACAGCATCTTTGTGCCTCATGATGTCCATAGAGAAGATCTGGAAAACATGGTAAAATTAGTTAGGCTAGGCTGAACAAACCAAACCAAACCACACACACTGACTCAGGCTGACCTTCTGTGCTTGGAGCTGGGCTGCGGTTTGATCTTGTCCCAGTCTGATCTCCCCCATGGACAACAGCTTCTTCTCAGCATCCGCAAGCCATGCCAGTTCCGAATCTGCTGCTTGCTCAAACTGGAAACGGAAAAAAACACATTTTAGGAGCCAAACAAAGGGAAAGCACTTCATTCGTTCAGTTCTCTGCCTCACCTGCTGCGACTTGAGTATGTCGGCGTTGATTCGGTCAACTTGCTGAGTGATGCTGTCACAGACAGCTCTGTAACGCTCATTGTCCTCTGTCACCAGCTTGTCCAGACCTTCTCGGGTGTGCCAGGGGATCAAATCCAGGAGTGAACTGCTCAACTCATTCAATGTGTCTATTACAGCTTTTTGGTCTTTGGTCTCCTTCAGCAAGCCCTGAACAAGAAAAGTACAAGTCACAGCAGGATGAATGAAAATGAAAAACATTGTCAAGATGTAATTATAATTACTATTCAATCATATATTAACATGGATTGCTATGACATGTAGACGGTATTATACAGTGGAACCCCCAAAAGTTGTAAAATTTGAGGTTCACACATAATTTTAGGTTAGGTTCCTTTATTAGTATCTCAAGTTTTTTTTGGACCCAGCAAGATCAACACAATCATTAACATACGACAAAAATAGGCAGATTATTTAAAATAACTACCGTATTAGTATTATTTAATACTTCTATACTTCCCCCAAACAAGGCTTTATGATGCCATCACACAAAAGAAGCAGTGGTAGCAGTGGAGATGTTTTGTTTATTTTTAACTTTAAGTTTCATTGATCTTTATTATACATCGCTTAATGCCTTTCTATGCTTGTATGACTGATCAATATGAAATCTTGAAATATAACAATTACTGACAATTGAAGGATGGTAACAGTTTAGTTTTTCACTGTATTTTGTCCCCACTTTATTTAAGTTGTATTATTAAGTGGTTGACTTCTCTCTATAGTTGTGTGATAGATAAAAAATGAAATGTTGAAATATTAATAAATAGATCACCAATAAACATTTAAAAGTGCTGTTTGTCACGGCACTAGCCTTCGAACATACAATAGCACGCCCTCTTCCTGCATATCCATGACTGCTAATTGTGGATAGCTTCTCTGAGACTGTGTGCATGTGTAGTGCACACTATGGGCATGTGCCTGGGCATGAGCCGTGACTGACAGCCATGACTGCCACTCCCCCCTTTTTGGGTCGTAAAACAAATCTCATTTAGTTAAACTCATAATTGTAAAGAATATATATTTTTTTGGATAACTGTTCTCTGAAACCACTATATGCTAACTGGTGGTGGCGCTCTGATACTTTTTTGGGTGTACCGGTAATATGATATTGATGTAATATGATGTAACTTTTTTCAACACTATTGTGGAATTTTTTTATTTTTTGTTTTATTTAGTAGTTAGTTAGTTTAATTTAATTGTTTTTGGATGTCTTACCTTTTGCATGTTTTGAGCTTGAGTGAGCTGCTGGCCGACTGGCTCCTGATCCACATAAGAAGTGACCTGAGCCTCTGCCTTCGCCAGCCAGGAGCTCAGTTCCTCGTGGGTATGCTGCACCTTGGCGGAGAGACTCAAAACACGCTCCAATGTGTTCAAAACATTGTCGCTCATAGAGGTGATCTCAGCGTACTTTGTTTTTATTCCATCCAGTTTGCCTTGGATAACAACCACCTCATCACCTGCAAACATAAATAAATAAAAAAGAAGGGTTTAATTTTGAACGGCTGAGAGCTTTTTTTCAGTAAAGGTAGACATGCCTGTTGTTTGCTTCAAAAGCTCCAACCCATTGAAGAGAGCCTGGTCAACATTCTTTTTCCTTAATTCAATATCACTTTGTAGAGCCTAAATGAAAAGGTACAATGTTAGACAGTGAAAGGAAACACATCCTTTTAGATAAAAAAAAGTAAAGAAACTACTGAGACATGATTGACTTCACAGAAAGGACAAAATGATGCCAGGCCTTGGGAGGAATGTGTACCCGTTGTTCTGCTGTCTGCTTTTCAAGGGTGTCTATTAAGTAGTCCTCCACGGACACTTCGCTCAGCCGTGCGTGCGCCTCGCTGAGCCAGTTCATGAGCGCCACCTCATCTTCCCCAAAGAGCTGGGCGTTGGCCAGGGCCTGCTGCAGCATCTCGGCTTTCCTCCTGCAGCGCTCCTGCAGCTCGATGTAAGCAGCCTGCGTGGCGTCCAACTTGGACTGAACAAAGTCCTTGTCGTCTACAGAGCTCACTGCTTTGAGCATCTGACCCAAACTGACGGCCTGAAACAGGTCTTTACTTCGATTCATAATCACCTCCTCTAAGGCCTGAGCGCAGGGGATGGGAAGCAAGGTGACACCAACAGAAAAGACAAACAGAAAACCAACTCAAATTGAATGGAAATGAACAAATGAAAAGCTCAACAACTTAAAAGGATGGAGGAATAACTTAAAGGATGGTGCAGTGACGACAACGACGTGGTAGATTACCTTATGATGAGAAATCTGCTTTTCCAACTTTGATGTTTCGGTGCCGATGGGTTCCGAGTTGGAAAGGCGTTTCTCTGTGGCGGCAAGCCAGTCGCTGAGGGGCTCCAAGGTCTCGCGGAACTGCTGACTGACCACCAAAATGCTCTGCAGCTGCTTATTCCTGAAACATACAAGAGGATATCATTACTGAGATACAAATAATGTGCACTCATATATATGAGAGTTCACTTGTTCACTGCGCATCTGCCTTAACACCCGGGCACGTTGGAGTGAACCCTCCTCTAAGTCATTCAGTCTCTTTGTCCTAGTGGGTGGAGGCGGGGCTGCTAGCGAATGCACACACAGAGAGTGCTGCAACTGAGCGTCGTGAGGAGCAACAGGCAAGCAAATGCAAATATGAATGAAGGCACGAAAGCGATGGTTTCTAAACCGAATTGCAAAGCCCCAGTGTGGGAATATTTCCTTTTAAACTGAATGAACAAGGTGAGCCTATGAACACCGACGAGCCTGTTGGAAAGTAGTGGCGATGAAGAAGGGGGATACGACCAACTTGCATGCGCACCTCAAACACAACCATTCTGTCCAGTTTGTCCTGTCTGGTGCAACGGAGCCTTCGTCCCGACAGTCAATGCTTCCTGAGGCGTTTGGTCGGCAGCACAAAACGGTGCACGCTCACAGACAGTGGCATTCGCTACATGTTAAGCCTTCCAAATAATATTCACAATATTCATTATTTATTAAGTGCAATATTGTTGACAGAGACTTGATATTCCACTTTATGTATTTTTATTGTTGTGTGTTTTTTTTCTTAAAAGAGACAGTGTCTATTTTTTTTGGGTTTTGGTTATGATTGTGAACACTGAATCCCCGATGTAACTCCCTGTCCGCCACGCACCCAGCTCCCTTACCACCAGAAAACATTTACACCAACACACACAAGCATTAAAGTCTTATTTATGCATTAAATGGCTTAATTTCTCTCATAGGGGTGTTATTTTAGGACCAGAGGGTTCTAATAATGTTGAACAGCTAAACAGGTTTTCTATTTAACTATGAAAATATTCAATTTATAAATAAGGAATCCTACTTTTCAGAAATTCACTTATCACTGTCGGGTCTGGCTTAGTTAGGGTAGCTTAGTATAAAGTGTGGAAATTGCGAGCCGAGTGTCACGTCTTTGTTGTGGCGATGACCCCAGAATGCAGATAGCAGGACCCAAATGCAGGCTTCTCCTCATTAGGGTTGCGGGGTATGCTGGAGCCTATCCAGCTGACTCCGGGCGAGAGACTTCTGGATTGGTCGCCAGCCAATCGCAGGGCACATATAGACAAACAACCATTCACACTCACATTCACAATTTAGAGTCACCAATTAACCTAACATGCATGTTTTTGGAATGTGGGAGGAAACCGGAGTACCCGGAGAAAACCCATGCACGCACGGGGAGAGCATGCAAACTCCACACAGAAATGCCCCAGGGGAGCATCGAACCAAGGTCTTCCCGATCTCCAGACTGTGACTGTGTGGCCAACGTGTTAACCACTAGACCATCGTGCGGCCATGCAGGTAAAATGTATAATTTAATAATGGCTGCAGTGCAGCGGCAGGGATTCAGCAAAGACAGTCGCATGCCAAGCTTCCACAAACAAAAAATGTAACGATAAAACCAAGAACCGGGACTAAATAGAAGGACAAGTCAAATAAGTAAATAAAAGAAAAGCCAATAAGGCAGACATAGAACAGGCAAAGCAGGAAGAACTACCAAAATAAGAGCATAAAACTGTCATGCAGGATAACTCACAGAGTTTGTCCAAAGTTTGTTAAATTATCTCACTAATAACCTGTTAATCCTTATTTTCTGTAAAATAACTTTCATCAGAATTAAGATTATAGTTGTGAATAGACTCTAAGTGTATAAAGGTCAAGATGAGCAAAATTGCTAACTATTCTTTTCAGCATCCGTAGACATGATTACACTTATAAATATTCCCAGATATAAATCTAGGTTCACACACACAACGTTGAAACACATTTCTCCACATTTTGTGCACTGAAGCAACAGGGTATACACACATGCACACGCACACACACACACACAACCACACTCACCTATTCTCAGCCTTTTTGAGCAGCGTGTCCCACCTCTGCCCCAGGGATTCAATTTCGTTTGCAACCTTCTCCTTATCCACAGACTCTGCTAGTTCCGCAACCTTCCCTCCCTCTTTTTTTATCAGCTCCACTGTGGGCTTGCGGTCATCCAGCAGTCTCTGTAAGAGCTGCCAAAGACGAACAAAAGAGAAGACTTATTGGGTGTCATTAAAATGCTTTGAGCAAAGGCGTTTCTTCATGGTGAAAAAAGAACAGTCAATTGCAGACAAATATTAAGTATCCATTAAAGCTTTGCAGACTGTATTCAAACTTTATTGTCGTTTAAAACAAGATTAATTGTAAAGCCTTAATGTTGCTTGAACTCGTAAACTGAATGTTTTATGCACATATAACACCTGCTTACTTTCTGCTCTTGTATCTGTGCCTTGACTACTTTAAACTCTGCAGAGGGCGGCTTCTGATTGGCCATGAGTTCCTCTGTGTCAGTCAACCAGCCGAGCAGAGACTCCAGAGCATCATGGAACCTTCCACAGTGCAACAGGGCTTCATGCAGCTGGGCCGAGCGCTCTGCAATCTGTGGATCACAAGGTAAAAATAGATAACACCTGTTTTGAAGCCAGCTGAAAGTGCCCCCTGTATAGCACTGGACGGAAATCTATTATTGCCACTCAATTTCAGTGTCGATTACAGTTTATGCAGTCCATATCTAACCTTTTTATTGAGCGTGTTCCACTTTGTGTTAACCTTCTCCAGGTCATCCTCAAGCTTCTTTGTGTTGGTCCCTCTGGCGGCGTTCTGGATCAGCCCCTGACTGAGGGAGTTGATGTCTTGAAGCTGTGTCTGCAAAGGATCGATATCTTCTTTCTGGAAAGCCTACGATCAAAAAGAAATGATGCAAGCACATATTTTACAATGATGGATTCAGGAGGGTGTACCATCATGGGGAATAAATAAGGTAAGTATTTAGGGGACTCCAAAGTCCACTCAAGAGGCTACATGTTGCATGCTATACCTAAAAAGCCTGAGGTGAGGTCCATTTATGTCACTAAACCTCCACCAGGGACACTGGTAAGCCAAGTTTACACAGATACCACAAAAGATAGCCAAAAAGTACAACACGACCTCTCAAAAGCTGCCATTTTCTCTGCTCTTTCCATTTGGGATCATGTTGACCTGGCAATTCATGGCAATTGTTGGCAATTCCAACTTTGGAGGTAGCATCATAGTAGTAAAATAGGAGTAACGTGCCTATGTTGCAGGCAATAGTGGAAATCTGGGACAGGGATTTGAAGTTTAACACCCAAGACTCACTTATCCTACCCTGTTGTACTAAACGCGATTGTCACAATCTGATACGTCACAGCAGACGTTATCACGAATGTAACGATCTGATTTCGAGACGTTGTGTTGCTGTGTTAGAGCAATTAAACATTTACAGATGTTGTCCTGTCTCTTTTACTACTTTTAAAGGAAGAATACTGGCAGAACAGCTTGATCGCCCCATTCTATGTTTGTGTTGTTTATGCAGAACAGCAACCCAAATAAAAGGTGGATAAATCTTGACCAGGCTGTGAAAAATGGGTTTTGGCAAGAACATTTTGTAATTTCATAAATTAGTCATGGAGAAGTAAAGGAAATTATGGAGAAAAAAAATGTCGTAACTGAGAATCCCAACAGACAATTTACTTGTGCGATCCAAAATAGTTCAAATGAAAATTGAATACAAAATTACAGGATCAGTATCAACACTTAATGTGCTCTACCTCTTCCACAAGGTTTTGTGGAAATACAATTTTACAAAAAAGTATTTTTTGTTTAACTCTTCTTAAGTACTGAGAGCGGATAAAGCAGATATCCTCATTCAATAAGATATTTTTAACTTGAATGTCTCAGAATGAAGTCCTGTAAAACTTTATTTGGAGTATTACGTCTCATAGTTACACTAACTGGTGGTCTTAATCATAAAATCACCCATAAAAATAAATGACACTGGCTCGATTATGATCTCCAAAATTGCCTTGACAGTGAGTTTTTCCAGACCCCGATGCACCATTTCCCCAACATGGCTGGGTTTAGTGCTAGGATCCAGCTCACATAAACAACCCTCTTGATGCTCAGTGCAAGCAGTGAAGCCAAGCTTCCAGTGAAAGGCAGCTGCACATAATCACAGAGACAGACTTCCAGGCAACGTCATGAGTGAAATCTAATTCACCCATCATGTAATCAGATATGTACGGCACTGAGCCAACATCAACTCCACTCAAGATGCGTATCATGGAGGAAAACATCCTCTATCCTAAGTAATGAAGATGGTCTTAGAATGAAGGAAGAAGCTATTCTTGGTAACCTGTGCGCTGAAGTACGCCATAGGGTCCACTTCAGGACAAATGGCGTTCAGTAAAGCCTCGATCTCTCCTGCATGTTGGAATGCTTGTAAATCTTTAGGCAAGCAATCCTCCACTGACTGCAGAAACTCCTCCAGCTCCTCCATGGTGTACTGGGATGCCACTCGTTGCACCGTGCATGGTTTAGTTTGCTGCCGGCTATCAATGGGTAGAGTTACAGAGTTTCTGTAAGTGTCAGGCTGAGTCACCAGCATGCTGACCAGCTCGCTGTCTTCCTGTGGTAACAACTCAGCCGTGGATAACTCATCGTAGTCTGTTAAAGTCCTGGAATGCCACCCGGAGGTTTCATAAGGTGCCCTAGAAGCTGTGGAGTATTTGTAATCTCCATTGCTCAGAGTGTGCTTTTCATTCATGTCTGACTGTGCCTCTTGGACCAGGCAACCACTTTGGCAAAGGGAATGGTTATCCCTAGCAGGAGAGAAAGGAAACTCATCCTGTCCTGAGCTAAGGGAGCGAAGTCTTTTCAAGTCTCCAGATAAGTGCATAGCCTCGGAAGAAGACAGGCTTCTGGTGCCGTGACCTGCTCTCCTGTGGGATCGTTGAGCATGATGATCCCGCTCCACAGTAGGACTATATAGACCCGAGTCTTCTTCCGATGTCAGAGAGCTGGTAACGCTCTGTCCTCTTCTGCTGCTGATCAAACCCGGCCTGTCCGCGCTCCCTGAGCACAAGATTCCACTTCGGCTGGCATACTCTCCAAAGTTCGTGGGAGCAAAAGTCCGCCATGAGCGCCGACAATGAGGTTGCTTCTCTCCGCTGTGAGGACGTGACTTCGGCAGCACCGTATCCGCCGCTCTGATGACGTTCCCGTTGAGTTTAAGACGGTCGAAGACAACCCGCTCGTCCAATGTGGCTGGCATGCGGCTCCTGAGTTCAAATGAACTTGAAGTGGAAAGAGTTCCGTTTCCACACAGGTTGTTGAGGTCTAGAGTGCGGTGAGTGTAAGGTAAGGTGCCCGTAAAGTGGCGGGTAGAAAGGCTGCCCTTAGAGCTGGAGTCTATTTGTTCATTGAGCCTCACGGTGTCATAAATGGACCTCTGAGGCACGTAGCAGTCATCAATGGTCAGGTCCTCCTCCTCCCCCTTCCCCATGCAGGATGGGTTTTGTCTGAGGCAATCTGGTCTGCTCAGCGGTTTCCCCATGCCAAAGCAATCCTCTCTATTGACTACAAAGAAAACACTAGGACTGTACTAAGGTGTATCTTGCTTCAGTGCAAAGTGCACAGTTATTGTTGGAAAAAACATGTGCCAAGTCAATTTCATTTAAAATACCTTCTTTAAAATAATTATTGCTTATGTATTCTACATGCTTAAAAAATAGCATCTATAATAAATTACAGTGCACCAATATTTAAATAAAATACATTCTAAGATACTACAGTCACTTATGACCACGATTTAAGCTCTTTCTACTCTCTAGACTGCCAAAAGTTAATCCCATTTCTTTTGGTTCAAGGTGCATCCTTTCTTTCCCTGAAATCCTTGCATCCAGCATCCATGCAGGCAAAAAACTCTTGAAAAATATCCCCGCACAATTCCGGCAGGCTGTGAGAAAAAGTGTGCGGTTATTCCAGAGTGCGCTGGTACTCGGAGGATAAACAAAACAGCCTGCCCTTCCTCCCTCGCCACTCGGCTCACAGTGACAGACACCCTCCTGGCAGAGGCTTCCATGCCCCGCCCCCCGCTCATTATTCACGCAACATCTGCCACAACTCCATTTGTGCTCGGAGCCGCGCCGGCACATGTTGATTGGTGGAAGCACGACCCCCACCCACCCCCTTCTAATTCCCCTTTATGTCTGCATGGCCTATATGACTTCACTTCTAAGCCATCTTCTACATGCTGACATAATCACTCACTTTTCTTTTGTGTTTTTTGGGGAACCTGGGGAAGGGGGGTTAGAGCACATACTCTAATGACATCACAGTCCGGGTTCTCAAACATATACAAATCCATCGCCTTTTCTCCTCTGTATGGTTTTGTCGGACCCTGCAGATATTCTTAATTACACTGGAATGCTGAGGGAGGCGCAGGTCCCAGGTAATTTAACACCAGCAGCCGTGCCAAGTGCATGAAGGGGCTTTTTTGACCTGGCTGGGGAGGTGGAGGAGATGATGACAGGAATTTATTTTTGTTTCCTAGATTGTCTGCACCATGGAAAATAGGGTAAGGGAGAGAACAATCCCAAACTCTTTGTCCCGTCTCACATGCATGGGAGGAGACGGATAGAAGACGTTGGCAGAGATAAATTAGAAGCAAAGTAATCAGCTTTTTCTCCAGCGGGTCATTTTGTTCTCTTTGTCCCTTTAAATAGGCAGTGGAAATTATACAAGTCAATTTTTTTTTTTGGCAAAAGCACAAAAAAAAAAACCCACTACTTGACTTATTTTCTGTAGTTCCATTAATCAGCCTCCGTCTAAACAAAGAGAGAGCCAGAATGTCCATTAAGAACTACAAAACAAGCTAATAATGAATGAGACTGTCCCATTATGAAGCGATTTCTAAAAATATCTAAAAATATTTCACTGTGATTGGCTGGCGACCAGTCCAGGGTGTACCCCGCCTCTCACCCAAAGTCAGCTGGAATAGGCTCCAGCATACTCCCGCGACCCTAACGAGGATAAGCGCATTGAAAATGGATAGATGGATATATCAATATATTTTTTCAAAATGTTAAAAATTGCAAAAATGGATTGATACGGAATTTTATTAATGTAATTGTTGGTTTTCCCTGGTTAATCACAGTTCCAACATAATTTTCAGTCCATATCAGAGGTTTTCAAAGTGTGAGATGAGATGCCAGAACACACACAGCATGAGAAAAGTAAAGAAAAACACAATTTTGAAACTCCCTTGATATGATTTTTAGTTTCTACGGTGAGAGTGTAAACAGACTCTGGGGTGATCAGAAAACCCCACAAAATATGTTCCACAAAAAACAAAAAAGCTTTTCAGGAACTAAACCCTAAACTAGACTAGAAGTGTTATGATAATATTGTAGACAAGGGGTTTTCAAAGTGTGGGACAGTGTCCTTTCCCTTAGAAAACATAATATGGCGGGGCCTCTCCTACTCCCCAAAAACTGGATTTTCTGGACTTAGATCTTGTGGCATTTTTCTGCTCACCCCAGACTGTGTATACTTACTTGTTCGGTGTAGTGACTAAAAATCAATTACCGTCAATCATGCCTTTAAACATTAGTGACGTTACCCAAGCAGGTTGGGAAAAAAAAATTTCGTCATTAATCTCAAGGTGATGCACCTTCCATGGCACCCAGATAAATAGCTTACAAATCATAGGGATGGAACACTAGTTTGAAATAGGACAATAGGATCACAATCTTTAGTAGTGGATCAGCCTCTCACGCAATTATTCCTTACTTCTGCTTTATGTGTCATTGCTGTGTCGTAAAGGTGAGTAAGTAACATTATTTGGCCCCATTGTCACTTTTTTTTACCATCATCTCCCTCAACATGGATTAGCTACAGTGACTCAGAAGATAGTGATTTCAATTAACAACAGACAGTGATGTAATGTCTGCACTGCATGAGAGCCACCCACGCTACAAGCGGTACTGATCTGCCTATATGATCCCATACAGTACAGATACTGTTCATACAGTATGCACCTTCCACAGGCCAGTTCCTGGAGCTCTTGAATGACGCATTACGTCAGGCATATCTCCTGCAAAACCTGACCTAAAATGGTAACAGAGGACTCCAAGAGCACTCTTTCTGTTTATTCCTCTAGCGCTCTAAAGCCAGTAACACAAACCTTATCCTTAGACTACAAATCAGAGCGTGACGCCATTTATCAATGTTTCCTTAGTTGTGGCTAAATATAAGAAAAGTTCCAGCTCTGCTTTGCTGTTTTTGACAATGCTAACACAAAAGAACACAACGGGGCTTTCCCACCAAGCCCCAGCTGATTCCATGCAGAAGGACAAAGAGGGGGCGGGCGTATCACTTCACTTCCCCATTCCTGCCACCCAAACAATTTAATCCATGCAATTTAAATGGAGGTTTGGCAGTGCCTCTATGGCGTCCACTGTTTGCCAAAAAGAGAAACAAAAACAATCCCTTGACCTACATCTTTGCACAAACACATCTGTTTACATTGTTTTACTATAATGCTATTTAATACCTTCAATGATACAAAGTGTTTAGAATACTACACTGGGCTGGCTGAATGTAGGCTAATCCTCTTTTGGAGAACTCCATAGGAATTTACAGGCTTTTAAAATATTTGACCTTGTTAACAGTTCTCATTTTATCCCTCATTGATAACAATGGAGACCTCCACCTGTGATGGTAAAAGTAAAAACAGACCCTCCAAATAACATCAGTAGATATCTAGTTGCGATTACAAGTTAGGTCCAAGTTAGGCATATAGATAATATACTGTATAAATATACACAAGAAAGGTTTCGGCCATTTTTTTTTTTTACTAGAAATGATATGTTCAAATATAATAACAGGCTGCACTTCACTGGTTAAAGTAAGAAACAAAATGAAGAGCAATTACAACAATGGACAATGAAGGTAGTGCCGGCTTTTATCAAAAGCATTTGACTCTTCATGTTAAAGTTAAGGATGCAAGCTCATCTCCATCAGTAAAATAACCAAATTCTCAACCTGCTAGTGACCAACTGGCCTAAAGTGTCCCAAGTTTACCGATCGCCTGAAGTAGCATCTCCTTTCTTAACAGCAGATGCCATAGACGAGCATGCAGTCCCCTGAGGATTGATACTTTCGTAGTGAAAGTGTTGAATGGAGCTTGTTGGTAATGTGCTGCATTGTTGTGGAAATTATCTGCATATTTCAGCACTACTCTATACCCATAAAAGTAGAACTTTGTCATTAGAGCTCGTTTGAAACTAAATGTATCAGTGAACGCTTCATTAGGTACACCTGCACAATCAAATGAGTTCCAATGCAAGAATCCTAGACTCCAGTACACTCTTAGCACCAATATTCATGTAAAAAAGTAAAAGGTAAAAATAATTTCACAAAATAATGATATCGGTGCTCCACACAGCACATAGCCAGCTAAGTATGTCCGCAGTCTAGTAATAAATAAGTTTTACCTTTGGATTGTAAATACGCAAAGTGCTGGTTATGCAAAGGGGAGAGTAAGCCCCCTTCCTTTAATACTTCTAATCTAACATGTTTTGTTCATGTTGCGTTTACACGTGACGAGACAATTTCAGTATACGTTATCAGCTATCGGTAAGAAAGCCCTATTTGAGTTGCTGCTTATATCGGTATCGGTTGATATCGATATTGGTAATGAAGAGCTGGACAATTTCATTATTATTATACATTATAAGCTATCTGTAAGGAAGCCCTGTTTAAGCCCTTTTTTCCCCAGTGGATCACTATATTGCAGCTGCATCTCTCCAAGTCACTGGTTTGTGTGGGTGACGGGGAAAAAAAAGCTCTGACTTCCTAGGAGAGAAGTTTGGCACCACCTGTTGGATTGCATGTATAAATGTCTAGACCAGGGGTCACTGACACGGTGCCTGCGAGCACCAGGCAGCACCTCACCACCACATGAGGGCGCCTGCACGCCTGCTTTTCATTCAGGTTTTCAGTTAATTAATGAGAGAACACCAGAAAATAAATTCATTCTGAAATACAAAGATACAGAGATGTGGATACCAGCATTTTGTTAATGATCTGGTAAAACAAGCATATTCAGTTTGTTTGGGTGAAATCAGCTATGAAAAGAAATGTTACAAAAATGAATAGCTCATTTTGTAAAAGGAGCGCTCATTAAAAAAAACGACCACTGGTCTAGACAATAAAAATAACTTTTTTCTAGGAAAAATGTCATCCTATATATATTCTTCAGTGTGGTAATAAAAGTAGATGCTATGGTGTGTGTTCTCTAGGCTTGTGTATCAAAACAAATGTTGGTGCACATACCTTAAAGGCTTCCAACTGTTGATTGATGATATCTGTCTCCATACCGACTGCCCCCTGAGATGCCTCCTTGTCCACAGCTCGGCAAAGTTGATCTTCCACCTGCCGTAGTTTTCCGCAGAGCTCCTCTAGCTTGACAAGAGTACTCTGCACCTGCCTCTCCCTGCCTTTGGCTCGGTCCATCAGCTTGCCACACTGCTTACTTAGAGCATCAAGGTCTCTCTTCAGGCCCATCAGGTCAGGTGAGGAGTCGGCCTCAAGCATCCTCTTACAGCCGTCCCCTGCGTTGGCCGTGTTGACCATCAGCTCTTGCAACTTGACTATAAAGCTCTCAATGCTGTCTTGCTGCTCCTTAAGAACCACCAAGTCCAGGTCCACTGGAGCCATGCCGTCCAACTCATCATCCAGGTCTGTGAAGCGGGTGAACATCTCACGGATGTTGTTTTGGAACTGCCCGATTCCTTGCAATTTACCTTCCAGGACCTGGCAGGTCTCCTTGAGCTTCTTATGAAGGGTGTTGTATTCTTGTTCTATGCTGTCAGCTTCAAGTAACAGGTCTGTCACTCCATCTGCATCTGGGATATCAACTACAAGAGTCTTTGCCAAGCTCTTCAGATGTTCCACTTGGGTTTGCACTCCCTCTAGACTCTTCTGTTGGGCTTTCATGTTGGTTAAGTTCTTATTGCTTTGTCCCTGCACTCCCTGTAATTCATAAGCGTCCAGAAGCTTCTTAGATCCATCAAGATGAGCTTTGGCATCTTTGGAGCCTTCATTAAATTCTTTAATTGCATGAGTGATCTTTTCCAAGGATTCTCTTTTGCTCTGAAGACCTTCCAATACACTGTCCACCCTTTTAGAGATGTTTGCCGCCCTTTCTTTGATTCCTTCAGTGTCTGTATCTGCCACCTCAAGAAGGTTTCCTGCGGCAGTGTTGAGCTGCTCCATCATCCCTCTGTGCTTGTCCACATCCTTCTGGAGAGCTTTCACTTGAGAGATGGAGTTATCCACGGCAGCAGGCGCAACAGAAAGTTTGACTCGACCCTCGTTGGCCTCACACTCTTCCACCCAAGAGGCAAGCTTCTCAATATGTTCTTCAAACTTCTGGGCTCTCTGAAGAGCAGCCTTAAGTTTGTCAGCCTGCTCCGCCGAGCTCTTCTTCACCTCCTGCCAGTTAGTAGACAGGAGAGAGAGTTGCCCCTGTAATGCCAACTTCTCCGCACCCTCAGTACTCTGCAGAAGCATCTCCCCTTCCCCTGATATAGTGTTGTAAGTGGCCTCCTGTTGGCTGAGCGCCTTCTGCAGTCTACTCTGCGATTCCAGCGTTTTTTGCAGGACGTCAGCTTTGCCAGAGATGGGCAAAGGCTTCATCTGGTCCTGCAGCTTCTCAGCCAGCCATGACTGGAAGTCTTTGGAGGTTTGATGGAATTGTTGGGAGCTGGCGAAGGTCGAGTTCAGCTGCTCTATTTGTTTGGCTGCAACATAAAAAAAAGGGGGACTCAGACGGCGCTGACAAAACTTACACGTGAAAATATGAAACGACTAACATATAACACAACAAATGACAATGTGATTTTATAAGATTTGACAAACATATTAGTGTTTGGCTTGTTAACCCAGACAGACAGATCTAAATATTATTCTTATTATATTATTTCAGATTTTCTTCTTATTTATATTTTATTTTATTTATCAATTCATAACAAAGCTAAGTAATGAAACTAAATTGAAATTGCTGCCAAATGTACAGTCCAGATCAGCATGAATCATATAGTAAAATAATATTGTGTAATAAAAATGTAATAAAAATTATTGATTTTATGCTATGTGTAGTTGTATCATTATTACTGTGGATGTTAACTTTTATGTTGAACTTGTATCAATTATTATTATTACTATATATTAATATATTATAGCAAAATATTACTACTACTGTACTACTACTAATAATAACAATAGTAGTAATATACAACAAATTACATGCAGTATTATATATATATATTATGTGACTTGATATAATATGAACTATGCTAAAAGTAAAGTTACACAGAAAGTCTTACTGATGGCACATGTTATTATAAAATAAATGGATTTGTCTTCCAAACATAACAAACCTGCTCTTTCTTCCAGCTGTCTAAAAGGTTTGCTGACACTCTCCAGTTGCCTGGCTAAGTCAGCCTTGAGATAGTCCTCAGTCACCATCGCTGTGAGCTCTGCATGAATGCCCTCAGCCTGCTTCAGCTTCTTCCTCTCCTCTCTCAGCTGAACTGAGATGTTATGGACGTCCTCCAGCCGCTTTTTCACCGCGTCGGGCTGGGTGCTGCTAGTGTGATGGTTGCCCAACTGATCTTCAAGCTGAGTGGCAGTCTGGCTGAGACGTCTAAGCATGTCTTGGAACTCTCCCGTCTTCTCTACAGCCTGGTCGATGAGGCCGTCTCGCTGGTCCAGTTGCATCATAAGACCTTGCCACTTCTCGGTGACTGCAGTGAGCTGCTCCCTCACCAGCTTACCGTTTGAGGGGTCCTGGTTACCCGAAGAGTTTAGGATTGCAGAGGCAGCTTCCTTGAGTTGGTCGTACTGAGGCCTTCGGCTTTTGAACTCATTCTGGAGGATCTGAACAAAGGAAAGAGCAAATATGATCATTCCATCGCAAAACAAGGGCAAACATCGCAGACCTCTGACAAGGCTGTAACCCTTTTTAGGTACTTAACTTGAACCACACACACAAGGTAGTTGACGAATAATGACTAATAAACACTAATTAATTAATATATGTACATGTAAGTAAAGAAAAGCTTATTATACTGATATTTAATATTAAAAAGATTTTTCATCAATATAATAACATTATTTTGGGGGGAAAATGCACAAAAGTAAAAAAAATAAACTTTTAGGGGTATCCATGTGTTTCAAAGTTTGACTGAAGTAATAAAATGACAGATGTCAGATAATATATTGTATGGTATGATTTTTTTGTTTCAGACATAACTTATAAAACACATGGTTACATATGCCAAAATAGTATAGATATATTTTTATTTTCATAATTTTGTTTACAGAAAACAAGTCGTATTTTTGTATAACAATATCTATTCAGCAATTTTTTTTCTTTATTTTCTTTACTATATTTTCTTATATGCTTTTTTTGCTTGAGAAAAAAAAACTTCAATAAATTAAAGAGTAAATCACAAAGAATGTTCCGTTATGACTCTTTTGTGCATTTGTTTTTCTTTCTTTGTTTGTCAACAATAGAAAAATATATTGAATCTTTATTTTATGCCATCAAGAATGTGTGGCTTGTCACCAAAATTAAACCGTAACATTTCTGAAAGGATACCATTCCAACATATACTTAAAATATCCAGGTTGATAAACCAATTGCATATAAACAAACAAAAAGTGAAGCAGGCTGAATGACACAAGAGTGTGCACTATGTCTACCTGGACTTGTTGCTTCTGCATTTTAAGCATGTTGGGGTCTATAGAGAGTGGTCCAAGGACACTCATCATAAGCTCCTTCTCTGACAGCCACTGGCCAAGCTGCAGCTGAGTGGTTTGGAGGATGTCCAGATTCTTGTTGGACTGCTCCAGGTGCTGCTTCCTCTCCACCACTGAGCCACTGATATCTTCCCAAGCAGCATCTACGTAGTAGAGTAGATGCATGTATATATTTAGCTTGCATGAGTCAGCGTCGTTCCATGAAGTGTGTGAATCTCACACTGTGCAGCAGTTGGCTGTATAAATGTGTAAATTTAATTTGCGTCCTGCAGAAAGCAGGTGATGTGACATTTGGCGACACCCTGGGCGGATCACCAAAGTGACATGTTGCATTATATAAAAGGACGGTATTCTGTATAATATGATTGGAGTTTCATTAAAGACAATATATTTCTGCATACCCATGTCTGCCAACATCTGTTTCCATTTGGCTGCTTCTTGGGAATTTGGATGACTTTCAATCAAGTGGAGGAGCTTCTCTCTCAGCTTGAGGAGCTGATCTTTCTTCTGTTTCATATCTTCCTCAAACACCTGAACAAATGAGACAATTATTTCAAATATTAAACATAACTATTGCAGAGGAAGGTAACTACAATTTTACAAAAAGTACCACCACTACAACAGTTTAGCTTCAAATATGTGGCATTTACCCATACATAGTTGTCTTATGGCATATGAAGTGAGTTAAACATAATATTACATCACAGGAAAATGTCATTTGAATTCAACTGAGAGTTGAATTCAATTGTCAAAAATCAATTTTTGAACCTGCGGCAGTTTGATGACACAGTTTTCCTCCATTTGTGCATATTTTTTCTTATTTTAATACTTTTACCTAACAGAGCTGCTGTTGCAATTTTGACGACAATGGCAATAAATCTTTCTTCCAGTCACCAACAATCAGAACAAATTTAAATGAGTGCATTTTGTGAGTTGCTGTGGTAGAATCCAGGTGCCAACACTGCCATTGCCATCTGGAAGCTTACTTTCCACTGAGCAGGGCGTCACAGTGCACATTTTAATGCTGTGTAACTAGACTGCTTAGCGTGAATGAAGATGTTGACAATACCGCAACACATGTTGACATAAACAACAATTTGTCATAGAAATACGTCGTCGGCCTCAAATTTTGTTGACCATTTTGTTGAGTATTTTTTAGTGATTAGAAGAACCGGACTGGGACTGGATCGGTTTGTCGACATAGACGGGCTAAGTAGGTTCCACTGTATTACATATGTGCATGTTTCTAATATAATTTTCTTTTCATGAGAAAAATCTCTGATGTTTCTGAGTACCAGCAGATGGAGCCCACATACCACCAAGGGTACTTACGCCACAGTCTGAAAATCTTTGTCTGTACTATTTACCCTGAAACCAAACCTTTAAATGCCAAGGCTCATTTATTGATTAGTGTGACAGCAACATCGTCACACCTTCTGCTGTTCAAGCTGTGTTTTCACAGTGTCTTTCTCCGTGGCTCCGTTTTTCCAAGACGCTGTGGTCTTTTTCATGTCCTCCAGCCACGTCATCATGTTGTCCGTCTCCTTTTTGGCGTCCTTCAGTTCGCGCACGGCTCCACTCAGCTCAGCCTCTCGACTCTTCAGAGTGTCACCCAGACTGGAGTAGCCCTCGTTGACAAAGGACATGTTTTGCTGAATTGTCATCAGCTCTGAGGGTATAATAAAACAATGAATGAGTTTCCATGTCTTCATTTCTGGGACGCATGTAGTTGTATGTATTAATTACATGTTATATACTGCATGTGGAATAACTCTTAAATCCAATGACATACAGGTAAAGTATCAGTGAGTGTTTTAGCAATTTCATGAATTTGGAAGTCTAGCACACACAAACAGCCGTTAAAAGTTTCAAAGCACTCATGCAAAGGTTCATGCACAAGTTTTTCTGGCATAAATCAACAAAGTAGGGTTGGACAAGGTACAAGGCTGTTTACTTTGCTTCAGTAATATGATATATTGACTCTTTGTATGTATTTTAACACGGCCTTAATAAGGTCTCAGTGCTACAGTACAGCCAAACCCAGTAAAGCCATTGAATTAACAAACAGACTTGATTACCTTTATTGGTTAAGTACGAATGGCTCGCTGGACCACCACCATTAGTAAGAGCTAACATAGAGACACGAAGACAAAGCTTGAGTAAAGAACACCATTCCCAGTTAGACTAACATGCTAACACCATTCCTGACAATAACATCATTCAGTATGCTGATGTTTACCTGACTTATTAGGCAGCTTTGTTTTGGCAGGGGATGTGAGAATTGCAATGTGGCTGCATAGTGATGATCCCCTGTTGTTCAAGTCCTGCACGGCAGGGCCTTTAGTGGTCCATTCTTCCAGTAATCCCTATGATAGGTTTATCAGTCAGAATATGTACTGTTAGATAAATGGCAGCTGGTGGTTAGTGATAAAATATTGATTTTAACTCCTCCAATCTGCCATTGTTTGCAGTCGTAATGGTGACAGTTTGGAACAACTGATGCGCGATTTTATGATATGATGCATTTACTCACAGTGACGATGTGGAGGTCCATCTCCAGACTTTTAGCGCTGCAACTTGTTTGGGCCACAGGCACCTTCTCATTGGTTTCCTCTAGCCACCTGCTGAGAGCACTGGCTGCAAACCTGAACTCACCCAGAAGGTCTTTGCAGGATGCTACCTCCTCCTCCCTGCAAGACCGTCAAAAAATGTCAATTTGTGCCTTTTTTGTGTCTAGTAATACACTCATTTGGAAATAAGACACTGTGCACCCTGATATAGTAGCTGCCATCTGTGAGGGGTAAGGAATGTATTAGAATAAATGTATTGTACATCCATCCATCCATTTTACCACTTGTCCTCACTACGGCAAGTATTTGAGGAAATAAAGTGATTTGAAGGCATCTTGACTTACTTTTCTTTGACAGTGTCTTTGAAGGTGCTGAAGATGTTTGACAGATTGTCCATCTTGCTCTGGATCTGTGCTCTGTTACAGTCAGTGCTCATTTCACACAGCTCTTTGGCTATAGTCTGCAACATCTCCAAATCGCTGGCATGTTCAACCATCTCGGCTTTTGTTTTCTAAACAAAAAGGCACCAGTTGTTATTTGTGTCTGCTGTAGTGTAGCAGCTACAATATACTGTATGTAATAAGTGGTCCACAGACCTGTGTTAGCTCGGAGAGTTCTTCAAAGGTTTTCCCTGGCCCGTCTGTCTCGTGTAGATCTTGAGAACGTTTCACGACGAACTGCTGGACTTTATCTGCGACCGTTTCGAATTTCTCCACTTTGTCTTTCAACTGTTCCAGATGTGAAACTTTCTGCTTGTGCTTGTCACATGCATCTGAGAAGCGCTGGGAGAGAGCCTCCATCTTGGACTGCAGGAGGGCCGCAGCAGACGGGTCGGCTGTTTCCACAAACCTCTTCACCTTGGATTTCATGGTTGAGATGCTGCTCTGGCGACTTGCTATGTCCTGCTCGATAGCCTTGACAAACATATGTTATGGTCAATTTTCATAGCCTAATATGCCAAAAATGGACATTAAGACTAGAGCTGCAACAACCAATAATTATCCAATAATCAACAACTTTTTTGATATGCAATTAATGATTTTTTAATTTAAACTATTTTGATATTCAGTTAATTGTTTTGTAATTAATAAATGTAAATATCCTCAGATTACAGCCTCTCAAATGTGAGTATTTGCCTTTGGAAAACAGTGATTGACTTTTTTGCCTGTTTTCTGATATGTTGCGTACCAAACCAATAACTGCTAACTGTGTTTGGTTCATATTGATTTGGTCCGTCTAGGGCCTAACCAATTACTCGATTAATCTAAACAACAACCTTCCGATTAATCGACTAAAAAAAATAATCGTTAGTTGCAGTGCTAATTAAGACTAGAAAATATATTTTGTATCTCCTCAAATCGCACAACTGCAGAGAGTAAGTAAGAGTTGAGGAGGCTAGAGAGGAGGTCATTTTTGGAGAAAATACCGTATTTACCCGAATATGAATGATACATACTGCTTCTTTGCTGAGTATGTCTCCGATGGATGCAGAGTCCAGTGGAATTTGACCATTCTCTTCCACACTGGCCTCCACTCCCTCCATCCATTCCATCATCTCATCCAGTCCATCCTGAACACTCATGGAGCGAGTCAAAGTGATCTGCAGTTTCTCATTGCGATCACTCACAGACCTGGACAGGTTGTCATAACGCTCCACTATGTCATCTAGAACGCAAAAGTTACACATCCAGTTAGAGCACATTTGAAAGTTCAATTATCTGAATGATAAAGTAAAAAGCAACTCTTGTGATATTTGGACCCCCACCTACGGTCTCCTGGATCTCATCTAAGTTGCTCAGCAGGTTTCCTTCAGATGTGACCAAAGACTCAGCTGTTTTGCGTAGCGTGTCAATAGCAGTTTGATGGCCGCTCATTTGACCTTGTAAAGCCTGTGGATGAAAACACAGATGATCAGAATGTCTCAACACAATATTACCACTAATGTACTGTACATGTGGTGTTTCTTGCCTTGGTGTCCTCCAGCTGTTTCTGCAGCATTTGTGGCTCAGCTGAGATGGTTTCGGACTGCTGCTTCCTGGCCTCCTCCTCGGTGCTCCCAAGCCACTTAAGAAGGCCTGTGCTGGAGTCGTCATATCGCTTGTACTTGTCAACAACATCTTTGAGGTTGTTGCCAAGCTGGTTGCACTGAATGAAAGAAAGGTATAAGTAAAGAAGAGAAATGGGTGTAAAATTGCTGTTAGTTTCAAAAACTGTATCTTTATAACATATGTCAGCAACTACCTGCATGAGGTACATATCTATGAAGGCCTAGGAAGATAAATGTTGCCACCATGTGGTAAAATGATGTCATTGCATGCTTCATGAGCTCTGAGAAAAATACCTGAGCATGTAAAGTTTTGTATCGGCTAGCTGCAGAGTCCAGCTTATCCTTGACAGCAGAACAGATTCCTGAAGTATCCACCTGCATCTGGCTGTTTTTAGACATTGGGTCAGATACGCCACAGGCTTTAGCCACATCCAGTACCTTCTGGCCCGAAATAGTAATAAAACGAAGGTCCCCCTTATGAGAGATGACGTCTTCGGAGAAACTCTTTTGTTGAAGGAGTTTATCGTTCAGGATTTTTAATGAGCCTGCAGAGGCGCCCAGCTGCTCCATCTCGCCCTCAGCCTGTGCTAACCAGTCCTCAAACTCCTCACAATCGCCCTGAAATTTCTTCACTTCCTCCTGGACACACTGGACTTGCTTCATCTGCTGCTCAGCTTGGGTCAGGGAGGCTTCGTACCGCCCCTTAAGTTCCAGGATGTTCTTTTGCAGTTTTTCTTTCTCCTCTGGTGACAGAACGTTGGCTTGCTTGTCCAGAAGAGCCTGGGCCGACTGGGTGGCCATGATTAGATCCTGCTGCTGGGACAGAATCTCTTGATGGCGAGCCTGCAGGTTCAGTAAAGACATGAGGAACACGATATCTACAACATACTTAGATATCATTTTATTAAAAAAAAACAAAAAAACATTAACATCAAATACAACTGCACCTTCTAACGTGATCTAACATAAGAGCTAGGAAATTGCCAGAAATTGGGAATGAGGCATTGGAATTAATGTGACTAAAAAAAAACTACAGCATAATTGTTGTTAAAACAACCAGATTTGAAATACAATTGTGCACTAAATCTTCTCAAGGGACAGTAGTATAAAAATGAAAGATGGGCATACTTTAGAGTAGCGTCAGTGTACAGCTTGTATAGCAGTACAGATTTACTATCCACCGAAAATGACTTGAAAGACAGCCACTATTGCCTAAATAACTAGCAGCACAAGCATCATGGCCTGCTTGTGCGCTGCTGCCACAGGGGAGGTGCGGTTCATTGAAGAGAAACACAAATTCCAACATGTACTTTGAATGAGAGAATGATCCTCTCCCTTGGGAAGCTGGGCCGCATGACAGTTTTCCAATGTGATAAAGAGGACTATAACCTCCGAGATGAAGTGCCTTGCCGAAGAAGCTGAAGGTGACGATGTATGGGTGGCCAAGTGTTCTCCAAACGTGAATGCAATTGAGCATTCTCAAGAGGGAGGTGGAGGAGTGCAAGGTGTCTAAAATCCACCAGCTTCTCGTCATGGAGGAGTGGTAGAGGATTCCAGTAACAACCTGTGCAGCTCTGGTGAATTCCATGCCCAAGGGGATTAAGGCAGTGGTAGATAATAATAGTGCTCAAACTAAATATTGACACTTGTGGACACAATTTGGACATGTTCACTTGAGGTGTACTTGCTTGTGTTGCCAGCTCTTTAGACAATAATGGCTCTGTGTTGACTTCTTTTCAGTGCATAGTAAATCTATACTGTTATACAAGCTGTACACTGACTACTAGTTTAGCTAGTTTAATCCTATTTCCATTTCCACACTATTGTGCCTTGAGAAGATACAATAAAGTGTGGTCTGAAACATGAGGGTTGAACTCAATTTTGCACAAAACATACCTTCACTCTCTCATACTGCTTGTCGACATCCATGCTGGCATCCTTCTTCCCATCAGGCTGACAGTCAAAATCACTTTCGCTGCGTTGCAGACAATTTCCATTAGCATCGTCCTTTTCTCCTTTCTGTAACTTCTCTAATGTCTCATCTGGTAGGTTTCCGTTCTCTTTGCTAATAAGGTCAGTCTGATCAATACTTCCGCTCTCATTTTCAGTCCCGATGTGGGATATCCACTCTAGTAGACCTTCTATTTTGTTCTTGCTTTCCTCCAGTCGCTCAACAGCTGCAGCCTGGGCAATGACAAGATGCAGACATGTTGCAAAAATTGCTCATATTTTAATGGCAGTGACAATAGAACTCCAGCTGACCTTTTCACTCTCCTGTTTTATGGCTGTGGTAACAACCTTCTCTAAGTCCTTCCTGGACTCCTCCGCTCGCTGGTGGATCATCTTGGCCTTGCTCTTAGCCTCATCCAACTTTGTTTCAATGGAGGCGATTTGATCGGTTGACAGGATGGCCCGGTTTTCCTCCAGAAACCTCTTTGTGCCGTTGATGACCTCATTTAATGCGCTGGCGGTTGTCAAGACGTCTTTTTGCAAAGCCTGGACACCACAGAAAGAGAAGGAGTAACATTCAGGACCTTGACTGATACTAAATATAATGCATCTCCTAAGAAGTTATTTGCACCTGATGCTCCTGCTGGTACTGCTGCAGATCTGTGACACTCTCTGCATTGTCAGCCTGCTGCTGGTGACCAATCAGACGATTCTCAGTCAAAGTGAGACTATCACACACTTCCTCCAGCTTGTCTGCAATCTCTCTCTGCCTCTCAATTAGGGACTGTGAACAAAACCACATAAGATCATTTGATTACTAAAATACTGTATATACCTGGTAACTTTGTAGAAAACATGCAAACATAAATCTTCTTTGACATAACAACGATGTAAAAATCTGGTATGCTGTAAACATGCTAGCCAGTCATTGCCGTGGTCTTGAGAAAGTGCACGAGTGCGTTATGCAGAGTGAGTTAATGTATTAGATCACTATGAAGGACTTCCAGCAATGCATTATTTCCACTGTTAATTTCTCATGGGGTCTCCTTGGTGCCTGTAGAACACAGCACAGATATTAGTGTATAGTACCAATCAAGCAGTAAAGCATGCCATCAGGTACTGAGAGAATTAAATACAAATATTACACATCAACATTTCACACCAAAGTATCCTCTCATACAGTACAGTCAAACCTGTCTATAGCGGCCACTAAAGGGAAACGGCAAAAGTGGCCACTATAGGCAGGTGGCCGTTATAGGGCAGGTTGGCGGCCATTTTGAATTTGTGCGCGCACATATTAACATGTCTGTGATTAGAAGCTTGTTGTGTTTGCAGATACATATAATTATACTTGTACATGTTGACTAGTAGAGGGCACTGTGGTACTGCGGATAAAAGTTGTAAAGAACTACTAGGTTAATAAACCGCTGTTAATAAAGCAATTAAAGTGCATCGGCGACGTGAGTCTCTCCTTCCCCACAACAAGGGGCATTACAGTATTGACCAGTGCACATTGTCTCACACCAGGAAATAAACGGTGTCACTGTCTGCAACAAGCTCCAAAGAAGACGGCTTTTTTTTTATGTCGAACAACTGACAGTTTGTGTGGATCTTGTGAATGATTGTGACTGAGCTAGGACTCAGTAATTAAAGTCTACACACGACGGCTTCATTGCTTAAAAAACGTAACTTTTTCGTGCATGACGCTTCTGCTTGAGTCGACATTTTGGCCGCTATTTTGGCCGCTATATGCGGTCAGATATTGACCAAGGGATACAAAATGGGTGGCCGCTGACCGCTATACACAGGGTCTATAACACGCAACTTTTCTGCGGGGGGGGAGATTTGTCAGTGGCCGCTATAGGCAGGTGGCCGTTCTATACAGGTGGCCGCTAAGACAGGTTTGACTGTATATTGGTACAAATAAACATCATAATGTGTGAGCCTCTATTACTGACTTGCATTTTAGGATAAGATCCATGCAACATATTGTGTGTAGCATATCCACAACCGGACCTTCGCCTCCTCTTCCCTTTGCTTGGTGTCCAGCAGGACATCTAAGGTACACCTCAAGGCGACCAGTCTATCCTTCTGGTCCCTGAAGGCTCGTTGGGTGCTGCTGAGGAGGTTGAGGAGGCAACTGCTCTGAGCGGGACTCAAAAAGAGTGCGTGCTCAGAAATAAAACTCTGGATATCAAATGTGATGTCATCTAGTTTGAGCTTGGCCTCCTGGTGTAAACAAGATTCAGCATCCTGGAGAAATGACAGGCTTGTGATACAATCATATTATGTGTTTTACATTTTGTTCACAATTCACAAAAAAAATTCTACTGTTGCCAAAATATGATATAATTAATAACAATACTGACTAATATATAATGTTACATTATGTTATTATGTTACATTATTATATTCTCAGAATTCAGATTTAAATCAAAATATCATACTGCTGTCAAATCATAAGAGCATGGCTTCTGTCCCTAATTAATTCAAAAAGATTTTTTTATTTTATTTTTTTGTGATGTTAGGCATTGTTCCAAAGATGTTTTCATGTAATGGATGTAAAATAATTAATTACACAATTAAATAATTTTGTTTAGCTGACAAACTATGCTGTAAATAGCATGTTTGTCATTCAGATGCCTTATTTTTCCTCAAACCTCATCATTCAGGTTGTAATCTAGTAATTTTTAACTATATACTGTACATGTTTTATAACTGAAAATGGATGACACATACTGTATTTAAATGGTATGGTAGTAGTTTACTTATTGCAGTCACTTTTTAAAATACCTTGTTTTTTTGTATCCAACACTTCAGTTCTTCCACATCACATGCATCACAATCCGCATCGCAGAGAGTTTTTTTTCGGATGAAGCCCTTTAGCTCTTCAAGATCAGCAAGATGTTTCTGGTATGCTGATCCCAAAAGTACCTAACATCAAATCACAACATCTTATGACACTTATATATAATTGTATATATATATAATTCTGTGTGAACACATACCTTCCTAGTTTCCATTGCTTGAAGCAACGATTGACTCAATTCACCACACATTTGGGCAATGGCAGTGAAATTTTCCTCTAATTCCACATACGATGAAGCCAGATCTTGGTGGATTTGTGTGGGAATGTTGCCATCCGCAGAATGTAAGAGCAGCTTGGCCTTTTTCATATCTTCCGTCAAAACACCAGCTAGCATTAAAAGCTGGGATTCTAGGGCCTGGATAAAAGCAGTGGAAACCACAACATTAAGAATAAAATATTGGAAACTGTTGTGTCGTGTCTTGTTCATGTATGATTACAATTCCCTTTCTAACCTGAAACTCCTCTATTTGGATCTGTAAATCCTCCATTTTGGCGCCACCTGGTTCCAGAATTAAAAGGTCTTTTTTGACATCATGCAAAACATCAGCATGATCTTGGAGTCTTCCAACACACTCAAGGTAATCCTGGATGGAGAAGGGCTGTTAGAAAACAAAAGAAAATTAGATATTTCAAAGACAACCATAAGGGTGGAATGTTGCCTTCACTGAAATAAATATGGGTTACCATAGTGTTGACCTCCTCCAAATTGCAGACGGAGGCATGAGGAGACACTTCTGTCAGCGCACCCTCCTCTGAGCTCTCCTCCTTGATGCTTTCCAAGGTGTGACTATCACCCCCAAGAGAACTTTGTAGGGTCTCCATCACTTCCTGGATCACTGAGAGGTTGTGGCCTGAGGAGACACTCTGGAGTACCTGCAGAAGCTGCTGCTGGATAGTTGGAGCATCAGACTCCTTGTCATCGTTTCTGGTTGGACTATTTGAATTTTCTTTTACAGGTAGAAGGTTGAAGGTAGAAGAGTTACTTTCATATGTTCCACTTGTGGTATCAGACCATTCTTCACCTCCTCTATTCGGAGCACCAAACCTGTCTTTATCTTTTGTTAGAGAGGCATCACACCCCTCATCTGCTACACTTTGGGTAGCAGACTCTTCATCTTTTCTGAATGAGGTATAACACTCCACCTCAATTTTTCCTGGTGACAAATTAGAGTTCTCTTTATCTACTACAGATAGGGAATAATAGTTGTCTTCATCTATCCCAGTTTGGGTATGAAATGCCTCTTCATTGTTTTCAGTTGTCTCATCAAACCACACTTTGTTGTTTCTCGTTTGAGTGTGAGAGTCCTCTTCATTATTTCCATAAGAGCTATCAGTCCCCTCTGCATCTATTAAGAATGGGGTATCAGACTCCACCTCAACGCTTCCAGGGGAGGCATTAGAGTTTTCTTCATCTTCTACCACAAAAGAATAATAGTTATTATCTTCATCTCTTCCACTTGGAGTATCAAAAGATGCTTCAACTCCTCCAGTTGGGCCATCAGACTCATCTTCATCATTTCTAGTTTGTGTGTCCGAGTCCTCTTTATCTTTTCCAGTTGGGGTATCAGACCACACTTCATCTTTTATAGTTGGGATATCAGACTCATTTGCAACTTTTGCAAGTGGAACATCAAAGTCTTTTGCATCTCCTCTAGTTAGGGTATCTTCTGCAGCATTTCCAGTCAAGGTATCAGACTCTTCTACCACATTTCCAAATGTGACCTTAGATTCATCTTCATCTTTTCTCGTTAGGAATTCACACAACTCTTTTTCTTTTACAGGTGGAGCATTCTTTCCTTCTCTTCTAGTCAAGTCATTAGATCTCTCTTCATCTTTCTGCAGTGTGGTATCAGACCAATCTTCAGAGCCTTCTTTATCTTTGCCAAGTGGGGCATCAGACTTCACTTTGTCTTTTCGGACTGGACAGTTACAGTGAATTTCAACTATTTTAGTTGGAGTATCATACTCCTCTTCTTCTTGTATGGTTGGTGCATTAGGGTCTTTTTTATCTCTTCTAGTTAGAGTATTGGATTCTTCTGCAACATTTCCAGTCATGATATCAGAGCACTCATCATCTTTTGTTGGTGGGTTATCAGAGTCTTCTTCATATCTTCTAGTTGGGGTACTGAATCTCATTGCAGTGTTTCCAGCTGGGGCATCAGATGCCTCTTCAACTTGTCCATTTAAAGCATCGGCCCACTGTTCATCTTGTATTGGTGCAGCATCACAAAGTTCTTCCTCTCTTCTAGTTGGGATATCCAACATCTTCTCACCATTTCCAGCTGGGTTATCAGAGCCATCTTGTCCAGTGGTAGTATCAGACCACTTGCCACCAGACCACTCTTCATCTTTTATGACATTTGACCCTTCTTCATAATTTCCAAATGGGCAGGCAGACCCCCTTTCGTCTTTTGCATGCTGAGCATCAGTGTTCTCCTTATGCTCATCAGTTGGAGCATCAGACTCCTCTTTATCTTTTTTAGTTGGAGTTTCAGTTTCCTCTTGATTGTTTAGATCTGCGGCATCCAAGACATTCTCATCTTTTCGGGTTGGGCTAACGGGCACCCTTGTAAAGTTTCCAATCAGGATATCAGACAACTCTTCATGTACTGCAACCTTAGTCTGAGAACACTCTTCCTGCTTTGTCGATGGGGCAGCAGAGGTTTCTTCCTCTCTTCTAGTTGGGGTACTGGACTTCTTGTTAACGTTTCCAGCTGGGGTATCAGACCACTCTTCATCTTTTATAAGCAAATCATTGGACACCTCTTCATCTGTTCCAGATGGGTCAGCATACCCCTCTTCGACTTTTTTTGTTGGAACATTAGGGTATTCTTTATCTTCTACAGTTGCAGTGGCATCAAACACCTCTTCAGCTTTTCCAGTTGGAGCGTTACATCCTACCTCATCTTTTGTTGTTGGAGCCTCAGTGTCCTTTTCATATTCATCACTTGGACCATAAAACTTCTCTGTATCTTTTTTAGTTGGAGCATCAGTTTCCTCTTTTAGTTTTACAGGTGGGACATAAAAGTCTGTTTCATCTTCTCTAGGTGAGATATCTGAATCTTCTGCAACCACAGACCACTCGTCATACTCTCCAGTTTGAGCATCAGACTTCTCTTCATCGTTCTTATTTGGAACAGTAGAATTCTCTTTTCCTTTTACAAGTGAGGCATCAAACCCCTCTTTACGTTTTCCAGCTTGGGGACAAGAATCCGCCTCCTCTTTTAAAAGTGATGCATCAGAGCCCTCTTCATCAGTTTCAGTCTGGACAGCACAGTTCTCTTTATCTCTTCCAAGTGTGAGATGAGACCTCTCTTCATCACTCCTAGTTTGAGCATGAGAGTACTCTTCATCTTTTTCAATTGGGGTATCAGACCACTCTTCATCTCTTTCAGTTGGGGTATCAAACACTTCTTCAGCTTTTCCAGTTAGAGAGTTTGTCCCTTTCGCAACTAGGTCTGTTTGAGCATCAGTGTCCTCTACATCTTCCTTAGATGGAGCATTATATTCTTCTTTATCTGATGAAGCATCACACTCTTTTTCATCTTTTCTAGGTGGTGCATCTGACTCTTCTGCAACAACCTCTCCAGTTTGAGCATCAGACTCGTCTTTGTCTTTCTTGTTTGGAGTATCCTCTTTTCCTTCTGCCGGTGGTAAATTACATTTCTCCTTACATTTTCCAGTATGTGTGTTAGAATCAGCTTCATCTTTTAAAAGTGAGGCATCAGACATGTCTTTATCATTTTCAGTCTGGACATCACAGTTTTCTTTACCTTTGTCAATTGTGGCATAAGACCCCTCTTCATTGTTTGCAGTTTGAGAGTCAGTATCTGTTTTACTTAAGGTGTTGGACGACTCCTCAACATTACCAGTCACAGCATCAGACCACTGGTCACCTTTTCCAGTGGGCTCAACAGCCCCCTCTTCCTCTTTTCTAGTTGGAGCATCAGAGTCTTCTTCATCTTCTACAGTTGAGGAATCTTTATCTCTTCCAGTTGCAGTACCAGACACCTTTTCAGCTTTTCCAGTTGGGGCGTTAGACCGCCCATCATCTTCATCTGCTGGAGCATCAGTTTCCTCTTTATTGATTGCAGATGGAGCTTCAAAGTCTTTTGCATCTCCCCTAGTTGGAGTATTAGACTCCAATGTAATGTTTCCGGTAGCAGTATTAGACCCCTGTTCATCCTCTCTAGAGTGAGAGTTCTCTTCATTCTTTCCAACTGGGGTATTGGACTCCTCTTTAACTTTTTCAGTTGTATCACTAGACTTCTGTTTATCGTCTACTGGTGGGATATCAGAATCATATACATCACTTCCAGTTGTAGCATCAAACCTATTTTGATCCCTTCCAGGTGGGTCACTAGAGCCTGGGGTACCAGACTGCTCTCCATGAAGTTTTTCATCTTGGAGTCCTGTCTCAGTTTTGTTGAGTGCATCTTTTCCCACTGAACTGATGTCATGAGCAGCATCATTCTCAACAGAAACACAGTCTAAATATAGGGCAATATTCTGACCTGCCGTACCAGCCTTTATCTCAGTGTTCCTTCCATCACAGCATTCATTTATCGCTTCCTCCAGGTGATTAACATGTTCATTTACTGAGTCCTTAACTACTTGAGGATTTCCATCTCCTTCCATTCCCTGTGTGTTGAAAAATGTATGAACTTTGTCAGAATCTGACTTTCTTGTTTGTCTTAGTTGTCTTTCTCCTGGGTTTACACAACCATCATTTGATGCACTGCACATGGAACCAGCCAGGGTTGGTTCTGGCCAGACTCCTGCAGGTGTTGAAGTGCAATATTCAACATTATCTTGATCACACCTTTCCATATTGCAATGATTTGTTGGTGTGAGTCTGTCAGAAACAACAGATGTCATCGGTGATGAGTTAAACTGTTGCAGAGGTCTTTCATCATGCAGAGAGTTGGTGGGTTCAGGTCCAACAATAAAACCACTCTCTGACGGAAGATGTAATGGGTCAATTCTGTCCCCATCTTCATTGTTGTTGACATAGTCACCTTGTGCTTCAGCATTGAAATGTTTCACTGCATCTCCTGGTGATGAAAAACCTACACTGTTCAGGATACCTTCTTCCAAACCTGAATTGCTAAATGAGGATTTGTCAAATTCATTTCCAGCTCTGCATTCAGATCCAGCTCTGTATAAATAATCATCAGTGAGCATTGACTCAATGTTGTAAAATAGATCAACACCACTGGCAGACTCACTGCCACTTTTTAGATTAATACTCTTGGACAAAATCAAATTGGGTAGACATGATTGGATAGCTGAAGAAGCACTTTCTCCCACAACAGTGCATTCATCCTTACTATCAGCCAGTGGGTTATTGACTACATCCAGTGATTCAGTGACAGCAGTCAGTGAAGCTGAGATGTCATGGACACACACTGGAGCAACATCCTTCCCAAAGGAGTGTGACACTACTAGAGGCCCGTGACTACGGGGAACATCACCCATCTCTGATATAAGTCCACTAGTCTTGTCATCTAATACTGGATGTCCATTCCTCCACATCCACTCTGGTGTTTTTTGTGTTTCTGTAGCTTTTTTCAGGGTGATAAAATCAAGATCTTCAAGGTACAACTGGGCGCACTCTTCCGAGTCAGGTTCAAGGATATGTGAGGATATGGATGGACTAGGCAACACTGTGTCCACCTCATCTTCAATTTGGTTACCAAAGACTGCCTCGTCAACTTCTATCTCCACGTCATAGTGAGCAGCCTCGTATAAAAGGCCTTTTTCTTCCTTCTGAAGAGGGTGATCTTGAAATTTAAACATGATCTCATCTGAAGTGATATTGCTCATTCTTGATGCATTCCATAATGACTCAGCATTTAACTCAGCTGGAGACTGATGGATGCATTCCTCTGACGGTGAGTCAGCATTAAGTTTATCTACAAAACAGGACATCTCTTGGGAAGTTGGAATATCATTAACTACATTTGCATCATCTCCATCCTCAATATATAAATGACCAGGAAACGTGCAGTCAGTGTTACTTTGATACCATAGACTCTGCTTTGCATCTTGTGTATTACCATCCAAAGAAAATGCATTTGAATATGTGTTGTCACCAAGTCGTCCATTGAATGAATGGACAAAATGATGAGGAAATTCATTTTGTGACTTCACCACTTTGTCGCTTTCCTCACACGTGAATGGCACCTCTAATTCCATCTGCTCTGAAAAATGACCAACATTGCGTTCAGAAAATACAGAATCTTCAAGAAAAAACTTGATCATTTTACTCAACTGCTTGTCGAGTATAAGGACCCTGTGTTGAGACTTTGAGTGGATGTAACTGTTGATCAATAGGTAGGATATGAACAGCTGCTTTGTCTCTTCAGCACGGCTGTGTGCATCAACTCTGAGTTTTCGACACATGAGCCAAGATGAAAACTTCTCATCAAGACCATCAACATCAAGACAATCAGGAATTTGGATGGACTTCAAAATCTCTGCCGTGTAAGTGTCGATGTACCCGTTCTGCACGGTAGAATTTACATCCACAACTTGTGAATTTTCTGGAATGTAAAAAGCCACTATTTTGCGTCTATTGCTTAGAAGCCTGCTGTCGAAGAGATCAGTGATGGTTTGCTCATTGCGCAGCAATGATGTGGAGCAAACGTTTGATTCACTGGGCTGAGGCAAGACAAGGCCTATAAAGGGATGCCCATTTCCAAGCACTATGAGTGTACTGCTGAAGCTCATCAAATCACACTGAACCTCTGCATCCACCTTGAGCCCTTTGCCATTGTGAAGGTTCCGAATGTGGGACATAACGCCTTGTGGTGAAGTTGCACTGCGCTCTTCTTCAGTGGGATCACTGGAGATGGACGTCAGGACATGGGCATCCCGTTCTGGTGTCAGTGATTTATTGTCACTTAAGCACTTTAACATCAGTTTATGAACCTGCAGTGCCTCTAAGTGTGACTCATTTCTATTACAGTTATCACCCATCATTTCCTGGCAGGTCTTTTGTCTCTGAATAATCTTCACATAGACAGAAGAAGGAATTAACCCCTCCTGAACCGTGCTCTCCAGGGTCATTATTTCTCCTGAGTAGGCCACCTGTAGTCCATCACTGACCTGGTTGACTGTAATCATCTTCACGACCAAGTCTTCTGCTTCCCTCACTGCTGTCGCAAAGTCAGAGATGGACACAGAAGTCACATGTGAACTCTGTATGCACTTGCTCTCCATGTTAAACTCTTCCACATGATCCACTAGAGATTTATGAGGAGGATCCCATCTAAGACCATCATTCCAGCACAGAGGATGCTCAGACTGTGAGAGGTTGGAGGTTGGAAGAGGGTCTACTCCTTTGGTCCAAATCCAACTACTGGTGGATTTCACAGCCTATGAAAAGAAAGAATTCCAGTTTTTATTGACCCGATTAGAAAACATGTCAGTGTAAGTATTAAAAACCAAATTCAAAGGAGTACTCACCAGTAGACCAACATGTTAAAGATTGCGTGCACAAGTTCAACACCGCAGTAGCGTTTCAACAGGAAAGTGTCAGCATAAAGTGAAAGCAATCATGCCTCTGGGAAAGTAACTTGTTACAAAAATGTGTGGGTTAGTCACATCGCAAAGTGGAGAGTTTGACGCATCAACCCTGTTAGCCAGTTAAACATCAACACACTGGTAATGATGATATATCAGACTGAAAACTGGCATGGCTCAGCATGTTTACAGCATACTCAAATTCAGTAGTTGTAAAAGTCCAAATAGAAACACTTCTCAATAATCTGCTGTGTGACAAATAAAGGTGATGCTACAGAGAAGAACATAGGGGTTACTCATGCAATAAACCATCAATCCTTTGACCACAAAATACAACAGCATTCCACTCAATACAAGAAAAAAAGCCCAATTTCCAACCTCATCTACTGGCGCATGCTGTTCGGAACAAAGCTGGGATAGTTCACTGTAGGCCTGACTGAGTTCATTCAACTGTTCCTGGGCCTTTTCTCTCTCCTCTTCTGTCATCCTGAAAGACAAAAATACTGAAAGAATTAGGCTTTGACTTAAAGAAGCACACTTAGTTTACTATAAATGCTGTAATTAATACCTCTTTAATTAATGGCATGGTATCCTACTGTCATCAGGTGCATGGTCTACAAAAGCAAATAACCACCAGGGTCTCTAACAAGCAGCTGTGGGTGTAGGCAACCTCCTCATGTAGTTTCTATTAACGCCACAAAATGGCACTAGGTGCATTTGTATCATGAGTGTTCAGCATCCAGCAGCTTTTTCTGTCTCTGCATATGTTTTAAATGTTGGTTGCACTACTCAGCTGTTGGTGTGAGACTCATTCATGTTACAATTGCCACACGAACACATCAGCAGTGTTAATGCTGGCTGAAGAGTTTGCTCCTTGTCAGTATTATAACGTTGGTTCTGTTGCTACTGTGTTGTGTAATATACTCATTAATAAACTATGTGGTCAAATAGAGTCAGGTTTTCCTTTTCACTTTCTCATGTACTCTAAATAATAATTAAAGTAAAAAAAATAATAATACTTTTTTAAATTTCGGAAAAATAACAGCCTGTCAGCTTCCAAATCACACACTGTCCTCTTTTCGGTTCAGCTAAACAAACGGCCAAGCTTTAATTCCAGCCTTTACAGTACATACTGCAAATATACTATATGCCAGTTTGCAATTGCCGCACTTACTTTTCACTATGTTTGTTCAGCATAATTTCTGTGACCCTCAGTGCTTCTGCTATCTGCTCCTTCTTTGTTGCCATTTCTTCAACAGAGACCTACAGCAGCAGACAGTCATTAATCAATAGTGTACATGAAGCATATACAGTACATCTTAGATTGCTTAAATTACATAAAATACAGTCACTGGCTATAGCATTAGGTATAATTATGCATAATCTGTTGAGATACAACACAATCACTTTGGCAAAAAATGCTTAGTTCAGTTTTGACTGATTTTGTCGCAGAAGTATTTAATTCACATGTTTATTATTCTGCTTGTGATATACGTAGAACTGCTACCGTGAGTTGTTCCTAATATTTTTGACCCAGTTATACATATCAGTCATAATCATCAGAATAAAGTATATCATCATCAATAAGGTAATGAGAAGATTAGAAATATTCCTGAATCTGATCGTACTGTTCAGATTAATACCTCCTTGACAGTGTCCATCAAAAATGAGCATTATTATTATTATAACAGAAAAATAATATGATACAGCTCTTTTACTGGCTCTCAACACATAGTGCAGGTGTACCAACCTCTACATACAACCATCTGATATTACATAAGAGGCAAATATTAACTCTTGGCCAAATATAATAAACAACAATCAAAAAAATTGTCTGCCCATCAGTCTGCATTCATTCCAATATACGGGCTATTTTGCCACATAATTGATGTGGATAACATATTTAGCAATTAGACCAGGAGATTTCTGATTATACATGTTGTTATTGTGAATTAAATTAACTTCTGACTGTATTTTTTCTGAATGTAATATATTGATTTAATGCTATATTTAATACAAATATTGATTTTGAGATAGATCATGGAAAGGGTTGGTGGTCTGATACATGGGTGCTTGTGCAACTGTAATGTTGTATCAGGTTCTGTTGATATGATACACAGAAGTACCTATTCCAATGTAAGATATATAAGTACATCAGAGAGCAGACATGCTTTTATTTGGCCTGTCCTATTGTTTAATCAAAACAGTCACAACAACAAACAAAACACATGATTACCTGAGGTTTATTTGAAGCACCAGTGTTGGCATTACTATCTTTCAAAGCATTCCCCTCATTGCACAGGTTGTGTTTCACATTAGACATCCAACCTAACAGTTTGCTAACTTTATCACCATGCTCTCGCTTCTCCTCATCAACAGATCTCTGGAATCAGAACAGGTAAGGGTTTGAAAATATCATTAATTTAGGAATCAACTGCTGACTCTTCAAATTCTAAATATAAAGTAGCTGAGGGGTTATGGTCAACACAATCAAATAACATAGAGAGAAAAATAAATGGATAAAAAAGTACATAGGAGCCAATAAGTGTTGCCATTGTGCTGTAAAATGCAATTTTGTACACAACTATACATTCACTAAAGGACTGGTCCTTTCTGCATACGCCTCTGTTAAAAAAATATAAAGTGAATTAACACACTGTAGCAACATAAAATTACAGAAAACAAAATTAAAAACAAAAACACAACATTTCAAGCAAAACCTACTATAGCCACACACAAATCCAAAATAAATCCTACATAAAGCTTTTTTTTTAAACAAAGATGAGCATGATGAGCAAAGATGAGTTTATTGTTTAGATTTCCACATTCTGTGATGCAATGTTGATAAGGATCCAAAACCTTGAGACTTAGTTGCTTCTAGTAATCTTAACCCAGTGTGACAGTCATAAATGCTTCTGTCCAGCGCTTCTTTGTATGAGATTCGTCTCTTGGTTTTTGGACAAGTGAGGCTTTTGGTGTGGGACTTCTCGTCTTTGATTGCTGAGGCAGTGGCTTTGTCAAGAAGGCCCCTCTGAAGGATTTCGTCTAAGAGGACTCTGTCATGAGTGTCAGGGTGCATCAGTCCACCAGTCAGGAGCTGGAACTCAATACAGCGAGTGCCAACGTCCTTGGGTAAGAGGTTTTCCTGGACTGCCTGGGGGATTGACAAAGGCTTTGCAGTTTTAGGGTGAATGATGCCATTGAATGCCTGCTCATACTGCTGAAGTGACTGAGCCAACTGTTCATTTAAAAGACCTTGAGTGAGTGCATCTTTGACTGTAAATTTCTCCCCAGAGAAGGGGTTACAAATCCCTCCAGTGCAGGCCTGAGCCTCCAGCAATCTCAAGGCAGTTGTCCTGTCAGTAAAGCCCTGTTGAAAACCCTGCAGAACTGACAGCCTCTTCTTCTGGTTGAGGTCCCATAGACCAGTAATGGGGGAGTTGACGTCCTCCACAACTACCATTCTGGAAAATATGATGTCTGCGATCTCATATATGCTAAGAAGGCCACTGCGGTAACGTTCAAGCTCAGACGCTTGAAGAAACCTCTGACTAAGAGCTGACTCTAGGCAAAGCTGTCTGCCATTTTTGACGTCAGTGATGATGTGACGCAAACATCCATTGGCGTCATCTACAGATATCTCCTGCCATTCGCTTCCTTGCTGTGACAGATACAGATACATGTGCTTGTCTATGTGTTTCTTCTTGAATGCTTCGAAGGCGGACATCTCAGTTCCACTACTGCTGCTGACAACTGACACCCGATGAGAACTTGTCGGAGAGCTATTTGTTAGGTGTCTGTCGCCAAGCGGAAGAAGAAAGACACCGCCATCAATATCATAAAGACTTCCCTTGAGTATTTCTGAATAGTATGCCTTCTGTCCAGTATCAGGGTAGTGAAAGCCTTTGGGGTTCCGGACAGGATCATACAGAATTTGAAAGGTCTCCTTGTTCAGGAAGCCATGGTCAATAGCAACACTAGGTGGCATTCTGACACCAGCCTCTGGGTTCATCACTCCACCAGTGGCTATCTGTACTTCAAGAATCTTCTTGCCTATACATCGCTCAAGAACCATTTCCTCCATTGCTTGGAACACAGACAGCCTTTTGCCAGCATGCACATAGCCACTATAAGCTTTCTCAGCCTCTACCAGTTTATCCTTTAAGGCTAATTCAATCAGGCCCCTCTCATGAGCCTCATCCACCAAGTATATCTGCCCTGTGGTCAGATCAGTGAGGCTTCCCGTTGCTGCCTGACTTTCCAGAAATTCCAGAGCATAGGTCTTTGCTAAGAAGCCCTTCTCAACAGCCTCTAGGAATGAAGCCTTTTTCTTGCTGGACTCTACATAAACTCCAGCAATGGCAGACGGTTTGCCGACATATGGCGCTATGAATGCTTGTACCTTATCAATTGTGGTCAAACCCATCTCTACTTTACGGAAGGTCTCTTCATCCAAAAGCTTGTACCTGATAAGGCTTTGAATTGCTGTGCTTTTTTTTAGATCAGGCAGAGTCAGTGCAGGTGAATTCAACAAGTTCAGGTTCTCCCTACTGACTGTAGCACTTTTTTCTGGTGCATCTTTTGCTTCAGGAGTTTCTGTGAGCTGATACGTTCTGGTTGTCGAGATGCTGTGTGTGGCCTCGGACATGTACTCTGTGGGTGCACACAGGGCCATGAATCCCTGACTTTTCATGACCCTCCTTGGATCAGTCTGTTTAGTTTCAGTTTCTTTTGGTGGGAAGGTGAGCTTTTGAGATACTGTATTCTTCACAGTTGTCTGACTATGACTGACTTCCATTCCACATTGTTTCAGTCCATTAAGAATGTCTTTTTTCTGTAATGTTGGAACCTGTAAATTGGAGATTAGAATACCTCTGAGTTAGAAGGACAACAGTTACAAAATAATACGATGATGATTTTGCAGATTGACTCCTATACCTCTGAAGAGCTTTTCATTTTGCGAGTCTGCTCCTCCTTGCTGCATTTCTGCATCGTTATATCTTCTGTCTTCAGGATAGACGTATCTTTCTGAAGAATTACAACCTCATTGCCATATGACAGAGATTCCTCTTCCTTTAGCATCACTTTGCGATTACCATCTCTTAGAAGCTGTGTTGAGAGCTCATTACTTTGCAAAGCATTTAACTTTGAGTTCAGCTTAAGTTTGTCCTCTTCAAGTTGAGCACTTTGCAACCTTGCCTTTAACAAATCTTGGTCAAGCTTCAATTTTTCTTTCTCCCGTTTGTCCAATCTTATCTGCACTTGCAGCAGATGGTCCGCTTGCTGCTTTGATTCCGGTGCTGTTTGCTCAAACCCTTGAACCTCTCCTTTGAAGTAGTTATTCAGCATCTGTCCTAATTCTGCACTCTGTGATGGTTTTTGCAACATATCTCTCTCACTTGTAATTTCCGACTGTGCCAATATGACTTTCTCTTCTATTTCTTTCTTTAACAGCATTAGTTGCCTTTCGTAACCCTGCCTCTGAAGTTGCAGCTTAGTTTTCAGCTCCTCCAGCATTTTCTTGCACTTCTCGACTTGTTCCTCCATCTGCTGGGTCCTCAGCCTGAGGACAGTGTTCTCTTTTTGCATCCGCTCAGCTTCTGCTTGGTTACACTGCAGCTTTTCTTTCAGTAAAAGGATTTCAGATCCCAATGATAGGCTTTTTTCTAGAGCGTCTGTTTTCTCCTTCTTGAGGACTGCATTTTCATGTTGGAGATTTGATCGGGATTGGTGAGCGTTAGACATTTGTTCTGTCACTGTGGGTTTGTTTTTCTGAAGCTCACTCTCAAGCTGTATTATTAAAGATTCTTTGATTTGTCTTTCTTTACTCTCTTTAGCTAACTCCTCTTTTACTTTTTGTAGAGAAAAGCTCAACTCTGAAACTTTAACATTTAAGTTTTCCACATTTTTCTCTGCTGCTTTTTTCTCCATCTGGAGAGCAAGCGCCTCCTGCTTTAAATTCCCAGTCATTTTCTCAGAGCTCCTTGTTGGGCCCTTGACATTGTGCTCGTATTTAAAGAGCTCATCTTCCAATGCTTTCACTTTGCTGAGGTGTTTGTTAATCACAGCAGATCCCTTCTGGATTTCTGCATTTTTGTTTTTCAACATCATGTTCAAATCATCTATTTCAGCACTTTGCATGTGGGCCTTCTGGTCCGCTAGCTCCTTCTCAGCTAACACAGATTTAAGGTCTGATTTCAGCGTCAATATTTCTCTCTGATAATTTACAATATTGGAGGTCAAGGTATGGTTTTGGTCAGTTAATGTCTTTATTGTCTCACTGTGGTCCTGTGATTTAATTTGAAGCTCATGAGAAGTCTGGGATTTTGTATTGAGCACCTCCTCAATAATTCTGACCTGTGATTTTGCAGCCTCTGCCTGAGACTTGAGAATTTCAATATGTTGATCTTTTCTGTCCATTTCCATCAAGGCCAGATCGTGTTTAGCCCTCACATTCTTTAGATTATTTTCCAAGTCGACATTTACTTGCTTTGACTCATCTGCTTTCTTCTGCAATTGAGAAGCCACAAATTCACAATTTTGAATTCCCGCTTCAAGGGTTTTACATTTGAGCAGACACTCCTGCTCAGATCTCTTCATTACTGCAAGTTCCTCTTTAGCATCTTGAAGCTGATCTTTCCAGCTCTGAAGTTCACTCTTTAGAGACTTTACCTTTTGCTCTGAATAGGATCTCTCTTTTTCCAGTGACTCTATATGGAGCTGAAGACCTCTAACATCACTGTCTGATGACATATTTATTCTCCTCAGCTCGGTACATTTAAACTTCAGCTGATCTATCACTGCCTGCTTAGACGCTAACTCTTCCTCTAAATTGTTAATCTTGCAAATGTTGTCCTGATCCAAGGAACTTCTTCTATGGACTTCTCCTTGTGTGATCTTGAGTTGCTCTTTGAGACCTTCAATTTCAGTATTTTGGAAAAAAGCATTTTGCTCCAATGAAGATTTGCCTCTTTGGAGAGATCGGACTTCATCTTGAAGTTCATAGATTGTTCGCTGCATGAATAGCGTTTCCTGATGAAGATCTTCTGATTTCTGTCTCAGGGTGAACCTTTCTGCTTCTATTTCCAGCTGATGTTTCTTTAGTCTATTATCACTGTCATCTAACAGCTTTTTATAACTTTGGGCTTTCTCTTCAGCCATTTCTGCTCGTTTCTGGACCAGGATTAACTCATCATCTTTCTGTTGCAGATCCTCTTTTAAGCGTTCATATTCTCTGACTACGTTTGATTGGGATTCATTGTAATAGCTTTCAAATGGTGAAAGCAACTCAGCTTGGACTTCATTGTGAAACTCTTCCTCAAGTATCATTTTCCTCTGAATCTTGGGGCTCTGCTTCATGAGAACTTGATTTTCATTGACAAGGTCCTCCAGTTTCCTCTGGGCCATGGACCACTTGGCTTCTGCCTGCTCAATTAACAGTTTAGCGTGACTTAGCTCCTGCTCATTTGCAGCTTTGTCTGCCATCGCTATGTCCAATTTTGCACGATACTGACCAATGTCATGCTCAAACTGGGATTTCTGAAACACAAGATTGTCTATTGTGCGCTGTTGTGTTTTCACTTCTCCTTCCAACCTTTGCAACTGCGTTTGTCTTTCAACCACCAAGGCCTCTTGTTCACAAAGCAGCAGCTGAAGTCGGTTAAGTTTTACGTCATACGCAGCTTTTTGGAGCTCCATACTTTCTGTCCTTTTTGCATTCTCTGCTCTCTCAAATGCCATTTTGTTCTAAAATGCAAAACAGTAAGTCATCCATCATGTTAAATTTGATGCAGAATAACACAGATTTTTTCCCCTTTTACCAGTGTTGAAGCAAGCGTAAGGAAGCTCTCCAGCAATTTCACAACATAACATCTTCCTTCACCAGTTGATTCTATTTCACTACAATCTATTACTTTGAACTGTCACCAAGGTATGAGAATTCCTTACATGGAGAAAGTTCAACAAGTCCTGAAAAGAAAGCTAAAACACAAACTCTTAACGCAAAATTACAACCACCAGCAATACATGCATCGCATTACCATGTTACCATGTTTTATACAGAGTAACATGTAAGCATAGTAGAAAACCTAGAGGAGAATGTGTTGGACAGACACCAACCTTTTTAGCATGACCTGCTAAAATAGGTTGATTCAAAAGAGAAAGAGAGAAAACATGCAAACATGAAAAGAGCAACATCAGCCTGCAAATGTCTGTACTCCTGCAAATGAGACAATCTCACCTCTTCATCTTCAGTTCTCTTCAAGGTTTCACTTGCAAACTTCACATATTGGGTCATGAGAGTCACAAGGGCCGTATAGCGGGTGCGAAGATCCATAAACTGTGGGAAAACATTAGATGTCACTGAGATTACGTATATAATGTTATGCTCTCCCACGCCAGGGCAGTCCTCCCTTGGGGAGTGCCACAAGACTTCAGGGAAGGCACAGCAGCTTTTAAATATATTATTAAAAAAATAAAATCAAACATATAAAGAAAACCATATTTTTATAAATAGGCTAAGCAAACATCAGTCACGTCAAAGGCAAAATGAATTGATTTTTAGTTTGTACAGTGATAGAGTGAGCAGAGTCTGGGCTGCATATAAAAACTCCACTCACTCCAGAAAATCAGTTTTTCGCGGGGTAAGGGAGACCCCCCACCACTTATTAACTGAGGGGAGGCACATTGTGTCATACTTTGAAAACTGTTCAAAGCTGATTATTAAGAGTTTACCTCCTGCTGGATGGTATCAGAGGAGGTCTGCATCCTGCGTTTCTTGAGAGGCGATTTGTGTTGAGAGTCAACCATTGCTCTGAAGGTCATCAACTGGAGCTCATAATCCTAAAAAAAAGGTTTATGTGTGAGGTCACAAGATTCTCTTTTGTGTTTCCCTTAGATAAGACAATGTACATTTGGGAAAAAGGTTGAATCATGGCTTAAAATGTTATTAATTACCTTTACGGAAGATGAACATTGTTCTGAGTACTTCTGACAGTCATCAATATCGCTCTGCTTTTGTTCAATTTCAGCAACAAAAATCTGAAAAAAGGAACATTTATAAATTGCAACCTGTGCTGTTTATTATTAATGATAAATTCATTATTGCCCTACCTTCTGTTTGTTCAACACTTCGGCGAGAGCCTTGCTATCTTCTGGTTTGTTTTCTTGAGCCTTCAGCTGCTTTGCTTCAACTTCTCGAACCCATTCGTCAAGACTGCTGTAGGAATCTTTGTAATGCTTCAGAGATCGGCTGATACCGTCCAGGTCCCTGAGCCTGAAAAGCAATACATGTAAAAAAAAAATTAAAAAAAAAAAATCGTCATATTGTACCGGGGTGAGCATTTGACTAAATGTCCGCAGCTTTTTCCTCTCAGGGGTCAATCACATTAATGCTTTTGGCTTAGTGGATGCCCTTCCTGATACCACCCCGTCTGGGAATCAAACCCATGCTCTCTGCCATGAACGGCAGAAGAATTTTTTTTTTTTGTTAACTATATGCTTAATAGGATGGGAGAATCTCTCTCTGAATGTTCTGAACTCCTGTTTCCATGACAGTGTTGTGCTGAGCAGAATAATTCACGTTGGTGGCAGAGCTTTGCCATAGCATGGATGTAGCCCAACTTCTCACAGCTGACATCATGTTCTTCTTCTTTATAGACTCAACAGCACCTCTGCTAGTTGCAGCCAAGTTCTGCACTCCATTTTGCCTCAATTTCTCCAAAACTAATCAATAATGAATCCCTAATTTGTACTGTTCAAAGCTACTCTTACCTGTTGTCAATCTGGGAGTGAATGTTATGCCATCTCTCATTAAGTTGATCGGCCTTCTCCTTGTGCCAGTCCAGGTCAAAGTCGCGCTCATTGTGGGTCTTAAACATGCGATCGCTGATGAACCGCGCTTTTTGCAGTTCGTCTTCCATGTCGTGGAACACTTCCTGTTTTTCATCAATCTCTGTTCGCCATTGCTACAACCAGAGGGATATTTAGCCGTGACAGACAAAAAAGAGTTAGACAAGTTCAAATGTGCAATACCTTGAGAGTTGTAATGACTTTTTCAATTGACTGGAGGTCAGAGTTCATAGCATCTTCTTCGTAGAGTTTGGATTCGTAGTCCTTCACTAGTGCCTCTGCATTCTGGCTGTGCTTCACCACCAAACTTAGTGTTTTCAATCTAAAAAAAGAATTCAAATTGCATGTGATGATATAAGAATGCATGTCTATTATTTCTTTCTGGACCCTGAATTCAAACTTACTTGTCCATGTAAATAGAAGACATAGAGTAGACTTGGCTCATGCTCTGAACCACGACGCTAAGCTCAGAGGAGAGAGTCGACGCTGATGGGAAGCCAGCGGCTTGTCTGAGGAACACCTCGCACTTCTCCTTAATGTTATCCAAGTCGTCTTTAAATGTATTCAGTTCGGCCATCTTCTTCTGCAAAGCGGTCAATGAAAATACATCAGCACAAGCCATAAAGTCCTTCATTATGTGAAATATTCCAACCTCTTGTTCAGTGATGCGCTGGAGACTCTGGTACACGTCATCTCTTTCCAGCGGTGTGCGGATTTGCCTGATCAGGTGTTCTTCGTGGGCCTCCACATGCATCCGGAAGTTACGTATTTCTGAGATGTAACTATTGAACAAGGACTCCTCATGTTCCTCTATTTAAAACATACACAAATATATTACTCATTTGAAATAGAGACAGTTTTGAACTCACTTCATGGTATGCAACATCTCCCTCAAATACGGTATGTGATTAAAATATTCAGTCTAACATTTGCCTCGAGGGGGCATTGCATTGTCGTAGTTTGACAGCTAGATAGACAGACAGATTAGACAGTAGATTAGTTGCAGTGACACTGAGGTCATGACTATTAAGATAATAATGGCCACTGATTTTGAGTTTTTTTGGCCCTATTTGTGAGTCTTCTGCTAAAATGTGCATTTTGGAACGTTTTCTTTCAGTTTACCGCAGAGTCTCCAACATCCACAGAGTTTATGCATCTTAAAAACAACAACAAAAAAAACTGCCAGGGTCTCGAATTAGCCCCGGGTCAAAAAGCATTGGCATTAACAATTGGCCTACATTGGCTGTAGGCAACCCCCTAATGTCGATTTTATTATATTTATTATCTTTATTTAAAGTATCTTTATTGGAGGGCAATCTGTAGCTTTGTCTACCTCTATGTGCAGTTTAAAGTGTTACTTGAATTACTCTACTCGGCTGTTGGTGTGAAACATGCGTGTTACACTTGCCGTACTATTGTTTATACTGTACTCCTCAGCACAATTAACGCTGTGAGTAGCATGCTCTTTACTGCTACAACATTAGTTCTGTTGCTGCTGTGTACAATAAAAAAAGAGAGTCACTGTATGTTTTTGCGGTTCAGGTAAATAAATCCTCTGCCAAAATTAGAGCAATAACAGCATCTCCATAGTTCTATGAGATATTCTAACATTGTGCTCTGTGTTTCCCTTGCAGCACTGTATCCAGTGCACATCTGTTGCTCCTTATAGAGACAGACAAGTGCAAGTGCAACTGAGCCTTGCCTCTTTCTGCAGATCTCAGAAGTTCTTGGTAGTATTCCTTGCAGGCTGCAACATCCCTCTCCAGCTGAGCGCAGTCTGCCACGGTGAACACCTCAGACTCCTCGCAGTCTTCCAGGAACTCGTCAAAATGAGACTGCAGGTTGCTCAAGACCTGCTGATGCTCACCCGGCAGCATGGTCTTAAACTGAGAAAAATAATTATATTTGGTGTGTGATTGAGGTGATAATCAACTTGTACTGCAAGAGAACATACAGAAGCTACATTCCAGTGGCGAATGACTCGTATATCATCCATGAGACAATGCCAAGACACCACACTCTTCATGTTGATGTGAGAGTGATGCCAAAGCGCCAGCACATTCTGATATAACTGCTCCGTTCTGCAAGAAAAACAATAAGGTACGGATCACTGAGTGTGTGCGTTCCTTGACAAAATAGTAGACAAAAGAAGAAAATCTCACTTTAAAGCCATATCGATAGCCTCTTTGTTAGGGGGAGGTACAGTGAAACAGACAGAGGGCACCATGGCCTCATTGCCTGCCGGGTTGATGACTTTCCACTTGGCCCGGTGAGTGTTGTTGGCCAGCACACACTCATCGTCTTTATAAATGGTGATCTGAAAGACATAAAACCATAAGACCATAAACCTGGTTATGGTCATTGTTTGTGGATAAAAGTCATGGGGCATTCTGCTTCATCGACTTAATTAACTGAAGCAAATCGTAATCCTTCATCTTGTCAAGACATTTTAGACAATTCTATGATGGAAATGTTATGGGAAGGCCCTTTTGGTGACCTCACAAACAGATGAATCGACAGAAATTCAGTCTTCCCTGAAGAGTGAAAGCTGACATCTCCATGGACAGGTGTCCCAAAACTTGTAACTATATAGTCGTACTTTGGCATTACCTCTATTTGTCTATAATCACAGATGGCTTTCACAGGGATGGAGGATCTTAAAGGCCAGTCAGGGTTCCTGGGTTTGAGCTGCACAATGTTCTTGGCCCTCCCCATCAGTCCTGCTACAGTGTTGCGGTACTGAAGAAGTTGTTCTTTCTCCTCCTGAAGAAACATCAATGTAATATTATTACCTTGAGGTGTAATTAAACCTACTTCTACGTATCATGCTTGTGTAAGTTCACCATGGATTCCTGAATGAGATCCTCCAATCGGTGTAGGCTGCTGGTTCGGTCGCAGCTGTACTTTCTCTGAATGGAATCTTGTAAGCTCTTAAGGAAGTCCATGGATTCTTTGGCATCACTGAAAAACTGCACAAAGGGAATAGGGAAAGACCCATGAGTGGTGCACAAAGGAAGCAGGCATTAAAGCAGAACACACCTCAAAATAAACAGCATTCTCCTTGAGATGCTGCTCCACACACGAGCACAGCTGCAGGATCCAGCTCCATTGTGTTTGCATGGCAGCTCTGTACGCCTGCAGGCAATCCAATACAGAAATGAGCCACACAATAAACAACTATAAAAGGACTCATAGTAGGGTGGAGACTGGACTGCTAATAAAAATCATACTGCACAAAGAGAAACTAGACAAAATATGTTGACTTACTTCTATAGTTAACCTGGCTGGGTGGTTTCTTAAAAGGAGACGCTGTGCTAAGTCCTGCACAGACTTGATCACGTCCTCCTTTTCATCCAGCTCCTTCATCAGATCCTGTTTAGACACATTCAACTATTTCTACCATTTCTACACAATTTATTAAATGGGAAGCATTATAAAATGAGTCTCACTGCATGGTAATCTCTTTTCTTAGATACATTGCTGTTGCGATCGCTCCAGTCAAATGCAACCTCCTCCTCCTCCTTCTCATTAAGCCAGATGAGTTCACGGGTCGCCTGTGACACGAAGTCCTGCAGACTCTCCAAGTGGCTTTGACGATCTCTTGAACAGCTCTGACGAGCACACAAGTTCAGAAATGTGAAGCTTTTATGGGAGGAAAATTTCAGACTGAGACGGTTCTGAAGATGTCACTCACCAGTAGTTTCTCATACTGCTTCTCTAGACTGCTCAGTTTTTCAGAATAGGAGAGTTTCAAGGGTAGAGTCATCTGAATCTGCAGAAAATAAAGATAATTGATTGATGATTGGCAGCAGATACACAGTAATCCCTTGTTTATCGCGGTTAACTGGTTCCTAACCCGACCGTGATAAGTGAAAATCCGCAATGTAGGATTCCTTATTTATAAATGGAATACTTTCATAGTTGGAGCATAGAAAACCTGTTTATGACCTTCTAAACGCAGTTTTTAACATGATAAGAGCCCTCCAGACATGAAATATCACTCCATAGTCACCTTTACTCTCGTATTACCCAATATAGTAGGTATAATAATAGAAAAAAATGCCATTTAAGACATAAATAAGACTCACACTTATGTGTGTTACTGTGTACGAGAAGTCAGGAAGTGACATTGAGGGTTCAGAGTTTACTTCTAGTTTGCCATGGATTACGGTCGCAACAGTAGCTCGTGTTAGGGATAATTGAGCCTGTTGGGAGATAATTCACACCTGCAATAAAAGCCTGTAGTTCCAGCCAACAAGTCTGGTGTTTGAGGGTCTCATCAAAAATTACAGTATCATTACTAACACCTACTGACCAGTGAAGAATATTATCATCATATCGTTGCAGCGTCTTTGAATGCAGTTGTTAGTTCATTTAGCCATTTTTATGCTAGAATATGTTTAATTTAGGCAAAAATCTGTAAAATTTGGCTAAATATGCATATTTTTGACTAATAGGCCATATTCAACCACAAAACAGCATGATTCATTAACTGATATATATTTGGAAAAATGTGATTGTTGGAAAAAGTTGCAAATGACATCTGTTTATTTGTTGGGATCGCCAAAAACACATTCAGATATTAGTCGCCTATGGACAAACTCCAACAAATCAGATATGACCATGAAAATCCTTCAAAATCCTTCAAAGACAGCCCTAGTTATTTTAATTCTTCTTTTAAAATTACTACAACTTGAAAGTCAACCAGCATCACGAAAGGAATTGTGGTCAGTTTTGGAAGTTCCACTGTAGTCCGTCCATCATGCATAAACTTACCTCGCTAAGTCTGGCCTCCTTAAGACTCATCTGAAATTCGTCAATAGCTCTGTGTACTGTTTTGTGGTTATCTAAATGTGTCTCCACGCTTGGCAAGTCAGATCCCCACTCTGAGCGATCCAACTGTAACTAAAAAAAGAAAAGAAAGAATACACACAAGCAAAGTCAGTTATCCTTAACTAAAACTACATGACAAACTCTTGCAAGGCCTTTGATGACTTACCTGCATCTCTGCCACCCAGTTCAACAAGTCCTGAACATATTTGATGTTCACCTCTTCTTCTGTCAAGCTAGGGTCAGCCAGTGATGACTTCATTAAGGGTTTGGGAATCTGCATGTGTGTCATATGTCTGAGGCTGCCTGGCTCCATGCTACCAGCACTTCCACTGTAGGTCTGCGCTGAAGCAGCCTGCAAGGATGGGCTCAGGCCCGGTGTAAGGCTAGAGGTGAATGTCAACCTTGAGGTATCTAACCCTCCCTGGATGAGTGCAGGAGAAAGGTTTGGTGTCAGGCTGATGTTCTGGGAGAAGTCAGAATTCAGGCTCTGCGTGATGCCTGAGATCATCATTTTGGTCTGCTCTGTTGTTAGGGTGCGGCCTTTGCTGTACACGGAAGCACACTGCGATCTTATGGATAGAAGATCATCCCGTAGGCTTGATACCCTGGGATGTAACAATGTGATCACTATTTGTACAGCATTTCTTTAGGGTGTTTTTTTACAATCATACAATTTTACCGTTGAACTAGTTGATCTGTGAAAGGAAATTTGCCATCGAGGAGAACTTGGATGTCCACCACTTGTTGTCTGAGGACATTCTCACACTCCAATAGGTAGCTAGCAATCTCTGCTTCATGTAGAAACTGAATGCCGGACTCGAGACGCTTAACATCCTGAGGAAAGCAGAGAAAAAGTCTTTAATGCAGGCGTGTGTTTTCAAAATTTGACGTGGGGCCCAGCAGCTTCAAAAAAACTATAAAAGCTAAAAAGGAGTAGGGAAGCCCCAATCGTATTATATTCTCTGAGGACACACTCTGAAAACCCTTTCGACAATGTATGCAGTTTTATTATTAAGAGAGCGCCCTGCTCCCAAAACAGCATCGCCCCTAATCCCCCAAGGAGGTCAAGTTAATTTAATTTTTTATATACTATAGCGCAGCACAGAAGTACAGCAATAATATAAGGACACCTTTCATATAGAACAGGTCTATACATTCCTTTTTAAATTCCTCAAATAGCCTTATCTGTTTTACATGACAGCATGTCATTTCTGTCTCCACATTTGGAGTCTTTCTAGTGCTTTCGATTCTGAAAGTTTGTGAAATGTTAACTGTAGAGGTGCGACCCCACTACAGTCAGCTTGTCTGCATGTGCGCGTGTTTGTGGCCCCTTGCCCACCCACCCCCAACACTGTCAAATGAGAGGGAACACCGAATATCTTTTCTCATTTCCTCACTTATACTCGACTTTAATCCAGATGATCCAGAATGATACTTTTTATGGAATTTATCTATGAAAGTGTATCTATGTGGCCACTTGTTGCTTTTATTTTTCTATGTCAATGCTGACATGTTTTTTTTCTATTGTTGGTTTTGTTTATTTTTCTTGTGATATCTATTCATTTATTTACTTTATACTAGTGTATTGATATATTTATTTTGCTCCCAGCTCACAATTTTAAAGTGACATGTTATGATTGACAAGTACTAATAATTGTTCTAAATCATTTAAATTAAATTGAAAATATCAATAAGTTATACAAAGAACTTACAGATTGCAGGGAACTTCTAGCCAAAGCCAGCTTGTCTTCACCATGAACACAGTCTCGTTGGACTCTGTTTGCAATCTGCTGCAGCATATCAAGCCTGCAAAACAGGGCAGTAGTGTTGATTTCATCTGTGGTATTGTACAGGAAAACAAAAGGCAAGTACACCCGCAACACTGAGCTAGTAACCCACCTGGATCCATAGGTGATGTTGTTATTTAGAACAAAAGAGCTGTTCATTAAAAAAGGGTCCGGTCTAATGTAGCCAGTGTCACTAGATCCGTAGCTGGTGAAACTACTGTTGCTAGCAGATGAGACCCTGCTCAGGAAGGCCATTTCTTTGTCAACTGTACTTTACTGGATTCAAGCTTCTAACCATGACAGTAGAAGGGATTACAATTTGCTCTCATTTATAGTGTCAGGATCAGGTGAGGAGGGTGTGAGAGCAAACCCACCCTGAAATAATATTCTGTCCTCAGGGCAAAGCAAAATAGCATGTTGAGACAGTGCCCCTTTATAAAAGCAACCAAAGGCTTGTAATTGCTGATTCTGACAGCTTTTTAAATACACCCTCTTTTAATGCTGTTAACATGGAGTGTTTAAAACACAAACAAGCATGGGTGGATATGTCAGCTTGTCAACTTGGGTCCAAACTATTGTCAATGGATGTCCAAAAATATGTTTCCATAGAAATAACGTCCACTCAGCAAACAAACACTGGTGGAAAGAACAGACTGAAATCTAAAACCTGCTGGAGCCTGCAGTCAAAAGTGTGGGAAAACATTTTAACTGATGCACGCTTTCACAAAAACAACATGTGAAATTAGGAAATACGTTAATATTGTATATACCATAAATGAGGGTGGCCATATTTTGATGACCAAAAACCAGGACTTGGCAATGAGATACTCAAATGATACTCAAAGTTTACTCCAAGATGCCTTATAATTTCAATACATTAAAAGTATGCCTCTTCTGTATGGATAGAAAATACTGTAGTTATATTACAAAATACTCTCTACGACCAAAGACACAAATTCAAACATCACATTTTATTATGCCTACAATTAGTATCTATTAGATTAGTTTTTATGGTGCAAACATCCATCCCATCCATCCATTTTCCTTCGCTAATCCGGGTCTGGGTTGCGGGGGCAGCAGTCTCAGTAGGGAAGCCCAGACTTCCCAGTCCCCGGCCACCTCCTCCAGCTCCACCAGGAGGACACAGAGGCGTTCCCAAGCCAGCTGTGAGACATAATCCCTCCAGCGTGTCCTAGGTTTGCCCTGGGGCCTTCTCCTGGCTGGGCATGCCCGGAATACCTCACCAGGGAGGCGTCCAGGAGGCATCCTGACTAGACGCCCGAGCCAATTCAACTGGCTCCTCTCGATGTGAAAGAGCAGCGGCTCTACTCTGACCTCCTCCCAGATGACTGAGCTCCTCACCCTATCTCTTAGGGTGAGTCACCCTATGGAAGAAACTTATTTCAGCTGCTTGTATCCGCGATCTCGTTCTTTCGGTCACAACCCAAAGCTCATGACCATAGGTGAGGGTGGGAACATAGATCGACCGGTAAATTGAGAGCTTTGCCTTCCGGCTCAGCTCCCTCTTCACCACGACGGTCTGGTACAGCGACCGCATTACCGGAGATGCTGCGCCAATCCGCCCATCGACCTCACACTCCATCCTTCCCTCAGTCGTGAACAAGACCCCGAGAACTCCTCCACCTGGAGCAGGGCCTCATTCCCAACACGGAGGGAGCAATCCACCCTTTTCCGGCTGAGAACCATGGCCTCGGATTTGGAGGTGCTGAGCCTCATCCCAGAAGCTTCACACTCAGCTGCAAACCGTCCCAGTAAACGCTGAAGGTCACAGCCCGATGAAGCCCTCAGGACCACATTGTCTGCAAATAGCAGACAGGAGATCCTATGGCCACTGAACTGGACTCCCTCGACGCCTTGGCTGCGCCGAGAAATTCTGCTCATGAAAGTTATGAATAGAATCGGTGACAAAGGGCAGCCTTGGCGGAAGCCAACGTTCACCGGAAACAGGCTTGACTTACTGCTGGCAATGTGAACCAGGCTCCTGCTCCGGTTGTACGAGGACCGAATGGTACGTAGCAGCGTGCTACCAATCCTGTACTCCCGGAGCACCCCACACAGGAAGTAAGCAAATTGAGCAGCCAGCATTAATACCACAGATTAGCTCATATAGCAAGCTAACACACATGAGTTTAACACCAACAGCTGAGGCATGCATTCCAAAACAAAAACTACATCAGGAAGTTGCCTACAGCCACAGTTGTTAATGCCAATGTTTATTGACCTGGAGCTCATTAAAGACCCTGGCGGTTGTTTTGTTTTTTGCAGATCACACACCCAGTAACTATAAAAAAACTGTGAGGTTAACTGCATAGAGGATTTTTGAACGTTCAAAGCCATAACATGACATATACCTGACATCTAGTGAGTTGCATCAACATAATGTATGTTTGCACACAATGTTGTGGCCACTTATATAAATTACAAATTGACATGCAGTGTTTAGAACAGATAGAGAAAGTAAACCCAGGCATAAGATCGTACTGCTTGCCAGGATTTATTATACTGACTCATGCATCATACTTTTTGTTGATGTTATGCAAAATTGTTCATTTCGAAAAGCAAACATTTAATTCTTTACATAATGTGCCTTCCAGCAGTCATGCACTTTATAACATAATGAAATTGTATCAGACATTTAATTTGTGGGTGTTTTAGACTGATACTATAAAGATTATCGAATAATAATTTCTCCTGACAAGTGTATTCAAACAGTCACATACCTTTCCACCTCAGGCCTCAGGCTCTTCTCTCTTTCCAGCATGGCAACAATTAATTTTCCCCACTCCTTCTCCACGTCATTTGGGTGATGACCCGGCGGTAACTGAATACGACCGAACTCGATCCACACCTGTCAAACACGCACAATTGCAACAAGATTGATGTACCTTTAAAAAAGTGTGACTTGTTCTTTGAGATTTGTATACCTCAAGCATTTTATAGAGATCTTTGATTTTTGTTTTCTCGTTTTCTTTTAGTGGGATCTCATGTTCTTTGAACTGCAGGTATTGTGTGTAAAGTGCCTGTGAGACAAAGAAGCAATGAAGTATCAAAACAATAATTCAAATGCGGCATTTTTTAAAAGGGATAGTTCGGATTTTTTGACATGAAGTTCTATGACGTCCCCATCAGCAGTGTAGTAGTGACTTACCCCCCCCAATTGCTCCCATGAGCCCGATTCTGGTCCGACATCTTTGACAAAGAACATAGTTGCGTTTAGTTGCTGGGGCCATTTAAGTAAAGAGTTTGGCTTCTCTATATTTGTCTCCCGATGTATCCCTGAGTACTGTCACCGCTCCATTCTGGTGTATGTGATGAAGACGCTCGCATCAAATATAACAATATAACGCAGAGTGATTTGTGATTTCCGATTTTTTTGAGGAGGCATTTTTGTGATGCAAATGTACTAATCGTTTGAACACATTGTTTTGAGAAGCCAAACTCTTTACTTCGACGGCCCCAGCAACTAAGCCTAACTACGTTCCTCGTCACGGGACCAATTGGGGGGGGTAAGTGACTGTTGATATACTACACTGCTGATGGGGATGTCATACAACGTCATGTCAACAAATCCCAACTATCCCTTTAATATAAAAACTAATGACATTGTAGTATGATACCTTAAGTTCAGCAGGGTTGTTGGGGAATGATCTTTCGGACATTACAGCAACATTGTGTTTGATCCACTGACTGAGGTATTTGATCATGTTCTGGTACTCCACCCATTTAATATCAATGTCCTGTGTAGAGCAAATCACCATTATAAAAGAACCACACTCAGGACAAGGAGGGCACAATAGGAGATGATGCTATCAACTTACATTGGGGCTTATTCCTTCTCCACCATCAGGTACTTTAGGGAAGGCGTCATACAGCGTTGAGACATACGTGATGACTGACTTTTCATCAGGAGACTGAACATCTACGTCTGGTAAGAGAGGAGAAAACCCAAAACTCAGTGACAACGGGTGGAGTGCTTCAAGCTAGTAGGTCATATACAGTGGAACCTCTGTTTTCGACCAAATTTATTGCCAGAAATATATCTCCGGTTGCATACGCTGTCTCGGTTATCGTATGGCCAAACAGTGCGCCTAACAAATTAGTTGAGTGCCCAAACCAAACATCTGTGAAAAATGGCTAGTGTTACTTTAACAGTTGTGACACTATAGACAGATTCCGGTCAGGGAATCCTTTCATTATCTTTATTATGTGTGTGTTGGTGGTTTATTTGTTCATGGAACGCACACAGAATGATGAACGACTCTGTATCTAGCTCCTTTTTTCCTCTTTTCAAGCACTGTGTCGTGTGCTGATGAGGTGTTCAAGCACACTGCATATTTTTGAGTGTTAAAAGAATCTCTGCTTGTTTTTTTATTTAGGATGGCTGGAAATAAAATTGCAAATGCCAGAACTTTGATTAAAAAAAAAGATGAGAAACACCATTTCATTCAAGAAAGAAGTCGTAGCACAGTAATAACGTAGCATCTGTTACAATAGGATTGTAATGCAAAGGTTTGTTTACACAGGTTGCAGAGAGAATGGTTTACTAGTTTGTAAAATCTCAATGGCTTCAGTTTGACAGCTTGACACAGGCTACGCAAATGGATGTCAGCGTGTTTGATCACCCCCTTATCAAACCTATTGCCGTTCAACTTTTCTTGCGTTTGCATCTTTGTTGACACGCTGTGCCCTTTGCGACTGTCTGTACTTTACATTGGCAGCAGCTATCTAGAGTTATTTTCCTAGCTTCTGGTCTTCGGACTCCTACTGTGACTTTTTACCACATTCACATTTGGTTTGTAAAACAAACAAACAATGCAGTTAGTTTGGAGCTTGTTTTTGTCCCACGGGAAAGCCTCACGTGGATATCATGTTCATGGAGTATGTACTTTTTCAAGTGTCAGTGAAAAACCTGTCTCTCTTGTTGTCATTATAATAATGTCAAAACACTATTTGTGTGTCGTTGTTTAAAGAATATAAATGCATAGCGTGTTCAGCCTTATGATGGTGATACCATGGCAGGGGTCTCCTATCTCACTAGCTGATTTTAGCTCACCAAAGGGTCAAAGAATATTTGCTTCAACTCCTACTTTTTTATTATAACTGTTGAATGCAGACTTTATGCCTTCACATAATGACAAATGACCACAAAGACAATGGTTTGGGTGGAGATATGCTTGGTAAATGAAGTAGTGTACAATTTAAATGTCGCCAGTCATAAATAAAACAAAAGTAGTTGACAGTGATGAAAGTTGGAGACCCCTGCAACCTGGACACTGAATTTATTCTGTTTTAAGTTAAGCAGGACAGATTTCTATTTAATAAGGCTATTTATTTGTATTATTTTATTCTGTTAATTTAGTTATCTGGAACTAACAAATAAATTATTGAACAGTTTATTTCCCATGTATTTGAATTATTCAAGTTTATGTCAGACAGTTTAAAAATCATAGTACAAAAAAAGACAATCCGTCCAAATGTTTATTTTTTTAATACTTGCCTATTTGCCAGGTGCCCTTGGAATTGTCTAACGGCACCCCTGGCCAATAGCAGTCATCATAGATAAATTGAAAAATGTACAGTTAATCCATGGTATTGATATCGACCGATCACATTGATGATCGGTATGGGAATCGGTGGCAGCATGAAACCCTGATCAGAGAAAACCCGAGTTTTATGTTAATATTTTTGAGTGTCTAGAACGGATTAACTGGCTTTACATTAATTCTTGGGAAAAAATACTTCATACTTTTTTCGTTTTCGCCTGGCCTTTTCGAACAAAGTAATAACAAAAAACGAGTTCCCACTGTAGCTTATGTTGTGCTCATACAGAATGAAACCAAATATTGAAGTGTGTGCAGATTATACCCTCAGGATCCAGCAGTCTGGCCACCCCAAGCTGCTCTGCCACACCAAATGCGTTCTCTAAATTGGAGCGGTTGGTCTGCGTGGAGACCCGGCTCATGTCAACTAAGTCAGGTCTGGAAAAGACAGGAAAGAAATGGAAGCCAGCAAGAATGAAATTGCATTCGTAAGTGAGGAAAACTGATGAAATAATCAATTAGGAATGTGAATTTTAATTCCTTTGACCAGATATGGGGAAAATTAGCAATCGTTGAAAAAAAAAAGAATGTGAGAATCTCTTTCTGAATGTTCTCAACTCCTGTTTCCATGCCTGTGCTGTACTGAGCAGAATAATGAAGCCTGCCAGAGGTTATCATAACTGACGGCATGCTAGGTTTCCTTAGACAGCAAACTAGTTGAGACTGAATTAAAAGTGACAGAACCGTGCTTGCATTACAAAGCTCATTGGGCTGCCATTGTACGGACACAGTACCTGTATTTATGAATGATGGCATTGAAGAGCCTCCCATCCCTCCAAGAGGTGGTAAAGTTGTCGCATCTTACGCCGACATAGCCTTCTGTTAGCTGCTTGGACCAGAGCAGCAGCCTCTCCTTGGCCGTCATGTCCTCGGATTCTCCTGTCACATGAATCTCCGAGATCTGTCACAGAAGAAAAAAGACACACTGGATTTGAAAAGGCAAGCTCAACTTTTCATGATGTCATGTCCAAAAATCTTCTTCCTCGTAGACATGTGCCCACAACTTCACCGAGGACAGCTTTGTAAAAAAGCAGGCTTGCTACACATCTTAAAATAAAGCCTGGTCAGCAACACCTGTGGTAGCTGTAAGTTTGATCATTTTGTTTTTCATCAAAGAATAGGCCAACCCAGCATGTCGTTGCTGTCAAAATGTGACTGCAATATTAGCTTAATTGTTACGTTGTGGTAACAAAATAAGGGTGTCACAAAAATAGCTTATAATAATACAGCACATACATATACAGAACAGTGTTAAAAGGAGACTCAAAAAGCCTGAAGGATATTTTCAATTGTGGTCCTAAATGTTCAAAATGATCACATCACATGATCTTTTCAAGTACAACAAACAACAAGCTGTTGTAAAAGTGAATTAATTTAGAGTAGATTAATTAAACCAACACAGCAATTTAAAACTGTAAGTATGCCCTCGGAAGAAAATCAGATGATCCAGGTAGTAGACGTTGTCTGTGGAGATAATTCGCATTGGATGCGGATGAATGCGGTGCAATTATAAATTCACAAAAAAGCGTCATGCAAACGGTGCATGTGAAGTTTTCAGTACCAAAGGAGGAAACACTAGGAACCTGTTGAAACACCTGAAAGACAGACAACCCCGATTTGTTTAAAGAATTCAATGTGAGTACATTTCAGTTTAATAAACGTTCAGTTATGGGCTTGAGAGTCATCTTAATATGCCCCGTAGAGGCGCACTCTTCGAATACTCACTCGCTCCCATACGAACAGAGATGGTTCACTAATACGGTTCACTAATATGGTTCATAATAACATTATGCGATGCTCTATAACAGTGTCAAGTTATGATATTTGAACTACAACTTTATTTTTAGTTGTCTCAAACTCGCAGCCCACGGGCTATAATTTTATGCAGCCTGCTACTTGACATCAAACTCTAGTGTAAGTGCTGCCCGTACTCCCTGGGGAGATGGTGAGACTTAGATTGGATTACATTAGATTAGATTTATAGGTGCCCAGGGGGAAATTTCTCTTCAATGACTGTATATTATGGAGACAACAAAGCACATCACATACCACAACAGCAGCAACATACTATCAACATGACAGTAACGACAACAGCAGCAGTACAGTAACAGGCCAGACAGACAGATCAGCGGCGCCTGCTATTCAGGGCGCGTATGGCTGCAAGGAGAGGCACTTTAGCTTGCTTAAAAGGAAGACAGCTCTTTGATTGGGCAAGCAATAACCAGCAATGAAGTCGCATTGAGTATTGGGTGTGATGGTGTGCCCTACTGGGACAACCATACATTTACCATACATGCCATGAAGTCTCACTCCAAGGTTTTCCCACAAGGAGGCAGCCCTGAAAACGGCATGTTCCCAATAGTGCTTCTTAAAAGTACAGTACTTTTAAACAGTCTGAATTCCGGCATCAAGGCAAGACTTTGGACAACAATTCCAATACACCAGTGGTCCCCAACCTTTTTTGACCCACGGACCGGCTTGTGTTCCTACAAATCTCCCGCGGACTGGGGGGGCGGTCGTACATTATAGCGATCTAATTTATGTTATTTATTATGTATTGTGTAAAACTAAGACATGAATAACATCAAATTAAAAGCACAAAATGAATGCCGACCCACTATCCACCAGTTCAAGTTCCAGCCAAGTTTTTCCAGAGAGATTATTACATCACTGTTTGACGTGTGTGGTAAAGGCAGTGTGCTAGCATGAATTAACTTGAGACAAATGTGCACATTAGCACTCAATAAGTCATCAAAACTTACCTTTATGCATTCCCACATAGTATCAGCATTTGAGCCCAAATATGAAGTGAAAGAAAAATGGTAAAGATACAGTAGTAGTCTATCTGTGCGGCATGAGATAAAGTTAGCACACGCACAATGGACATGCGTCAAGTGAGACGGATGTAACAGAGAGAATCCGGCCACTTTTCAAAATAAAACATAAAAAAAAAATGAAATCATGAAAATTATTTTTTTTTCTTTCTGTGCGGCCCGGTACCAAATGACCCACGGCCCGCCCGGGGGTTGGGGACCACTGCAATACACTGTTGTGGTATGATTATTATTTATTTCAAATCGCCACAAACTGATAGAGTATAGGACCTTTAAATCATATCTGTCTTATGATGCCTATAAATAAAAAATACAGGGCAGATAAGTCTGCATTACTACGTCACTTAAAACCTCCAAACATAAACAATACGTGCAACAGCAGCAGCAGATAAGGTTATGTAATAAATTAACACATGCAGTACTGAAAGGCTCTTGATCATATTATGCACACTTTCAGTCTTTCTAATGAAGCCAACTAAGACACGTAGTGAAAGCACATCTTATGTTGTTGATCAATCCAACAAAACTGCCGTTTTTCCAACCTAGTGTTCAGCATACGTGCAAAGATCCATCATTACTTACAATAAAGACAATTTATATTATTTTACATCTTATATTGCAAATAAAACATTTTAACAGTACGTTAATAAAGTTATTGGTTATATTATTTTTGCTGTTGATATCAACTATCATGGATGTGCACATAATGACAGATATCAATGGATCCAAACAATGCACCTTGCTGAGGATTTCTTAAGGCTAGGCTCAAATACGTCATAGCTAACAATAGCAATTAAAAAAAAGATGATCTGTTTACCTCGTGTTGGCCGGGAATACATCTCACATGATCAATGTAACCAGAGAAAGTGCAGGTCCTCCATCTGGTCCTCCCATGTGGCTGAGAGTCCCAAATAATCCTGTTAAATGCTTCCTCCCTCACATGTCCTTCATTACCCCTCACAGCGCGTAACATGTGCTCCACTGCCCCAAAACTAACGGTCCTCCTGAGTCGGCGCCTTAGCAGCTTCTTGACAAGCACACCATCCTTAGCTGAGATACCTCCAGAGTCAATATGATGAAGATTGTCATCCTCATTGTATCTCCTAGAGGTAAAATCCGGACAGTCACTTGAGAACCCAGTTATGGTCATACCAAGAGGTCCTTTAGAGGGATTTGCTGGTACACTTGTGATGATGCTGCGTTCATTGCTTAGATGTGTCTCTACCCCTGATGGTTTATCCAGTGTAAAGTTCTCCTCCTTGTCACCCACAGGAGGGTTCCTGTCAGATTCAAAAGCATGGAAGTCAGTGGATTTGTGCTTCTTCCTCTGAAAGTAGCGGCGACCTTTGAGCTCTTTCGATCCAGGACTCAGTGGAGCGTTCTTGGGGTCCACATAGCATTCCTCGTTTGGAGCCCGCACACAGCCACAAGTATTTCCCATACTTCCAAAAGTCTTTTCCAGAGCTCAAGCAAACAATCCAGCTCGATCTCACCTATCCCACTGACAGGTAGCCATCGAGCCAGAGTTAGTGTTTCCTTTCACTAACTCTGAGAACTGGTCACCCTCTCTCTCCCACGTGTGACACCGGAATCCATTCTGACCTTTGAAACACTTCCCCGGCTACGCTAATCCAGGACAAACATCATAAATGCACAGACGCAGTCCACGTGTTTGCGGCTCTCAGCTGAACAAACTTGTGCACAGACCAGTTTGGAGGCTGTTCGGTCGACTCTTGCCTACACAGTAAGCAAATGCGGGTGCCTGTCGGGTTTCCCTATATTTGTGTGTGCAATGAGGTCATGTTAGGCTGGTGAGAAGTTTTGCCTCAGCAAGTTGGTCCGCTCTGACCCAGACAGTTGCAGCTAGTTGTCAGACATGAGCAGCGCTGGCAAATCCAAGAGAGCTTTCTCTTTGTCTTTTAATCAAGACGAATACAATGACAGAGTTGGAGATAGCTTTCATACGCAGTGGTTAAAAGAAACTCTTTTATCTGAACAGAACAACAGCTCAGATCAGGAAGTGATTTGCCCTATGAGTCCATTACATCATAATTACACAACTAGTATCCACCAAGAGACGGATACAAACAAGAATAACAACTACTATATATTCCTTTGGCGTAGAATATACATATAGAGTAAATACAATGCAGTCATGCATCTGGACTAAAAATAACGTGTTTAAGGTCAAAGTCACTTGACAGCCAGCACAGTTCAAACTACAATGTACATACACTAAGTGGCCACTTCATTAGGAACACCTGCACAATCAATAACTATAACTACAGTACAACTATGTCAACCTGTCCACCTTCAAGACTCATGCCAAAACCCACCTCTTCAAAATGGCTTTGACTATTTAATGTTTCAGTGTCCAGCTGCTTTTATTTTTACCGCAAAGATTGATATTTTCTATATTTTATTTCTTTATGGAATATGTATATAATTTATTTTTACTGCTTTATTGCAGTGCCATTGAATTTTTAGAGAAGCAATTTTAAATAAAATGTATTATTATTATTACTATTATTATTATTATTATTATTATTATTATTATTATTATTATTATTATTGATGGTATGTAATATAAGCAGTACGGTAGAAAATATGGTTGTTATAGTTTGTGTCGAACTTTTGCCCCTCTCATGTGGCTGATCAAAATACAGTATTAGAAATATATTAGAAAAAGATAATGCAGAGCAGCTCCACAACATTGCGCTTTAAATTTTTATCCATTTATCCATTTTGTTCCACTTATACAAATCCAGGTTGTGACAAGCTAAATAAAATATCTAAAATCAAGGTAAAAAAAAAAAATCTATATTTTTTCTTGAAAAAAATATGGATTTTTAAAGATTGTATTTTTTCTTAAAAAATACTTATTTGAGACCAATTTGCTTACCTTGAGTAATATATAAAAAAATCCAATATACTTAAAATGATCGTAATAATCTGTAATGTTGCCAAATTATTTTCCTTTCCTATTAATGAAGCACAGACTTAAATGCATATTACTTAATATACGCAAACTGACTAACATAGTCACTGACTAACTGACTAAGAAAAAAAAAGTAAAAGTACTTTGGACATTGATTTCAGATATTTAATCCTTTTTAGATTTCATTTTTTGCAGTGCGCAAAAATAAACACATATTGTTAAATGAATACCCCGCTGACAGAGCGTTAATGAAATAATTATAATATTAAGACTTTTTTTCTTTAGATTGTGTGAATGTGAATTTTGTGTGGATTTTAGAATGTATTTCTCAGACTAACTCATACTGCCATTGCTTGGGTTACATTACGATTATCTCAGATTCCAAGTTAGTAAAGTATTCAGTGAATGAATAAAGCAGTTTTGAGATTTGGGCTCCATAATCCACAGACTTTAGAAAAACGCAGGTCAGGGCAAAACAAACCAGATTGCAACAAGTGAAAAAGTGCATTGTCAGGTTTTCCTCCACTGCACAAATACACTCAAAGTGATAGTGTGAAGAACTCACAGTGTGAAGAGCACGCACTACAGTTGTGTGTAATCAAATCTTATCTGCAGTAATCGTACGTAAGATAGCAACACCCTTACAAAAGGTTCATCAGTGAAACGGCAAAAAAGTGCAGCAGACACTCACAAGATTGGCACTACATTCACAGATATTACTGTTAATAAAAAGGTCACCAGCAGCAATGAGAAAATCAATTTACTCCAAAAAGAATATACCGGGTTTCATTAGCCCAAGTCATTAAAACAGGAGCATGTAATACTGTCAATCTTCAGTGCTTTTATTATTTTGGTCTAAAATGGGCTCACTGCTTTCCCCTGACACGCCCTGTTATCCCTGGAAATCAAGAAGGAACAGGCCCGTTGCTGCAGGATGGACTGCTGGAGGGCTTGCGTGAGACTGAGTGTAGCAGGTGCTGGCACCATCACCAACGCTGCCTGTCAGCATGCTTAAGTAACAATGTGTCTGTGGTTCTTCAAAGACGCACACACGCATGCTTGCACTAAATGAACATCGTAATTCAATGACTTCACGAGTAGGGAATTGTATGAAAAGTATTACTGTATATACTTTACAGTGTTCCCTCGCTACATCGCGGTTTACCTTTCGCGGATTCGCTGTTTTGCAGATTTTTTTAGCAGCGTATGAACGCGCATTGTGTTCTGCGTCCTTGTGGTGTAATGGAGCAATCTATCGGTGCTCTGTTGTATGTGTTTGTTATTGTATTTACTACTGCTACCAGTAGAGGGTGTTGTATACTCATGTTGAAGGTGTGTGTAGCTGCAACTGTCTCAGTGTGTTTGCCTGTACAAGCATATTAGGAACCCAAAGTAGACAAGAGCCGGCCAAATACAGAGCCACAACAGTCCTTATTGGCTAAGGGAGAACCCGCCCATTGTGTTCTGCTACCTGATTGGCTGTAGGCCATTGTCAATCGATTTCCTTCGTGCAAACTAGCTAACTGCATGACGGACTTAAAACAAAGTACATATTTTAGCCCCACCCATTCCGGTTAAACCACACCCACTTCCAGTTTATGCCCCGCCCACTCCAAGTACAGATACGGATGCAGACCATTTAGATGGGTGAACAGATACAGATACAGAAGGTGGTGTACTCGTTCATCCCTAACCCACACTACCTTCACGATCAACCGGTAGCTTGTGATCGGTGTAATCATGGGTACCCCGATTTAGAATGTTATCTGATTATTTTCAAAATCCAGAATCCACTTTCCTTATCAGCACCAGAAGTAGATGGCTTCCATGTGGAAATGTTCCTTTAGTGGAAATTTGGTCAAATAAATTCAGTACATGCACAAACTTGCGAGATGCACAGCCTGCTGGCTCTTGCGGTTGCAATAATGAGCCATGTACACTGTTTTTCAAAAATATATAAATTAATCAATTTAACATTATTTTTTGCCTAAATTGAGCATTTTCAAGCATAAAAACGGCAAAATGAACTAAAATGCAAATATAAACCAAAAACACAATGATATGTAGTATTCTACACTGGTCACTAGGTGTCAGTAATGTTACTGTAATGTTTGGTGAGACACAAAAGCACCAGACTTGATCGCCGAAACAACAGACTGTTATCGCAGGTTTGTATTATCTCACAACAGGCACAAAAATCGTGAACTTGAGCTCATGTTGCAGCCGTAACCCTCACCAAGCTAAAACTCAAGTCTGAACACCTGACGTCACTTCCTGTCCTCCGCCCACTCAGCTCCCGTAGCACCGTAACACATTTGCAGCAACACACAAGCACGAGTCTTATTTATGTCTCAAATGGCAAATTTTCTGCTGTTATGTCTCCTATATTGGATAATAAGAGTAGAAAAAAGTGACTATGGAGTGTTATTCCATGTCTGGAGGGCTCTAATAATGTTAAAAAAAACTATTTTGAAGGTCATAAAGAGGTTTTCTGTACTCTAACTACAAGAATATTCCATTTATAAATAATGAATCCTACTTAGAGGAACATCTCTTATCTCGGTCGGGTCTGGAACCAGTTTACTGCAATAAACAAGGCATTAGTGTTTACTCAAAATTATGAAGTGCTGACTTTAATAGATATTTTCTTGTAACCCAGTTGCATTACTGTTACTGTTAAAATATGAACATTTACTTGCCGGGTATTTGTAATTGGTCTATATGCTGTAAATGTGTGACTGTAGTAACTACTGCTTCTTGTCAGTTGTATCTTTATTTGTATAATTTGCCACAAAAGCACTATATTTTGCCATAATTAAAAAGCAGACATGTTGGACAAATACCCTAAGGTTATTTTCAACAACTATCAAACATCCAATACAAAGAAGCTTTGAACTTGATTGATTTCTACTATAATGCATAACTTTTTGTACAGACTTATGGAGGTCTAAAAGATGTTAATAAACCATGCCAGACAGAAAGAGTGGAGTAGGAGTGATAAGCGGAAATATTTTCTAAAACTTGCATTCCTGGCATGTGCATGCATATTAACTGCACTATGCAAGAGAGCATTTCCAAGAATATGCAAGGAGAAACATGAGCTCATCCCTGAAGACTGCAATGCAAACTGGAGCGGTACCAAAAGACAAAGGGTGGATCTGCACAGGCTGTACTTTTCATCCCATTGAAAGACTATTGGTTTGTGTAAATACATCCGAGGGACAGGCAGACTGACATGACATCATCCGGACCTCATCCTACTGCGCAACACATATCATGAGCTATGTTTGAAGTGTTTTCAGATACAGATAAATACCATAGTTCAAGCTAACCACATCTGTACCTACCCTTAACATATAATGTTATCATTCATTCATCGAGATAAATTACATTGGACAATTATGTTGGCAATCAGCTGACACAGAATAAACAATGAATAGTCAATGAGATGATCACACTGACCTGAAAGTGCAGTATTATGGTCCAGATCAATCCCAGTGTCAGTTTGGGGTTGCCGTCTGTGATGTCATCGTTCCTGATATTTACAAGTTTCACCTTATGAAGAAGAAAGATCAGATTAAAATGTTAAAGAGTGATGTAACTCAATATTTGCATGCATCATTTGCTATTTTACTAATCTAGGTGTGTATCAAGCATGAGGCCGCATTTTACAGTTTGTCCACACGGTGGCACGATTGTCTCAAGTACAGTATACGGGAATTGGAGGCACCATAATGAAAAGGTTTCTGCCTGGGGCATCAGAAAGCAGAATGATGGCTGAAGAACTAGAAACATTTATTCAACCATACCAGGCAAGAAAAACATTATCACTTAATTCTGACAAGAACAGATACTGTATGACTGCAAGAGGAGACAATAGAGAGTCTTCTTTGTGCACATCTATGACTCCTTTGTCTGGAGCCTGGCGTCACATGTGGCAACAGCTGAGGCTGCCTGTTCACATCATCACGGGGGAGGGGCGGCCAATCACGAAACCCACTGATGGGATTTGAAAACCCAATGATGGGATTTAACGGCAACACTCCTTGAGGACTTGTTACTTCAGAAAAACCTATAAAGCCTCCAGCCAAATAATAATGTATGCAAACGACGTTGCGTGATTCAAAATTCAAAAAGACTGAAGGGGAAAAGCAATCAAATATATTCTCTGAGGTTATCATTTTCGCATTTAATTTCCCTCCCAGGACTATAAGAAATAGCATAATTATCTATTTTGTCTGGTACATAGATGTGAATGACTGTTATGTACTGTAAATAATATTGAGTCCCTGAAAATGGAGGCACTGCATGAAATAGCAATGATCAGCCCTTTATATAGAGTATACAAGCACACACATATATATGTACAGTATATATGTACATACAGTACATACATGCACACATACTGTACGTGTGTGTATGTATACTCCTCCTGGGAAGGTTCACCACTCTTCCATGTTTTCGCCATTTGTGGATAATGGCTCTCACTGTGGTTAGCTGGAGTCCTAAAGCTTTAGAAATGGCTTTATAACCTTTTCCACACCGATTGGATTTTTTTTCTCCCTTAATAATAAAAAGTTTCATTTAAAAACTGCCTTTTGTGTTCAGTTGTGTTGTCATTGACTACACATTGATTAATTAAAATTAGTTTGATGATCTGAATCATTTAAGGGTGACAAACATGCAAAAAAATAAGAAATCAGGAAAGGGGAAAACAGTTTTTCACACCACTCAATATACACACACATACTATATATGTTTATACCAGTGGTGTGACAGTTGGGGCCAGCAAAGCCTTCTTTGCTGGCCTAACCACTACGAGAAGCACTTAAATTCTAATACTGGTTCCATTAAATTATATTAATTAATTACCAGCAGTCTATTATCTTCATTTAGTAGCTTATAGCTTGGCTGCACTGCTTCCAGTAGTGTATGTGTATGTTAGATTCTTTACATTAGATTTCAGGTTTTATATGTGGCCAATCAATATGCAATATGCCCAGGGCCTTCAGAATGAAATTCACGGACGTCCTGTCGAGGTCGCTGTCTCACAGTAGCAACGGGACTGTTTTTTTTTTTTCAAGCCAGATTTTAGATTTCTGCTTCGACTTCTGATTTGCCTTAAAGCCAGCATGCAGGTTTGCAGCTTGATTGGTTGATCAGAGCAAATGGTAGGCCTTGATTGGTTGATAAGAGCAAAACTGTTCAACAAGATAAGTTACGCCAACCATATGATAATTTCTCTGTTTTCTGCATGTGAAACTATAATTATTCAATATAAAATGAACTATAATTATTCAATATAACATCTTTTTTTAATATATTTTTGGGTGTCATTATTTCCTATGTGAAAAAGTGCCTTGGTTTTCATACGTTTCAATTTTCATCTGACCTTTTGGAACAATTTAATAAAGAATAATGCACCGACTTTTATTTTAACAACAGCTTTAACAATGATTTTGCATGCATGAGAAAAACATAACTCTCTTTGACCACATGGGCATTTATTAACAAGTACATTGCACAACACAGAAATAACAAACTGCTCAGTCAGAATTTAATACCACCGATGAATTCATTACAAACAACAGAATGGTAAGTGGAACAGGCATGAGTTTCACACTAACCGCTCAGTAGCGCAACCAACATTTTTAAAGCGCATGCAGTGGTAGATAAAATTGTTGGATATTGACCACTCATGATACTTTAAATGCAGCTACTACTATCTCGTGGAGTGAAAAAAGGTTGCCTATGGCCATAGATGTTAATTCCAATGTTTTCCTCACTGTCGATTGAGATAATTGTGAAACGCACATCCCTACTGTTAAATTTGTAAAAATGCCACACTGTCATCCACTCCTTTAAAAAACGAATTTGATAACATTCAGTCTTACCTGCCGTCTTTTTAAATAATCCAGCGCTATTTGTACATTCTGCAGCCTGTGAAAGCGCATCCTTCCTCTCTCTCGAGGCTGCAGACAAGAGGAAGAAAGGCAGGTGATCACTTTGTTCTGTTTCTGTGTTTCTGTTTCTAAATAAAAAGTTTAGTATCATGGAAGATACAGGACGTGCTTCCACAATCTTACTCACTGATCATGTAAAAAAAGAAGAGATCACACTTAAAACCCTTCTAATAAACAACATTTTCCACCAATTCCACCTCTTTAGAACATGCTCTGAATGTGCAACTATATTTATGCATTAAAAGGATGCTTTTGTCCAAATTCTTGCACTAATTCACTCATTGACGTTCAGATATACCACACACAGCGAGAGGGGATGAAATGGAAAATGCAATGACGCGCGGATGCAGCAGAGCTAAAAGACCGGGCGCTGTATTCAACCTTGTCTAAACAAACAGCATTTAAAACTTGTGAAGCTGTAGAGGGATGAATCAAATCAATCAGAAGATGACATGTCTCACGAAGTTTGGGAATGATTGCGTGGATAGGTATTGCAGAAGGCAAGAGCCTTTGAGGAGAATTCTAGCATGACGGAGCATAATCCTTATCTACATCCATTGATCATGACTAAAAGGGGCAGTTGCACTCTGATCTGATCTTACACACAGACATAATGTCTGCTAATGCATCCAAAGAGAAGACCAATTATATGGTGGGATCGTCGCTACACTCCTAAGTGGCCACAGCACACTCCCATGTTAGTTGATTATGAGGGCGTGTGGTGGGTGGGAAATCCACACGTACCCCCTTGTCATCATCCAGCACATCTCCATGCCGCTCAACCGTGCATGCTTCTGTCCCACTCACCAACCGCAATGTCTTCAGGACATCGCGCTCCCTCGGCTTATCGTCCCAAAAGGAGACACATAGGAGAGGGGGTGAGGGTGGAAAAGGAAAACAAGGAGACAGACAAAACGGCCAAATCAAAGGGAAGTCAGACAATGGACAGAAAAACAACCAAAAACCAGAGGAGGGGAAACTAGATAGCTAGAGAATGAAAGTTAGTCACAAGGAGTAACTCATGGGGTGATGTAGGTGGGAATACATGCTGTGTAAAAATACAATGAAGCACATGATGACATAATGACTGCATATGGAATTGGCAGCATTGTCAAAAAATCTCCGGCCACCATTAGATTGATTGTTTTACTAAACTAAAGTTACAGTAACGACACAGAATCTAATAATTTCGCAGTATTGGAGTACCTATAATCTTGTGAGGTATCAGCTCAGTGAGCATCTCAATGAATCAACTCCTCAAGTGTTTTTTTTCCTGTTTTTTTGAGGTTAAAGTGAGGAAACGTGTGATAATAAGCATAGAACTGGCACTTTGAGCAACATAGAAAATGGGCCAGCTGCTCAGTCGCATAATCTCATACCTTTATTGTCAGAATTCTTGTACTTATAATACTTTCTTATCTACCTCAAATATTATTGTTATTGTTTCTATCCAGTTATATCACTGAACAACTTATCCACAAGCTCAAACTGTACTATCAAACATCTTCACCTTTTTCATTCACCTTAGGAAAATGGTAAATTGATACATGTTGAACATGAAAAGTGGATAACTATCAACACTACAGTTGCACCAATTGACCAATGAATCAATGATTAATAGATTATCCAATTAATCAACAACTATTTTGGTATTTGAGTAATCATTTTTTTTGTTTGTTTTTTTTTTTACATTTTAATATCCTCTAAATTTCAGCCTCTCAAATGTGAATATTTTTTTATTTCCTTAGTCATCAATGAAAGCAGACATATTATCTTTGTGTTTTAGGCAAAATTCCTACACACCAGCTTTGACTTTGAAAAACAGTGATCAACATTCTTGATATTTTGCAGACCAAACCACAAACTGTGTTTGGTTCATATTGATTTGGTCCATCTCAGGCACAACGGGTTACTCAATCAATCAAAACAACAAGCTTCAGAATAATCGACTAAGAACATAAAAATTAGTTGCAGCCCTAATCAAAACAACTGAAAAAAGAAGAAGCTAGGTTTACATAAGCTCTGCTTCTTCCTAAACGTGATGTACAGTACTTATTTGTAAATTGTCTTTGTAAAAAGTCTTAAATTTTGTCCAAAATGGGCAGGGCGCCTTATAATGCGGAGCGCCGTATGTATGTGCTGAGTTCCAAAATCTTTAAGTGTTGTTGTGTGACTTTTATGAGCGCCGACTCGACTGACTGGGAGCGTCTCCTGCCGACACGCTGCTTGTACAGAGGAAAGGGACGTGGACGTGACTGAGGACGCTAAAGGCACGCCCCAGTAGTTATATAAGTATATTTTATGAAATGGCGCCATCTATCCATCCGGGCAGGGACTACCGTGGCGCAGCAACATCCAGCGGATTACAAGGAAAGCTGGCCATCTTCCGCTCAAACAATCAATGCTCATTACTATAAAAAAGGATAACTATAAGTGGTGTAAGTATAAGCCAGTGGTGGCTTCAGACACAGTGCCATAGTGCTGAGTGAACATTCTATAACATATTATGAAGTGGCATGTTAATAGGGGAATGAAACAACTGATAACATGCAGCACAGCCACAGTCACCTAAATTCTACATGTAAGCACTTCTTACATTGCCAAAAAGTGCTCCATGCTAGTGAGTGGAAATGTGGGTCTTTGCCACCTTTTTGTGAAGTTAAATGTAATTACCATATTGACCCGACAAACAGCCCACATTTTACCTAAAAAAAAAAAAAGCCTGAAAAAGGTTGTCTTATATTCAGGCCAATATGGTAAAATTCAGACAAATTGTGTGGCCAGGAAAAGTTGTCAACAAACAAGTTTTTTCCATTGGTTTTTGTGACACTAATGCTTTTTGTGTCGTCTAATATCCAAATAAAAAGATCATAGAATATAGTTCATAGAATAATTACCGAGAGTACTTTCTTCCACTTAATCTAGTCATGTTATTGTGATTCATTGACAAAGAGCCCTGGCAATTGTGCAGAACCAGCAATTGAGTGCCAAAGCTAGTAACTAGTTATTCATATTTCATGCTTTCAATATAACACTTTGTAGAATTAGTGAGTTAAGGAAGCTAATTAGGAACTTTATTAATGATTAAAATCACATTTTGGTTGCAAAATTAAAGGCAAAGTCCATTTGACAGATTTTTCCTGATGACTGTTTACAGTACTGACACGTACTAATAATTAAGGACGTTTCAAGCATCCCACTTCAGCAGACTTTGCTCAAACCAATATTAACTTACTTTTGGCCACTTAGGGGAACAAAAAAAAGAAGCTTTTTTTTGGAATTGACTAAAACCATCACCATTCAAAAAGACAAAAGATACTGAATCAAACTGATGATGACATTATTTCTGATTCAAAGTGTCCCCTAATACTGATTTGAATTCTAAAAAAAATCAACATAATTAAGAAAAATACACAAAATATATGTCGTTATGATGTAACATGTGTGTGTGTGTCTTAAGATTTAATTATCATTAAGAAATAAAAAGTAACAACTTACCAAGGTGTCACCAGACAAGACCTCAAGCAGCGAGATCAAGTTATGTCCATCTCTCAAGTCTTCATACAGGTTATTTATGTGCTTCCGTACCTAAAAGAATAGAAATTAAAACGTGTTGGTGATGATTAAAAATAAACATTTCGTCTCCAAAAAAATATTTTTTTCAACCAAAAAAACAAGCACACTACAACCGGCTAGTTACCAACAGTGGTTTGAGAGAGCAGACTGAAGAAAAAAATGACCATTTTTCACAATTACGACTTAAACTGCATAAAAATTGGCGTCAATTGGTCACTCACATATGTCTGGTATTCACATGCATGTCCATAGGTCCACACAAACAAAAGCAGTCTCATAGAGGTGATCAACAATTTGCAGGCATGCTCTTGCTACAATAGGCTGTCTATTTAATGATAGCTAACATTAGTAGATAAACGTTGTCAAATTGCAATTATTAGCTGACAACAGGGCGCGGTTTACATACTCAAAGCAGGAAGAGGGTGAGACATAATGCTTGCAGTAGATTCGAACGTGGCAGCCGTGTAATCAAAGGCTGACAGCACCTTTAACACAGTTGAACTATTGGGGATTCAGCTCCCAGTCTCGCCCTACAGTTGGGGAGTGGGATTTACTTTTAAACCAAGTCAACGGCAGTAAATGTTAACTGAGGCATAGAGTCTAGAGAGAAGAATTAATGAATGCCTTACAAAAGACATGAAGTTTGTAAAAGCACTACGTACAACCCAGAAATGTGACTAAATTCAGAATGTGCGCATTTCTGTGTAGTACATTGTGCATTACCAGCCAACAACATGGCTGTTACACCTTATCAACAATGTCTGATATGCACTTGACAACTTCCAAGGCCCTCTGCTTCCAGTAGACATATCTCTAGCCTCCATGTCCTAAATAGCGAGCCCCTATAATCAGCCTCCTGCTGACCTGCTTTCACACAGGGCTTTCAGCACTGTAATCCCACATAGCAGCCACAGCTGTGGAGCCAAAATAGTCCTGCACCCTTGTGTTATTTGGTCAACGGAGCGGATTCCCAACTATTACTCAGCACTTCTCGTTTGTGGGAGTTAGTTCTTAAATAGCGTTAGATTCTGGTGTCGTGCATATTTGACTGTATTTCCTTGACTGACTACAGATTTTGCAGATGTAGGCCTTAGATGATGTTCTGTTCTTTTTTCAGACCGCAAACTGGCACCTCTGATGGCACCAATGCCACGCAAATGGAGAGAATCCTGAAAAGATTCTTGTCTGCGATAAAAACCATGACCATGTCATTTCGGACTTTTTTTTTTTTTTACATCACAACAGCATATTGGAGTCAAAGGGTGCGACTGCACCTCCCTCTCCTGGTCCCCACTGGCTTGCACTCACACCCAGCATTCATGCTTCAGCCCATTTTGCTTGTGCCATCATTTGTGCAGAGCCGTATTACTGCAATTTGCCTGACTTTGTGGATTATTTGTCTTATTTTGAGTGGCTCTGATTATTTCTATCGTGCAAGGTGGCAGCAATCACTTGCTAGAAGAGTGACGGCATTAATTAAATTACACTTTATTATGCACACGAATGTACCAGCGAGTGAAGGAGCGTGCTGTAGGTTTTGACCTTTAAACTATTTAGAGCAGTGATTCTCAACAGGTTTGGCTGCGGGACCCACTATCACCCCTAAATGACAAGCGGTAATCCAAATTGCAGACTGTTTGGAACACAAGGTGAGGTGCAGCGATGAGACGCAGTCTATGACGCGCTCTTCTCCAGCAGATATCCGCAGCTGTGTGTCGGACGGACAGCGCATTATGTCCCCACTCGATGTCCTTCCCTTCCAGCTCAAGTTTGACAAAGTCGCCCAGAAACATAGCATGCAAGCTGTGGTGGCGTAGCAAGCGAATAGCACAGACAAGAACACGAGGTGCATTCATGAAAATCGGGTCATTACATTATTTTTTGGTCCAGGCATAGACCCAGCGACCCATTGAAAACGGCTTGGCGACCCATTTTTGGGTCCCGACCTACCAATTGACTGATTTAAGGTATTTCTATTGAGGGTGGCAGTTACAATAAAGAACTTGCGAGGAGAGCTCGTTCTGTCACTGCTATGCTCACACAATATAAAGAGTCTCAAGGCTGGTGTACTAATATTACAGGCAGCGATAGGAGTTGCCAAGACAACGATAGAGATGCTACTATCCTTCGTGCCCTAAAACAAGCCAGTGTACTGTATATCATAAATCCTTTTCATCAAGGTAAAGTTATCATATACAAGTAGTTGTTATTCTTCAGGACAGTACAGTATGTGTCGAGCACAAATGATTCCAAGGTAGTTAATAGAGTAAATGAGGTGAAACAAGCCAGCGCTTGTCTGTCTGCTGTAGTATTTTGTTAAATTCCACAGACGTGTGAAACTTCACAGTAAACAATTCCAAACTAAACACGACTACAGCAGTGGAACAGCACACACATGGCCCTGCATGACTTCTTCCGCCAAGCTTTCATAATATCTACGCATGAATCTAGTACACATGTTAAAACCCATCATGGGGGACTGATAAAAGTTACCAAAATGTTGTTTATACTGAATGGTTTGTTGAACATAAAAAGAGGAAATATCCCAAGTGAGGCTTACCTTCATCAGATGCTGGTTTATCCATTTTGTGAATGTCTTCTTTTGCACTCTGTCTCTTTCATCTGAGGAAACAAGATGAAGACATACATTCGGTTATCCTTTTTTATAAAACTCTCTTGAATCTTGAATCTTGAATCTTTTTCCCTCGAAGATCACTATAGAGTCATTGGTGCAATGACAAATGGAATCAAGGCAAATGGGCCCGGCACAGTGGTTTGCGCTTGGAGCTAAGAAGCTTCTCGCAGGTTGGATCCTTCTTAAAAACATGCAGCAAGTAGGGTTCATGAATTTCAGGTTGACTGAATTTAAGAAACTAATGGTGTTAAATTACCAATTTATTGAATGATTGTTATTGGTAAATGCTACTTCCAATGGGATGGGAGAACAGGAGAACAGTTGTATTACAGGGGTTCTCCTGGAAGAATTTGCGCCAATTTGTGTTTTACTGCCTCATGGCATATTCTGAAAAATAACATCGGACACAGAAATGTTGACCGTTAACAGCTGTGGCTGTAGGCAACCTTATGATACAGTTTATTAATGGCAGTAGCTTCATTTTAAATATTATGACTTGTCAGCATCCAGTCTTATCTACCTATGCATGCTTTAAAATGTTTACATTCTTTACAGCATGCAAAGGTTGGGCAGCCTGAGCTAGGCCTTAGCTGACATCATGTTGGTCTTCTCAATTGCTTCAAGGTGTGTTTTATCAATAATCTATTCCACATAGTGAACCAAATTTTAACAATCAATTGATTATTGTGCCCATCCCGTTTGTAGGCTATTATGTGGTTGACTGTCCAGGCTTGTCTCACTCGAGCATGACCCTGCACAGGATAATCTATTCAGCAAAAGGATCGATGTACACACGGTATGCTTTATTAAAGATCTCCTACTTTGCATTCTGCTTCTTAGTGAATTTCTCTTGGAGATAAAGTATCTATCTTCCATCTGTTGCACAGTTGTGCTAAATTACATGAAATTACAAACACTATGAGTAACGCTTGTTCTAATGAATAAAAACACAGATGTCATTTCCCTAATTTGACAAATACTGCATCACGCTCTGTGCCGACCGCATGTTTCCCTTCTCCATAGCAACCTGAGCTCCAGCGACGTAATACTCAAGGAAGGAACACAAAGGGGTTGAATGAAAAAAATTAAATAAATTAAATGGAGTCTTACATCATTACGCATCATTGTGTGGGATCTGACACAATTCAGGCCAATAACCACATTTTGGAATCATGGTTGCAATCACAACCTCTGAGCGCCAAAAAGAACACACCTACTGACGATTACTCAAGAGCATAAGGAGAAACATCAAGTCCAGTTTTACAGAAAACCTATTTGTAATCCTCAACTACAAAAGTAAATTGAAAAAAGAAGTTGTAGCAACCACATAGCTTCACTTTTAAGAATAATACTGACCCATGCAACACATTAGAGTTACCAGACGAGCCCTGTGCTCCCTCTCCGTTTCAAGCAGATATTTCATCCTCTCCACCATCTCCAGAGAGCCATCGAGGGGAGCTCTCTTCCTCACAGAGAAGGATGCAAAGTGGATGAGAGACTGAGGAAGCAGCCTCGCTCTTCTCTGCTCACCTTCCTGCCTACCAGCCCCTGCATCCCGACTGAGTCCTGTCAGCTTTTCCATGGCGACTCACTATATTGAGCAGTGATTCACTGTTTATCCACCAGCAGCACTTAAACCCGCAAAAGAAATTAGTGCTTTTGCTCAGAAGGAAAGTTCTGATATTCCAGGGTGGCTCCATCCAACTAAGGGAGGCGGGAAGGCACAAGACACTGACGGAATAACGCAGCATGATTGGTTCACTTGATGAGAGACATCTTATCAAACACACCTTCATCAACAAAGATGTGCTAATAATCATCTCCATTGTACAAATGCCAAAGCTCACAAACGTGTTCCCATGAGCAGAAACAACTTTAAACACATCCAAGAAAACAATAAATACCTCTCAGGGAAAGTCCCTCAGTGATGAGTGATGCACTCAAAGTGAGTTATCTATTGAATAAGCCATTCTATTGCACACGACCATTTCCATATAAGACAATATTTTTCCCCTAGAATAAAGTTTAACAAAGATGGGTCATCTTATATTCGGAGTTTGGAGATTTATGCTTGCAAACCAACAGGTAGCACCAAACAATGAGTCACAGCTTTTCTTCTGGTCACACACACCAGAGAGCTGCAGAGTTACAGCCGGGACACAGAGACCCACTGAAAAAGTGTCTCAAAGATTGTTAACAAGTTATCAAACAAAAGCGGAGGTGCTATGATGGTAAATTTAAGATGATGGTGAACACTGAAGCAAAGCCATCAAACAGCTGCCGAACATTTAAGAAAAATATCCTTTTTAAAAAAAATACATCTAAATATTACAAGTTTTCAAGTTTTTCAAGATGATCAAATGAAGAAATAAAAAATATAAATATAAAAAATATTTCATCCATGCTTATGACAAAACAAAATGTTTAGTATTGGGCTTTTTTGTATTATTATTGTTTGTATACGCTTTGGTATATGCATTGTAAAAATGTCTATCGTTAATTACCACAAAAAACATTCAACTAAATATTTCTTATGCAGCATAACAAGCTGCTATTGATTATTGCTGCTCTCATTGTGATTCGTGGATATCTTGACTGACACAACAATTTGCTTTAATTTAAGGAGTGTTTTAGCTCTTTCAAGATTGATGAATAACCATAATAGTCACTAGTTTAATTTCAAATGGAGCTAATCACTAAATTTAAATTCTAACATTTAGTTAATTTAAAAACAAAGCTGACAGAAACAGCTTCTCAGGATTGCGGGTTGATGTGACCGTGTGATTTAAACAAATGAAGGAAGTAATGCACCAACTACCATCTCAGGCATCCAAGGTCAAGCATCCAGGTAAACAAAGTAAAGTAAAATTTGTCTTCACATTAAATGTATGACTCAATTGCTGCAGTGTGACTCTACAATAGGATGACACCACTTGGCACACCTCTTCCCAAAGACTGTAATTACCTCATGAATAAATCAATAATATTGATAGAGTGGCTAAGAGGGTCTTCCAGAAAACATAGTGTCATCCTACTATCCGAGAAGGCTAGCAATGAATATTTTTTTAACAAATCACACAGGCATAAATGCATACAGATACTGTATAAGAGAGTTTTATATTATGGTGCCCTCTTCAGGATCTAAAGAGGAAGAAAGTACGAACTTGAATGACTCAGACTATCCTTTAAGTCAGCAATAAATGTCATAGTTTGGTGGTAAATGTCCACCAGAGTTGCACATGACCTCTGACCTTTATGGGTTGATCTTTGACCGAAAAGTCTAACACAAACCATGACCGTAGTCTGCAAACTGTTATAATGGAGACTTCCGTTATACATACAGTATGACGTGAACACTGACAGGAGCTGTTGTCTTTACACTGTCGTGTACTGTGAAAGTCACATGAATGGAGTGGGTCTGCCTTGTTCCCATCTACACCCGGTGGTCCCCGGCGTTAACGAGTCCACCACATAGTGCTCAAACATGCAGCTGTAAGAGTGCCTGGTAGAGACACTTATTTGTGGACCTCAGCAAAGCACATGTGCATTGCTATAAATAACTACAACCCTAAACCACGCTGCCCCTGCAAAGACACACACGCCACATAATCTTTGCTGGGACGTTTCATTTCCATTCATGTGGCCTGCATGATGACTCTGATGTGGATTGAAATCTTTGTAATTGAGAGGCATTCTTGGGGTCACTTTATGGCGTATGTAATATGCCTTTCTTCTGAAAAGACAGTTTACGAGATGTTATAAGACAATGCCCAATACTAATGAATATACAGTACGGAGCAAAAGTCTACCACCACTATATTTGTCGTTTTAATTATCTATTTCACAGTTGATATAATAGGAGTACATGGTAGACTCCACAAATTATACAAAACTGATTTCTAATTTCCTTTATGTCATTAATGGAACCACGCATCCCAACACGACTATAAGCGGCATAGAAAATGGATGGATGGATGGATAGATAGCCTTTCTGAACAAGGAAGTAGCCGGCTAACTAAAGCTAACTTCGTATTTTTTGTCCACTTTTGTTAAATGGGACTCGACAGCTCTCTGGCCAAAGATCTGCACCGGGCCAAAAGCTAAGCAGAGCTGCAGTGTTGTTGGATGCATAAATTTCCACACATCATTACATCTCCTACCACCCGCAGACGACATCAGATATAGTGAATTTATTTTATTTACAATTGTTTGCAGCTGCAGCTGGGGCTCCAGAACTTGGTCGAGAGCACAGAAGAACCTTGTTGGAGGTCTTCTATGAGACATTCTAGTTGCCTTCGCCACTTCGCACTTCAAATTTTGCAGGTTCACTCTATCACATTTTTTTTTAAGTATATTAATAAATAATTCATTCTGTTTCGTGGCTGAATACGTCTAAATGTTACTACCAAAAAAAATATGCATATTGAAACAAATTTTACAGGGTTTTTTTTGGGCCTAAATTAAGCATTTTCAAGCATGAAAAAAAGCTACTAGAACTAAAATACAAATGGCATTCAGAAGACACATTCAAAGACGCTGTGAATGACATGTAGTATTCCACACTGGTCACTAGGTGTCAGTAATGTTATGTTAGCAATGCCATTTTATATTTAAAGAAATATATATTTTTTTTAAGTCATAATATTATGAGAAACAGACAAAACAAAGACACTGTTGATATAGTCCACTGCTGAAGCGGATGTCATACAATCCCTTTTTTTACTACCCCTTTAAGAAGAAAGTTGCGATATTTGGAAAAAAAACAAACTGCAAAAATGGGGGGAAAAAACGCAAAAAAAAAACAAAACACGTCACTGCAGACACTGCCCCTCCCCCCATCTTGCTCATCCAATCAGCAGTCAGAATGCAGTGTAGATGCATTGACTGACCTGTGGTGAGTGGGATATTTCAAACTCTTTTCCTCCACTTCGGTGTTAAAAAAAAAAAAAAAAAAAATCACACAGCTCAACGTGTTAGTCGCCAACAAGGAGGCTGAAGAGCTTTGGGTTGCTGACCTGTTGCTGATCTTAGCATATCTAAGTGTGGGTTTACAAAATATCAAAGTGCCCCTTGCATCCTTCATTTTTCAGTATGTGGCCCTCGGCGGAAAATGTTCGGAGACCCCTTCTTTAGATGACGCAGGTGTCATCTAAAGAAGTGCATCTAAAGAATTATTTTCTTACAAGCACAGAAAGTAATTGTTTTTTGTCAGGGTTGGTGGTCAGTTTGCGGACACTGTATGGCATCTTGTTACATCAGAGAGCCTAAAATAACAATCCTGAGTGGGGGCAAAGTCAAAAAGTCCTCCTCGCAATCAAAATTCAGCCTGCGTAATCCTCATGACCGATCATGGAAGGGAGCAGGCACAAAGTGTAAAGTCAGCTAACCTCTCCACCAGTGACTCGCTAAACATTCCTGAACTGCTTTCAATTTTACATCAGTTTTTCCACGTCTGCCCTTTACCAAACAGCTTCTACTTGCTCTTTCCCGGATTGAAAAAGGAAACAAATCTTGTAGAGATCCAGACTTGCAGCCTCCATTTACAACACAAAACATAAACATTTTCTACCAAAGATTTAGGAGATCTGAAGAACATATTGCTAAATACAACACTGTCCTACTGAAGTATGATGAGCCAGCTCTTCCTCCTTCCCTGCAATTAAACAGGCATGTTGTCATCATGACGTCCGTTCAAGTGGTAAACATACAATGGTGTGAAAAAGTGTTTGCCCCCTTCCTGATTTCTTTTTCTTTTTTTGCTTGTTTGTCACACTTTAATTTTTCAGATCATCAAACAAATTTCAATATTAGTCAATAACAACACAACAGAACACAAAATGCAAGAAGGGGGCGAACACTTTTTCACACCCCTGTTTATAGGGTCCTATAATTTCTGCGTTAACGGAATCACAGACGGAATCTCAGAATTGGCCAATATAAACGGGATCTACTGTTAAATACGGACTCTTACGGAAATTGACAGCGTGAATGAAATGCTGTAACCGTGAGCAGAGGGAACGTATGGGGAAATATTTCCCCAGCGGACCGCTCATTCGTGGCGGCATGTCCTCGCAAACACTAGCCAGCGCCCTCCTGGACTAAACACGTCGAGGCGGCAACCAGAAACATAGGCTAAGTCGGTGAAAAAACGTTGAAACGCTTACTTGTCACCGAGCGTGAGCGTGAGCTCACGTATAGCAATAGCCAGTATAAGCTAGCTGGGTTAGCTTAGTTTAGTGGAGCATGCTAGTGCGGCTGTGTGTACGCCACTCAGGCTGTATGAGTTGTGCTTTAGTGCTTGTTAATGTAACCAAGCGTTTTAGGATGGTCGCTGACTTCGTGCAAGTTGTGTGTCAACTCAAGACAACAGCCACGGCTGCAAGAGGCACCCAGCTCGCTATCCCAATTAGCAACAGTCAAAACACATTTTTAACACACAACCACACTTCAAAATGAGTGCAGCACAAATCCTGTCTAATAGTGGTAATAAAATAAGGGTACAATAACAACAATAATAAAATAGCTTACAATAATAAAGCTGTTCCAATTACATCTGCAACTACGTCTTCTTTAAACACAAGCACAGATATGATCGTTTTTTGAGGATTTTGTAGCAATGAAATTTTTGAAAAGTTAGCGAAGCTACATCCGTTTCTGAAATACTGGGCAAAATTGCCCAATGATGATTTGCATCAATAAATGTAAGGATTTTTTTTCATTTATTTTACAGTTATTTTATTCACTGACACAAAAAAAACACACAATCTGTGGTGATAAAATAACTGTAAAAAGTCAAAAACTGAATTAAAAAAAAAATTAAAATGTCAAAGATGGGATTTAAGAAAAAAATCAAACAGAATTTGGAAAAAAAATTAAACGGATTTCATTGAGACCTACATATACGAGCAATGACACATTTTTGTCATTGTTGCAGAGTGACAACACCAGTCGGCTGTCTCCATAGGGCAAGGCAGCGTCTAAGATACGTGACAATAACAGGACACATACTGAAACAGGTTCCGAGTCTTCTAAGCAGCCTTTCCAGCCAGTACAGTCTCTATCCAGACTACAAGCAGATTATTAGAAACAAGTAAAGACAGAAGGTAAGAGCAACCTACGCTGACATTAGCATAGCTTGACACAGTAACCTTGAATAAGATACTGAGTTGCTTCTCATGCTTTCACCACTGAGAATGTCCCTACTGTGAGACTGATAAGGTTTCCACTTTTTTTACTTTTGTGACATTTGTGTCAAATGCCACCAAGGTCCAGTTAAATGCAATAGAAATTTAGTAACAAAAGGCACAAAAAGTTTCAAACAAAATGACTCGATGTTCAAAATACACTCTTTCCCAGGAACATGATCATCAATGCCTTCTGCGTGAGCTCTGTGCACGTGTCAACCCCCTGCAGGGAAGCACCGCAAGTACTGTCACAACATCCTCTCTAAACATGGCGCACTTCTAAAAACATGATATTTCGTAACTAAAAATCAAGAAAATGATATTGTCACAGCACATAATTTGTCATGGAATTGCTATATTTTGCCATTTAACACTGCATTTTGTCATGAAAAGGTCACATTTTAGCATGAAGATCTATTTTGCGATTCAATTTTGTTTGTCATGAAATTCTATGTTTCATATTTTGGCATGAAAAAAGCTCATTTTTGTCATAAAACTCATTTTGTCTCACCAATAACTGCTTGTTATGAAAATGCTACATTTTGTCTACAAACCTATATTTTGACATGACAATGCTACATTTTGGCATGAAAACTATAGTTTGTTACAAAAACGCTACATTTAGGCATGAGACACAATGAGCTGTAATGAAAACACTATTTTGACTTGATAACAGTTTTTGACATGAAAAACCTACATTTTGTTGTGAAACCATAATTCTGTCATAAAAACACTATTGAGGTTATGAAAATTGTATATTTTGTCACGTAACGCTTTATTCTGGAATGAAAACATTATATTTTGACATGAAAAAGCAACATGTTGTGATGAAAACACTGCTTTGTCACAAAAACAGTATGGCATGAGAATGCTATTGTTTGTCATGAAACACTATACATTGGGAGGAACATTTTTTGCCATACTTTCAAAAATAATTAATGTTATTTCATCACATTCACGGAGATACACCCAAAAATATGTCAGGCTGCTTCTAATTCAAGGACCTCTTTCCATTAAAAATAAAAATGTATAAATGACATTTGTTAGCCTGAACTGAATTTATAAACAACATTACAATCACTGCGAACAAATGTGTTTCCTGTTGCCATTCCAAATGAAATTGTCGGCATGTACCACTCTCGAGGGAGCAGGAGGGTGAGGTTTGCTGGAGAGGAAGAGGAATGGCTACGGCGTGTGAGTCAGAGACGGAATAGATGATGTCATGCGAGAGGAGCTGAACAGAGGAATGAGGTCCGGTCCTGCTGCTCGCCTCCTTGTCACCATGGCAGCAAATAAATACAACATACGGACTCACTGTGTTTCAAGGTCAGAGATACAAAAAGCTGAATGTCACTGCATTAAAGGAGGAATTCACAATTGAAGAGCAGCAGCATTAAAATGTATTGATCATTTGTATTAATAAAATTCGAGTAATACATTACATACAAACACACTACAATAATTTGAGATTTATAAACTATAAGAGCTCTGTTGTTGTGAATCACATAGTCCATTCATAGATAACGATGATCAATACATCGTGTCCTGTATTGCACTCTCAAATGAAAGTTTAACCAAATTTTTCAGAAAAACTACACCCTAAAATGTTGCGCAATAGCCTGTGAGACAACATATCAGCATATCAGTAAACATCACAAGCAATGGTTTCAAATTACTTCCGAATACTTGATGGCGCTCAACTTCACCCAAACTCTACCTCCCGCTGCCCCCATGTAAATTAACTTTGAAATCCCATCTTATCTAAACCATCAACTCAATAATGTTTTGCTTTTTGTATGGATTTTTGTAAGGAAAAAGTGTGACGATAACCATAGAAGATGAATGTCTTGCAATGTGATAAATCAGTACATACCGCTTTAACCTGGCTGCCGAGTACAATATGGCAAGTAACAATACAATTGTGTGTGAGTACACATCTTTTACGTTTTTGCCATTAAAAATGTTTAAAAGCAGGATGCATGAAATTGACTAACCTTCAACAATCACCTGTCCTCATTCCGCACATCAAAGGGTGATTAATTTTGCTTTATTTTACTTTAATTTACTATGCAGTGGTTAACTTATTTTTACACTTTATACACTGTTAACATGTCACTTACTAATAAAGGTTTTGTTTGACTGATTATTCTAATTTTCATTATTTCCTAAGATTTTTGGGATATGAACAATTTACATTATGTTCGAACTCACAGGCGCCACTGTAATTAAATGAACTATGAACTGGTATTCAATACTTCAGAAGTGAAAGTGGGAAGGACCATATAAAAGGATTTTAAGTAGGCAGGGCTTTTATATCGTGATGCTCTTTAAAAATGAACTCATCCTACATGAAACACATTGATTTGGCTGATTAATTGTGAACATTGCATTATTTATTGGAAAAAAAACTACAGCAAATATATTTAAATGTATTATTCTTAGTATGCATAATATAAATTGTGAATAAGATGACCTTAGAGGGTCAGTGCTCTGTTTTGGGAAGCCCTGACGCACTAACTGAATGCTTTTACAGGTCTGGGATGTTAATCTGTTCAGCATAAGAGAGCACTCACAAAGCGTTTTCAAATGTCATTGCTCAGTCAAAAGGCGTGTCACCAGCATCGCTATCGACTTGACACATGAACAAGTCTCTGGAACTTGTACGCTGCACCCATAAAAACAAAGTGTCTTTTGTACAATAGCAGTCAGTCTCCATGGAGAAAGGCTGACGGGCTGTGGTGGGTGGGTGGTTGGTTGGGCCACTGACTGGGCCGTTTGAATGTGATGAGTGGGGATGTTGACATGGCGCAAGAGCTGATAGGCGGGGCCGTTCATAGGCAACGCCCAGGAGGATGGGCAAAAGAAGGGACAGTGCAAAAAAAAATAAAATAGTACCCACAATGCTCTCTCTCTCCTGGATGTGCTGTGTGACAAGATATTGTCTTGCATTCATAAAGCTTTAAAGAAATACTTTTTTCTGAGATTTTTCTCACACAACCTCTCATAATACACTTTACAGCAGGGGTCTCAAACTCGCAGCCCGCGGGCCCTTTGTGGCCCACCAAATCATATAATGCGGCCCGCGACTGGACATCAAAGAGTCGTGTAACTGCAGCCGCAACATCCGGGCAAGCTCAGTGTTACTTACATAACTAACAGCAACAACAACTAACAACTAACAGTGGTGTTATCACATGGATGTATTGTATTGAATTGTATGATATCGTGAGGCACCCTGAGATTCCCATCCGTACTCCCAATCCTTGATGCGGCCCAGCCTCACCCAGACTCTACCTCCACCAGCACCCAGTGAAATTGAGTTTGAGACCCTCGCTTTACAGGAATGCCTTAGGTTGGCCACAATAAAAGGCCACTCCAAAATGTGGAGGTTAACTGTACTGAGGGGTCAAAGGGGGTCAAAAACTGGTCAGTATCTGGTGTGACCATCATTTGCCTGAAATAAAGTATACAGTAATCCCTCACCAGTTCACGCTTTGACATGTAGTATTCTACACTGGTCAATAGGTGTCAGTAATTTTACTGTAATGTTTGGTGAGACACACCAGTACCAGACTTGCCCGCCAGTTTGAATTATTAGGCACAATTAACAGCAATAATAATCCCTAAAATGGGCTACTGTTACAGCCGTAACCCATGCCAAGCTAAAACTCAACTCTGAACCCCCGACGTCACTTCCTGTCCACCCACCACTCAGCTCCCCTCGCACCGGAACACATTTACAGCAACACACACAAGTCTTACTTATGTGTTAAATGGCTTATTTTTGTTTCTTATTATGTCTACCATATTGGGTAATATGAGTGAAAAGGTGACTATACGGATGTTGTTTCATGCCTAGAGGGCTCTAATAGTGTTAAAAAAACATATTGAGAAGGTCGTAAACAGGTTTTCGATGCTCTAACTACATAAATATCTCATTTATAAATCAGATTCAAGGAAAATCACTTTTCACGGCCAGGTCTGGAAACAATTATCCGCTATAAACGAGGGATTACTATACGCCAATCCAGAACATCCCAAACATGCTCAATGGATGACATGTCCGGTGAGTATGCTGGCCATGCAAGAACTGGGATGTTCTTAGCTTCCAGGTGTATAGAATTGTACAACATGGGGCAGTGCACTATTATGGTGCAACATGGGGTGATGGTTGTGGATGAATGGCACAACAATGGGCGTCAGGATCTTGTCAAGGTATCTCTGTGCATTCAAAATTCCATCATGCATCTTTGTTGAGGGTCGAGTTGGCGGGGTGGGTATAGGCATATATTATGGACAATCAACACAGATGCATGGCAAAAGTGAGACGGATTCTGTTATGCATTAAGTGTTTTATTGTTTGTACATCTCAATATTAACAGTGGTTATTAAAATTAAAACATTTAATACATTGATCGACAAAAAACTGACAAAAACACAAACATTTACAGATTTTACTAATTTCTGTAAGTAAGCAGACCAAAGTTTTCTAATTTAGGACTGTTTCAGAGTTTGAGCAGCCCACCAAACAGGCTTTGCTAGAAAACTCAGCCCAGTGCTATTCACACTCGTACGTACCTAAGAACCGCTGCCTTTATCTCATTCCTCAAGAGTATAGTCGTTTGTAAAGCCTTCCACTGAATTTGCAGTCTAACCCAGAGCAGTTCCTCTGTTAAGTGTGTTATTACCTCTAATACCTAATTAAAGCGGCATTCTTGCAGGCGAGCACTAACAATTACATGCCTGGCTCCATGTAAGTTCTGTTATGCTGACAACTACAATGTTCAGACTGTGTATGGTATTATACTTGTTGTTCAATGCTGAAGTGGTCAATCATAAATCTGAAATACCACCCCCACACTCACTACAGCGATGGTACATGCATTAATTAGTGAAGCTAATGTATCTAAATATGCAGTTTTATACACTCTTAAATTGCAAAAATTACCGTTTTACATCTTGAGTAAGTAGAGCTTCAAATCAAGGGTGTTGAACTACCAGCTGATGAACATCCTATTTCAGTTTAATGGTTGTTGAAGCAATAAATTGCTTACTCAAAAAATGCTTTGTCTAACGCTCATTTCTTCTTTTTGCATTTTAAGCTCTACTTAGAACCTCCTTAAGATCCAACAGTGTCAAATGTAAATTGTTGCAGTTTTTCAAGTGGTCTTAACATTTGAATCAGGTGTGTATTAAACGGGTGGCAACAATGACGGTACTGTATAATTTGATAAAACAAAGAAATCACTGTGCAAGCCCTGTGGCTGTTGGCTGGTCTTTATGCTTGTGTTACTGTTGATGATTTTGCTATGGAAATATGTTCTTTTTATTATTATTTCATCACATGGAAACAAGCTTGAGGCATGGACTCAACATTCACAACAGCAATAAATAAAACCAAAACACAAACACGCTTTGTATGGAAATTGTATTTTGTAACATTTGTCAACATTTGAACTATTTTTAAGACTACTTGTGCTGTTCAACATTTAGGTAAAGTTAATTCGTTTTTGATTAACACAAGCCAAAACATTAGATTGATGAGATCTAATACCAGAGCTACGTCTGTGAGCGAGGTACTTAATTCAACAATACGTTCATTATTGTGGTTGTAGTGGTGTAGAACTTCACGGCATCATACTGGAAGATGCTTGTAATATTTGCATTACATTATTTAGCTAAAAGAAAGGGACAAAATATGAGAAACATTCTCTGTGCAATATTAGACATATTTATAAATTGCTGTCACCTTATCAAAACCAGACTTTTTGTCTTTGAAAAGGCATCATTTTAATATGTCTGCATTGCATGCATTGGATCTCATTAGATTGTGCAAGTGTACCTAATGTTGTGATCTGCATTTGTATACGCATAATATCCATATCAACCTGTTAAGATTTGTTTACATATAATCGTTGTGATAGAAGTGTTGAAGAATGTATTCATTTTTCCCGATAAGAAGGTTAGAAGCATTCTTAAGTTTCTAAAGCCTGTCATCCTTTTGCTTCACCATATAATCTACTAGATTATCTATTCTTAAAGTGCCAAGATTTAGAAAAGGCTTTTCTACAAGTAATAGTTCGCCAACCACCTGAAAACTCACTTAAACTCACATGATTAAGCATGAATAATTGTAAGTCTGTACAACACTTTCTATAAAATGACAGAATGATGAAAAATGTACAGCAAAACCAGTCTTACCCTTCTTGATAAAGTTAATCTGTCATGCAAAAAACAATGTTTATCAAGCACAAACTTGGGTACTTAAAGAGAAGAAGTCTTGCTTGTTGTCTGTCATAGTTCTGCCTGATGATGTTAAATCATGTGATCTCACTGGAGTGTTTCATTCCACAGCTGACTGACCCTGGTAGTTTATGCATGTAACAGCTCATAAGTGCACATTGTATCCTATCTATTCCCTTTTTGTTTTACTTGGCTTGGAGGAGCCACAAGAGTTAAAAGCCCTGCTGTCAGTTTGAATTTAGCTCCATGGGATCTCCACACCCTTCAGCCTGGCCTGACAACTCATGTGCATGATTTTGTCTCAATAACCGCTCACATGTGATTTGCTCATATCAGCCGCATTCACAGCGCCGCACGACACACCATGACGACTACAAAAGGAGCATCTCTAAGGAGGAGGAAACGCCTCATCGTGCTTTGTCATTGTCTCTGTCTCACTTAAGGATCATGCAGTGGCTGAAAGGAAGATCTACTAAATCACATCTATAAAGGCTGAATGGAAGCCAACGCCTTTTTGTTGACAACATTTCCCTGTTTCATCCAAAAAGGCTTCTTGACAACAGACTGCCATCATATGGATGACACAGTAATGCTACCACCTTTTTCAACCAAGACACAAATTACAAATGTGGTTCCTCTCTGGAATGAAAATTACAAATGCAGTGCCATAATATCACCATATAATAGAAACCACAACACACATCACACATTAGGAATGTGAACCAGAGAATAAACTTGCTGTGATACGGTTACACGTATGTGTTGCCAATGATGCTACCATGATACAGCAATTATCAATAAATTGAAACATCTAGAAAAGGAAAAACATAAAGTATACATACTGAACAAATGAGAATAATTAATAATAAACAGTGGCTGGGTAGATGGTCTGCAAATAACCGCCGGGGTCTGAAAACATTGGCCTTAAGAGCTATGGTTGTAGGCCACCTCCTGATGTATTTTTTTATTAACTTCACAAGCTGGCAGTAGCTACATTTGAAGTATCATGAGTGGTCAGTTTGAGCCAGAAGCATAATATACCTCTGCAGGCGCTTTAAAACGTTGGTTGTGTTACTCATAGAGTAATCCCTTGTTTATCACGGTTAAGTGGTTCCAGACCCAACCGTGATCAGTGGATTTCCGCAAAAGTAGGATTCCTTATTTACAAATGGGATATTTTTGTAGTTAGAGCATTCAAAACCTGTTTATGACCTTCTAAATTCGTTTTTTAACATTATTAGAGGCCTCTAGACATGAAATAACACCCCTATAGTCACCTTTACACTTTTATTACCCAATATAATAGACATAATAAGAAAAAATGAGCCATTTAAGACATAAATAAGACTTGTGCTCTTGTGTGTTGCAATGAATGTGTTCCCAATGTGTGGCGGACAGTAAGTGACATCGGGGGTTTAGAGTTGAGTTTTATCTTGGAGTTGACTACGGCTGCAACAACAGTCCATGTTATTATTATGTTATAATTATTGTGTCTGTTGGGAGATCATTCAAACCTGCAATATAAGCCTGTTGTTCTGGCAATGATGGCTGGTGCTTGTGTGCCTCACCAAACATTACAATAACATTACTGACATCTGGTGACCACTGCTATTACTACTGAATGACCACTACTATTACTTCTGAATGCCTTATATTTGTATTTACATTAATTTAGCCATTTTTAGGGGCCGCACGGTGTCCTAGTGGTTAGCATGTTGGACACACAGTCAGGAGATGGGGAAGATCTGGGTTCGAATCGCCGTTGGGCGTCTCTGTGTGGAGTTCTCCCTGTGAGTGCGTGGGTTTTCTCCGGGTACTCCGGTTTCCTCCCACATTCCAAAAACATGCATGTTAATTGGCGACTCTAATTGCACTGTGATTGGCTGGCGACCAGTCCAGGGTGTACCCCGCCTCTCACCCAAAGGGATAGGGATAGGCTCCTGCATACCCATGACCGGCATAGAAGATGGATGGATAGCCATTTTTATGCTTGAAAATGCTTAATTTGGGCAAAAAATCTACACATCTTTTGAATTATAATAGGCTGCATTCAACCACAAAACAGGATGATTTATTAATTAATGTATTTTTGAAAAAATGTAATAGACTGAAGAAGCAAAATTCGAACAGCCATGTCATGAGGGACAGCTGTAAGGCTTAAATTTGTAATTTCATGACACATAATTAGCACTGCAGCATTAGGACTTTAAACATACATGGTCGCGTACATTTGTAATTCAAATTATTAATGTGGAATTTTGTCAAAAACACAAGCTAGTTCGCTGGAGGTTGTTAGTTTAGGCCAGGAGTGTCCAAAGTTTCTCCACAGAGGGCCACATGAATGAAGATTCCAGGATGTGGAATTTTGCTATTTTTAATTATGTAAAAAAGGCTTATGTAAAAAAGGCTTTTAAGGGACAAAGACATCTGGCAAAGCACCTCATAAATGCTGTCATAAACACTTTCCAGTCCAGTGAAAAGCTGATACGTCCAGCTCTTCTTTTTTGTTTTTAAAACAAGTAAAAAAACATCACGTTCTTAGTTACAAGTAGCTTAAAAAATGTAAAACTATATTTACTGATGTCTGTGTATCTTGAGAGGTAATGATGAAATATATTGCAATATTAAGAATTTGACTCATCCCAATCAGACATGAATTTAATACAATAAAAATGTATGCCAGTTGACCACTATAATGGCTTGTAATAATTTACTCTGAGGCCCTTAGTGACAATAAACTGTGTATCAACTGCTTAATCCACAATGACTATGACAATGCAACATCTGAACTCCAATCATATGACCAACATTACAAATGAATACATCAGAAGCTCAAATTCAGCCTCAATACATAATGGCACACATGAAATATGTCCACTCTTCCACAGCAACGATAAAGACAGTATAAGACCAGCCACCGAAAAGGTTATAGGGGGTGTCTGGCTGACTGACTGACTGACTAACTGGGTGGGTGGGTTATGCTGACATTTATTGCACTGTCAAGCAGTAATCAGAGAACATTTTTAAACATTCCCCACAACCAATTCAGCTGTCCTTACCTTTGTATTTTTCCAAAACGTCCTCATAAGCCTGGAGGTATTCCTGTTCGTCCGAGAGCACATATCCCTGCGCCATAACACGGTCTCCCCACACTGGACACTCACCAGCAGAAGCGGTAGACAGCCACACGGCATGTATGTGTGTGCATAATGTGTGTGTGTATGTGTGTGTGTGTGTATGCGTGTGTTTGTGTGTGTGGTGGATACTCAAGAGTGATCGGCGCTGTTGTTGCACCGAAGGAAACGCCCTACATCCCTCCCTTGTCTGCACGCCGTCCAATAGGACCTACTTCCTGCCCGGACTTGACTGGAGTGATAGGAAGAGCTGCACTGTAAAAAATGTCGCGGCTCCCCTGTCAGATAAGGATCGTTTCGTACTATAAAAACGCGTGATACATTTTTGTAAAACACAACAGATGTAGCCCAACAATCACACGAGCCAACAAATCCAAGGCAATACACGTCAGTAAATAATGGATTAAAACCAGTCTAACTCTCAGTGCAATGACGCATTCATTTTTTGCAACATCCGGTAGGCGCACTGTCAATGAGGTGGCTTCAAACATGCACTTCACCAGACGTCTTAATGATAACACATTATGCATATTAGCTAGATAGATTTGACTCAATAATCTAATCACTCACTCCTTAATCTTGATTATGTGTCTTATTAAGACATTTTGACAAGTCTATGTGTCCAACTTTGTGAAAACAGTTTGGGAAAATGCCCATAACGGCATGGTTATGGATGAGTTTGGTGTGGGAAAACTTTCCCAGACCCCTGACCTCAACCCCATCTAACACTTTTGGGATTAACTATAACAGAGATGGTGCAGGTTTAAAAAAAATTCATCTGAATTCCCCATTTTTCACACTAAATGTTGCTGTTGTAGTGCAAATTTACTCCATACTTTCTTCCTGTAGGTCAGTGGTGTCCAAAGTATGGGACGGGGGCCATTTAAGGCCTGCAGCTGGTTCTTTATTGGCCATTGGCACATAATAAAATTTATGTTGATCCCAATAACTAACAGTTTAACATATTTAAGACATAACAGTCTTTACATATATAAAACGTTTTTCGCCTTTCAACAAAATTAAAAAAAAACATATAAAGGGCTTTTATCTAAGTGGCCCCTTGCATCTTTTGATTTTTTTAGTACTTGGCCCTCGGTGGAAAAAATATTCTTTGATTCTAACGTTGATCACATATAGCTGGATTGACAGTCAATCAGTTCAGAGTGTGGGATAGACCCCTTAAAGTCTCCTAAATGTTGATATTTTTTCATCTTAACCACACATGCTTTCAATAGTTTTGGGAAAGATGCATGTATAGATGAGTTTGGAATGGAAAAACCTGAGAACCATGATTTGAAACCCAGGAAAACCCTTTGTGATGACGTACAACAGTGATTGTAAGCCAACAGACCATCACCAGTCTAACACCAGTGACAACTTTGCAAGAATTGTTACAGTTAAATTAACTCAGTTTGTTTCTACCTGGGGCCGCACGGTGGCCTAGTGGTTAGCATGTTGGCCACACAGTCAGGAGATCGGAAAGATCTGGGTTCCAATCTCCGTTTTGTGGTGTTTGCATGTTGCGTGGGTTTTCTTCGGGTACTGTGGGTTCCTCCCACTTTCCAAAAACATGCATGTTAGGTTAATTGGCAACTCTAAATTGTCCATCGGTATGGTTGTTGGTTGCAGCATAGAAGATGGATGGATTTTTCTTCCTGAAGGTGTTATAGCCAGGTGTACCAATACTTTTGTCACAATTGACAGACACATAAAATAGCATCCCGCATGGCACAGTTCAGGGTGTGTCATCCACAAAGGCTATCGAGATGACAGAATAAAGCCATATACTGTAAGTGAGGAGTCTGCTCTGCTTCCTTGCACCCCAATAATAAGACCACCCAAGTGTCTCTCACCTGCGATTCTGAGCACAGCTCTCTCCGCTGGATCCAGCACAGATCCTCCCTGGATTTTCCTCTTGGACCTCTCATGTCTGGGCAGGTTCCATGGCAGAGTGTCGCCGGGTGCCGGTGATGCCGACCCAGATTTGACGGCGTAATCTTCATCTTCGGATAAATCCACGGAGGAAGACATGGAGCAGTGGAGGGAAGGGTTCCCCGAACCTGAGCTCTGAGACAATAGAAAATAACAGTGGTAAAATAAACCTCCTCATCACTTAACAAGAAATTTAACGGGCAAAGGCAAAACGAGCAGAAATGTCTATACAGTCTCGCCATAAAGTGCGTTTAGGTGTGAGCATCACAACAAAAGAAAAATGTCAGTAATATGAAGTCAACAGTCTAGCTCCCCCGCCAGGTCATCATTAAGACTTACCACGCTATACATCATTGGAAGAAAACACAAAAAACACAATCCTATTTGGGCGTTATTAGCTTCCACCGTTTAATCCCACATCCCGTGCGTCCGCGCAATGCCACACCCTTTGTAGGGATGCTCCAGGGCGGGTCGCTTTTGGCTCATTTAGCGGAAGATGCGAGGGTGATGTCAGATCTCCAGAAGGAGCAGAGGGGATGGCAGTGATGGTGATGATGGTGTGCTGTGTAGTGTCGAAGCAGGCAAGCAGGGCTGGGCTTGTGCATGTGTTCCCCAGCGTCACACGCGCAGCAAGCCAAACAAGAACTAGCAGCCAACAGCGACCCACAAAGGTGCTGGCAGGCTACAAACACAACACAAGCTGGGAGGAATAGCGCACCAGAGGGCTCCCGCTGATCTTATACAACATAAGGTGGGGGAATTTGGATGCAGTTTCAAAGCATAGCCTATGCACACACGGGACACTTTAATAGGTACATACACCTAATGCAGCAGCACATTTTAATAAGATCCAATACAAGAGTTTTATCAACAAAAACAATATTGTGGCTGCATCATACTGAGAGGTGTCTCTTATATTTTGGTTGCTGTGTAGCTGTTACAGCATACACTCATGATGGCATTAAAAGTCATAGTAATTTTGGGTCCTTTATTATTCACCTGAACCATTCTTTTTGTAGGGTGGAATGATTATACAAAATACATCAGTGGTGTCCAAAGTGCGACCCAGGGGTCATTTTGTCCGGCAGCTCATTTTTGTACTGGAATATTTTAAAAATAAAATTAAACAAAAAGAAAAACAACAGAAAAAGTGCAAAAGAGTGAATATTTGACACTAATAATAGGCTAAGCTTTGTCACGTACGACAGAAAGCTGAGATGCAGGTTTTTACAAAATTACAAAAAAAAAAGAGAGATTCTATCAGCTACAGTCAATCACGATCACGAACGAGAAGGGCTTGGCCTAGTCAAGTTAAGACATTCAGCACCACTTTTTAAAAGATTTAAATAAATGTACTGTACGTACAGTTTGGTTTGGTTTCATTTTATTTGAACATGCATGCAGGTTACAGTGGAATACATCTCATGAATCATTTCACAGTTCCACATGTCCAAAAGGAGTAGGAAGAAGCAAAGCTTATTTAATCCAGTTGTGCTTGAAATTATTCCAACCCCCTTTTGAATCACATTTATATTCAAAATGTACAAACTTTCGATAGATGGACATTTAATAAATAGTGTTTGTTCTGTTGGTTTGTTGCAAATTAGTACAAACCTTTTTTTTAATCCAATTTACAATGGAAGTTGAATAACTTAAAGTTGAATTGCATATACATTCACCTAAATCTTTTAATAAGTGTAGAATATCTTTTATTTTGACAAGACCAAACCTTATTAAGTAATAATGACTGGCTGCAACTGGTAGTTTCTCTTAGGATAATTAGTTTTCCAGCATCAGCTCAACCAATACTCAGATCAACAGGAGGCCATGAAACTCAGTGACAAAGTATCTACAGTGAAAATTATTTTTCCAGATAATATACAGGGGATACATTGTGGTGGTCTGCAACCATGCATGTTGTGTTATCTTGCAGACTTTAGGACACAGCTCTTGTGTCATACCACATTAGAGTAGGCCTGTCAAAACCAGCATATGTGAAAGAAGACCATAATTGCAAAATAACCCAAAAATGTGCAATTGAATGCAGGAATACAAATGCAAATTAAAACATGGTGTGTAATGAATGTGCTATTCTTTAGGAGAGAAAAATCTGACAGAGTTGCTGCAAACTACCACAAGGTTATAAACATTCAAAACAAATAGGGGTAATTTCAAGTGTAAATGTACAGTGTACATACATTCACTTAAATCTTTTAATAAGTGGTGCTAGAAGTTCCAGAATGCCTTTTATTTTGACAAGGCCGACCCCTATTGACTTAGTGATAATGATTGACTGCAGCTGATAGTTTCTTTCAGTATAATTAGTTTGACAGCATCAGCTTAACCAATACTCAGATCAATGAGAAAGTCCATGGAACTCAGGGAAGAAGTATCTGAATTGAGCATTATTTTTTTGTGGTGGTCTACAACCATGCATGTTGTGTTATCATGGAGACTTTTGGACGCAGCTCTTGTATTGTAGCACATTAGATTTGGCCAGTATAGTTCTTACATGTAAAAGAAGACCATAATTTCATGTTGTAATGTGCACTTGAATGTATTTAGGAAAACCTCTACAATTGCACTTAAAAAAACATGATTATGGTGTTTAATTAATGCAATGTGCTATTCTTTAGGAGAGAACAATTTGAGAGAGTCGCTGCACCACAACACACCTGACTTTGAGCAACTAAACAGACACGAAAACACAGGTTAAAAGTGTTGACATAATCTGGTACAAGGAGGAAAGGTTTAAAGAGCTAAAACACAGAAAAACAGAACTCGGATACAGAAAAAAGATTGTGATTCTGTAAAAGGAGCATCAGAAAGCATCGCCTAGTTAGTTTAAGGCTTGAATAGGATATGGAACAGAAAATGCAAGTTTGAAGAATCAAAGACTTCTAATTTAAGCCATCAACTGCAGGAAACTGTTCCTAGGTCAGTCAGAAACTGTTAATAATAGAAACAGCTTCATCTTTCCACCACGTTTCATCACAATAAAATGTGACATGTCAGCACATCAGTCATCATCTTTTTCTGCGTGTTCCAAATTCCTTTCACTGAAGGATACATGGCCACATCTGGGTAAAATATAAGCTTGTGATGCCATGGGGAAAACTGTATATCCTGAGTCAGCCTTAGCAATACTCCGTTTTATGTAAGAAGCAATCTGGGGATAGAGGGATAAGAATAGCTAACAGATTAGAGCCCAGCCCATGGTTTTTTAATTCAAGGCTTATCCTCTGTCTTACAAGATGTACTGTCCACCATTCATAGTTCTGTAATAAAAGCCCACACTTTTTTAATCATACTGTATGTTGCATCCACCATTCTCTTACCCAGTCGTTTTGAAAAGTAACATTTGAAAGCACTCTTAGAGGATTTGTGTGCCGTCACAATTTGAAGCCATGTTTTTATCTATGCATTTCTGTGCTGTATGCATAAATAAATAAAACTGACTATAAATAGAAAAATTTAAGTGGTTGTACTTTTATGCTGCTCCGCTACAATTCAGGATCACTCACCACATAAAATTTTTAGGCATTTTTGATATTTATTTATCGCCGTTGTGTTTGCCTTTTGGCGAAATGCATCTGCATTAGCAATGACCGTAAAAACCCTCCTGTTTATTCACCTGCACAACAAACAAGCTATCACAACGACTTAAAGCACTGCAGGGAAGAAAGGACTGAGATACACCTCTTAATCAATTAATGAATAGACCCATCTGACTCAACAGCAAGATAATGTCCATAAAAGCCGTAAAGTCATAGAATGGAACAACTGAGAGCCCTGACCTAAAACCCCATCAAACACCTTAGGGATGAACTTGAACAGTGTAATGTCTGCAGTTGTCCATCTGTAGTAGTCTATTCAACTTTACTGATTATAACAAATGGCTCTGCTCAGTTTGATACATTTTATACTGTCGGTCTGCTATCAACATTATTGCAGCCTGACTAATGGAGAGGATGTTGCCTCAGTGCCGCGGAGATCAATGAGATCATTTCCCACGCTGTAATCGGGCCAAACATAAGCGCCACGTCATGTCAGTCGCACCAACTGTAGACATTACTTACAAGAAGGGAATGTCTGTGGGACACTTAGTACTCTGTGTGATATACAGTATCTCATAGAGGTGAGTACACCCTCCAACATTTCAGCAAGGCTCCTTCAGGGACAATATTATAGAAATGAGACGTGGATACAACCTAAGAGTAGTCAGTGTACAACTTTTACAGCAGTATATATGTCACAATCCACGTGACAGGTTTTGTATTTTCCTTGGTTTTCACTATCACTTCCTGTTTTATGCTCTTATTTTGTATGTCCTGTTTACTGCTGTGCACCATAAGCAGCAACTTTCCTTTCCTTTGTTGATGCTATGTGGCTGATTGGTAATCAGCACTATTAAGTTCAGCTTGTAGGTTCAGCTAGTTGTGTGTTGTGAGTAGTTGTAACAATATATTTACGATGCAAATTCACTGATGCATCCATTTTTGTCTAAATAGCTGCTTCTTGGTGGATATATTCAAATTGTGTCCAAAGTGTTAATATTTAGTGTGAGCACCATTGTTATCTAGCTTTGAATTCTTCAGAGCTATACAGGTTGTTACTGGAATCCTCTTCCACTGTTCGAGCTGAAAATTGCAATGCGGCCCAGTTTCCCAAGGGGGGGAAATAGTATAGTATAGTATAGTATAGGATGTGGGGGAATATAGTATAGATCATACTCTGCGTCACAGTACGTATTGGAATTCATGTTTCCCCCCAGATCATGAAGCCCCAGACCATTACACTACTGACACCATGCTTGACTTTTGGCAAGACACAGTTATCTTGGCACTTGCTTGTATTGCCAACTACTTAGACAACAGTTGCTGTGTGTTGAGTCATTTTCAGTGCATAGTAAATCTACACGGCTATACAAGCTGTACAGTGACTATTCTAAAGTATAGCCACGTTTCATGTCTATGGTATTGTTCCTTGAGAAGATACACTGTAATAAAAATGGTTGCTGAAATCCTCACTTTTTTGACATCACAGAGTTAAATGGAGTACCTACAGGTTTGCGTGTAGGGGTGACTTGCACAGACTGGTAAAACTCCGGGAGGACCCTCTTCTTCACTTTGCGCTTTCTTAGAGACGATGAGGAATCCGGCTCACTCCCGGGGACCTCAACCAGATTGGACTTTTCCTCCGTCACTCGAGCATGCTGTGTGCTCCTTTTGGCGTGACGTGGACTGTGTCTGAAACACTGCGAAACACGAGCAAACAATTACAATCACATTTAGGCTAGTTTAGGAATGGTGTGTTTTGTTGACATATAGGTGAACAACGGAAGATGACATGACAACCACATACCCACAATGGTATGTGGTTAACGCAAGCTTTTGGTTTTTCATTTTGTTAATTCATAACAATGAGGTCCACAAAAATAAAAACAATATTGTTTTTTATGTAAGTATAATTCAGATTTTTGGTTTAATATAAATAGCAAAAATGAAGAGGTTTACGTTTGACATTTCCAAAGCTGTTATCTATTACAAAGGATATAAAGTATTATAAATAAAATTAATTAAATAAAATAATGTTAAAGCCACTATAAATACATACAGAAACAACAACCGATTTGATTTGATTTGATTTGATTTTTCTTGGTCATCGTGTTTTTCAGGCGGTTCCATCCATGCATTTTCAAATTTTTTTGTAGGGCTTTTTTGGACAAGGAACCATATACGTCTGTGTAGGCTCTCAGTCATACAGGAGTTGTCCAACGAGGGAAAGGCTTCTTGAGACGTCATCTGTACTTCTGTGAAGAAGGTGTCGGACGTTTCACTCCTCATCCAAAGAGCTTCGTCAGCGAACTAACAAGTGCTGGTAGCCTAGGCGTTAAATACAGCAAGAGTGAACGGAATTGGTGTGCCAACACCCTCCTCCTATTGGTTCCTTACACTAAGACTGGGAGGAGTTGTGGTCTAATCCTCTCCTTCCATTAGCACCTCCGATCAAAGGGAAGTGTAGCTCCCTGTCGTTGGGTATGAACGACTCTGATACTGGCTCGTTAGCATCTATTGTTCTGGCTCGGACCTGGCTCCTCCTCATTTGCATGACTAAGAGCTGTGGGTTTTGGTCTCAGTAACCTGCTGAACACAGGGTCCAAATTAAACCTCAAACCACCATTCCGATTCAATGATGGGTTCTGTTGTTTGACAAAAATAGCTTCCTTTACTCCTCTTTCAAACCATCTGTTTTCTTTGGCCAAAATCTTTACCTCGCTGTCCTCAAAAGAGTGATTGGGAGCTTTAAGGTGTAGATGTACTGCTGATTGAGGCCCACTAGAATTTTCCCTGCGATGTTGATAAAGCCTTTTTTGGAGCATTTGAAAGAGGAGAAAGGAAGCTATTTTTGTCAAACAACAGAACCCATCATTGAATCGGAATGGTGGTTTGACGTTTAATTTAAATAAATAAATAAAATATAAATACATTTATAATCTTTTTTTTGGGGGTGGGGGTGGGTATTTACAAAAAAAAGTATTTCAGCATGTGCCCTAAAAGATTAAAATGATCTACAGTATTTTTTAACACTTGCTTCTATTATTTTACAAGGTCCCAAACCGGACACAGCGAAATCGAAATTCGTCTTGACTTAACAGCACGATGTTGTACAAATAATGTGCTTTTTTTCCGTCGTGTTAAGACCAAGTCTAAATGTTATTTTGTGCATTATTCAGAAGACACTACTTTTGTCTATTAAAGTAAACTAAATATTTTGACTCTTCTTATAGTGTCAAGTTAGACATTCATTTTCGAGCCGTTAATTTTGAAAACTAAACCCATAAACCGGAAACGGTGAGCTAACTGTGATCTTGACGCACCATAACGTCAAAATATTATGCTTTTAAACAACGAACGAATGTGTCATTTAACTACGCGTTGTTGAGACAACACTGTTACGAGTATTCAACCTGCTTGCAGTGAAACTGCCAAATCACCCCCATTATTGATTGCACATGCGCATTGCGCACTTTGTGGTCCATAAATAGTAATGCAGTCTTTCAAGTAAAGTAAAATGATTCATGCCTGAAGTGTGTAACATGTAAAACAAAGACACATATGGGTACGCGTTAAGCATTCATTTATGGTAACTCGCGGTGCTGTTGATGACAATGATGCTGATGACGTAACAAACTTATCATGACAAAAGTTCTTCTTACCTCTGAACGAAAATGATGCGTTCGGAGACCCACTGAGGGAAAAATAACACAGATTATATTTATGTACAGGTATCGTGCAAATGTAGAGATTAACATGCCATGTTTATAGGCAGCATAAGCACCCTCATCAGTTGGTGATCTAATGTCCTCTTTTTGTTGTACGAAGCAGCGTGTAACATGAGACACGGTGATGATGAGGATGCACAACAGTACTCACCGCGGCTCTTCGTGCGTCCTGACAGCACTGATTTGATGGGATGCTTCCCTTGGACGATGCTGCGATGCCAGCTGCAGAAAAACAAAATAGTGGCAACAGTCCCAAGCAAAAGCAACAGCAACAGCAGCACACACTGAACACTGAGCGGCCTGAGGAGGACCAGGAACACGGCAGCGATCATCATCAAGCTGAGATGAGGCTGCAGGGAGCCGCTAGACGCGCACCTCCTCTTCTTCCTCTAGTGTCCTCCAAGCCGAGAAGAAGAGAGGAGACACACGGAAGATCTCCAATCATTGCACCGCCTGAGCCCCACTGTGGAGCAATACACAGCACAGGCTAGTGATGCCGTTTTGTTGTGTATGAGTCAGCAGCAAATGTATTTATTTATTTATTTCTGACAGGGTGCACACAGGGAGAGAGTAAGCACATTCACTCGAGTCTTTGCTTGCAGTAATAATCTGCTGCAGAGATGGACAAAAAGCATAAAGCTATATTGCTCTCATTTGGCTTTATTTCCAGAGTCATTTATATAACCTAAAGGTTAAAGGGCTCCAAATAATTATTACAGCATTTATTAAAAGTCTCTATGCAATTTCATCATTGCTATGTTTTGCTACACAGGAATTTGACCAGGATGTTCTTTTGGGAGGAATTATTGTCACACTTCAGGGTCATTCATTCATTCCCATGCCAGCCTGATGCAATGGGGATTATGTAATTTTGGGCACACTGACATTTAGAGCTTTAGTGCAGGTAAACGTTGAAGAAAAAGCACTATTATTTTTCATATTGGCCTGTAAAATACTGGTCCACTCTTCTTCAATGGCTGTGCAAAGTTATTGCATACTGACAGGAATTGGAACAGGCTGTCGTACACGCCAATCCAGAGCATCCCAAATATGGTCAGTGGCTGACATGAGTATTCTGGCCATGCAAGAACTGAGATTATCTCAGCTTCGGGAATTGTGTACAGATCCCTCCAACATGGGGCCGTGCGTCATCATGCTGCAACATGAGGTGATAGTCGTAGATGAATGGCACACAATGGGACTTGTCATGCGAGCTGTGCATTCAAATAAATCAATAAAATGCACCTGTGTTCATTGTCCATGGCGTCATCCACAGCATTGACATCAGCAAACCGCTCACCTACACAACACCATACAGTACATGCTGTCTGCCATCTGCCCTGCACAGTGAAAACCGGAATTCATCTGTGAAGAGAACATCTCTCGAAAGTGCCAGACACCATCGAATGTGAGCATTTGCCCTCTCAGGTTGGTTAGGACAACAAACTGCAGTCAGGTCAAGACTACAATGAGGATGACAAGCATAGAGATGAGCTTACCTGAGACGTTTTCTGACAGCTTGTGCAGGAATTCATTGGTTATGCAAATCGATTGTTGCAGCTACCCTCCGGGTGGCCAGTCTCAGACAATCTTGAAGGTGCAGATGCTGGGTGTGGAGGACTGGTGTCGTTACAAGTGGTCTGTGATTGTGGACTGGTTGGATGTACTGCCAAATTCTCTGAAATGCTTTTGGAGATGTCTTATGGCAGAGAAATGAACATTCAGTTTATGGGTAACAGCTCTGGTGGGCATTCCTGTATCAGCATGCCTGTTGCAAACTCCCTCAACACTTGTGACATCTGGGGCATTGGTCTGTGTGATAAAATTGCACATTTTTAGAGTGGCCTTTTATTGGGGCCAGCGATAATCATGCCATCTAATCAGCATCTTGATATGCCACATCTGTGAGGTGGATGGATTATCTCAGCAAAGGAGATGTGCTTACTAACATAGATTTAGACCGTTGTGAACAATATATGATAGAAATAGGTCATTCGTGTATATAGAAAAAAATTAAGATAGCTGAATTCAGCTCAGGGCTGCACAGTGGCCTAGTGGTTAGCACATTGCCCACATAGTCCGTGTTTCTATTTCCCTTGGAACATATCTGTGTTGAGTTTGCATGTTCTCCCTGCATGTGTGGCTTTTTTCAGGGTACTCTGTCGTCCTCTCTCATTCCAAAAATATTGCATGTTTGGCTAATTGGAGATTCTAAATTAACCATCGTTGTGAATGTGAGTGTGAATGGTTGTTTATGTGTGCCTTGCGATTAGCTGGTGACCAGTCCAGAGTGTGCGAAGTCAGCGGGGATGGACTCCAGCTAACCTGTGACCCTAATGAGGACAAGCGTGATGGAAAATTGATGGATGGAGTTCAGCTCATGAAAGACGGCCGCGAATATAAGTGTTGTGTGTTAATTTTTGTTGAATGTATATAAACACCCCGAGTACCACTGCGATTACGAACAATGGTACTCACCACAGTTTGAGACTACGTAGTAAACAGAAAAAAGTGCATAGTGCATGCATTTGTTCTTCCACACGGGAGCGCCCCAAGAATTCTGCAGTTGCTGCCAGGTCCTCAGTATATCCAGCCATCAATACACCAATCCATCGCAGTTTATCCCAGTAAGTTAACATTTTTAATTACATTCGATATGTCTGACTTAAGCGTCAAAAAGCAGCTTTTGTTTTAAAATGTTTGCCTGGAAACCGCACAAACACCGCCCATGTGGGTCATACGGGTATTTCAAAAGGAGCGCTCACTCACAGCTACTTATGACGTATACATTCTCGCGGAGTTTTACATGCTAGCAAAGAAGACCACATTGTGGAGCAGAAGTCGACATTAAATTAGAGGATAAGCAAGCGGGTAAGACCATGATTAATCGTGCTAGTTGCGTTCTATCAGCCTATGTTTACTTCACATTTGGTCTGTGAGAATTGATATTGGCTACACGTTTGCTGTGTTCCCAACATTATCAGGTAGAATGCGCGTTCCCTGAAGTAGTTGTAAAATTTAACAATGGCGTCCAATGGCAGTATAGCTAAGAATTGTGACATTTGTCTACGAAACGCTTGTACATACTCATTTGCGCTACACTTCGAAACTCAAACGTTCACCTCCAGGCCGCTTTATGTGTTCTTCGGCCATGAACAACGTGGTGATGATCAACGCATTATTCACACTGCTGCCTGTGGTGGTCACGAATAGCATTGCAACAACACAATTCTTTTAACTAACAGGGTGCGTGATCCATGAAGACCGTTAATCTTTTTTTCTTTACCTTTCTTGAGTGAGTTTCCTTATAACACAGCACTATATAAGGAATTTGCACGATTTGTCTTGCATTCCAGCTGATAACAAGCGTTCTATTTGTTTCTACATTCACGTGGCTTTTAAGTGCATGTCGACGTTTTACGTTTTAACATTTGCCAGTTTTTCCGCTTGCACCGAGTATTCAAGATGGAGCTACATTAAAGGAATTTTATGACGGACTATAATTGTATGGATTGTAGCTAGCGTTGTAACTATATACATGATTAGATGCTCATGTTGTTCGGTTTAATTTGCTAATTTGACTGATTGGATTTATAAATTTAGGTATTGTACTCCTAGGGTATTTTTACATGGTATAGATCAGCACATTTTCCAAACCTGCTATGCTAACCACATTTGTGTTTTTAAAGGCGAAATGAATTGATTTTTAGTTCCTACAAAGTCAAACCGAAGTCTGAGATAAGCAGAAAACACCAGAAAACCAGCCACATTATATTCTCTACACTTGCAATTGAAAACTCTTAGTTGTTACCTGTTTGTGATTTGGTCTGTGGTTTAATATTTGTTGGGGTTTTTTTCTAGATAAATGTCTTCTCCCAGGCAAGCGGAAGAGGATGAGATGGAAGACGTGGAATTTGTGTCTGTAAGGTTCCCATAATTGTAGTATTTAGCATGTCTGCCTCACTGACAGGAGATCTGTGTATGAATTTGCGTTGGAAGGTGTCTGCGTGGAATTTGCATGGCCTCACTTTTATGTTAGGTTAAATAGAACACTCGAATTGTCCATAGGTGTCAATGTGAGTGTGAAATGTTGTTTGTATGTATCCACATGCTGTTGTGCAAATGTAATAGACAATAGACAAATGTAATAGACAATAGTTGGACAGCAGGACACCCCCAATAATAATAATAATATATTTGATTGGTTGTAAAGGACAAAGTATTTAATAAGAATATCTCATTCATTCACTTCTAGGATGTGTTAATTTAGTGTACCCTTTGTTTTTGAACAGTGTATTTTGACCTCTGCTTTTCACAGGAGGGGCCCCTCAGGCCAGTGGTGGAGTGTGTCGACCTGCTGAGTGATAGTGATGAAGAGGGCTGTTCTTCATCGACAGGAACTGTGAGAGAAACAACAATGCATTGGAATTAGGTGGTAAAGACACATAATTTGACTGATTCATCACCCTGGCCTTTCTTCTCCTCAAGATCGATGATAAAATTGACCGCCAAAAGGCACATGTAGCGTCTACTCTGGATAGACTGGCACAGCAGGTGGCTCTGGAGAAGCGGGAAAGAGCAGACAAATGTAGAGCCTTCAAGGTATGTAAGTAAGCATGGATTAGAACAAGATTTGAATCCACTACAGTCACTATTAAGAATAAGTTTTTGGAGAATTGGAGAATCCCTGTCTACATGTTGTGAACTTCTGTTTCCATGCCAGTGTTGTAATGAGCAGATTTATGCTGCCTGGAGGAGCACACATAGCTCAACTTCCCATAGTTGATGTTTTGTTGTGCTTCTTTAGTCCAAAACGTAGTTGTGACTGACTCAAGAGTGTCTCTGCAAAGAGTGCATTCCATTTAGCCTCAATTCCAATTAAAATCGCAATACCAGTTGTGCTCACGCAATATAAAATGCAAATGATGCCTTTTTCCAAAGCGCCCACTCTTCCCACTCATTTTCTTCTATAAATGTCTTATTTTTGTTGTAGTCATTTACTGAAAAGGATTAGGAGCAGCTCCTTGGCATATTTAATAATTAACGTGGGACGAAAGAAAAGCAATTATTGGAGCAACAGTGCCATCATGTGGACAGGGTAGAAAGTATGAACGTGTTTGCAATATATTGCTGTGCATCAGCAGGGTCGTTAAATCTTTGGGTTTCCACAGAGTGTCAATAGGTATGTGCATAAATATGGATAATACAGTTATGTTTTGTCCTTTCTCCAGGAAAAACAGATGCAACAAAGAGTCCATGGACAGCAGGAGCTTATGTTTAGATCAACAAATACAATGAATCAAGAGGCAAAGCGCTGTGTGGATGCGTGGCTAAAGATGCCTGGTATGTACGGCACTATATGGAAGAGATTTATTAGGAAATATCCACACAAACGCACATACAGTATTGAAAAAAATAAATAAATAATGGATGTTTTTTTTTTTTTTTTTTTTTAAGGCCTCCAGCCTGGAGTGATCAGTTCTGGTTCGGGAAGACGCAGACATCGACAGTCTGCTTTCCCAATGAACCCTTCAATAAAACACACATGTCCAGTGATTAATTGTGGTCGGGTTTTCGACAATGTGTCTCTCCTCGACGGTCATCTAAAAAGGTGCTGGGTTTTTCCAATCAGAATGTTTTGTTTAAATTCAAGGGGTTCTTTTTATTTTATTTTATTTTTTTGGGGGTAGGTTTGACCACTCGCCTTGTGATCCCACCATCACTCTCAAAGGAAGTCCCACGATGCTGTTTGCTTGTGTGGTCTGTTGTCGTCACTTTCGGACCAAAGAAGAGTGGAGGACACATGTTCAATCTAAGGTTTCCCTTGTCATAAAATCATCCTATGTTGAAATTAGTCATAAAAATAGCACATTTTTGTATGGATTCATTTATCAGGCATCCTCAGTTAATTCTGAGGGTCACTGCGTGTCCCAGAGCTACCAGCGCATTGTTTGCTTTGCTTGTCCTGCCTGCTACCTCCTCTTCAACTTGAGAGATGAGTGTCTTCAGCACATGTCAGCCAAAAACCACTTTACAGAGTCCCTCGCAATGAGTGGTAAGATGGTCCCCGAAGTTTTCGAGTAACAGTGTTACAAAAATCACTTCGAAACGAACAAGTTATACCTCATATTTATAAGACTATACTGAGGGCTTTCTAGATGTTCTCTTTGTATTGTGTTTCTTCTAGACAGTAATCGAGGAGCAGTGCCTATACCCATGCCACAACACGCTAAGAATCGCCTCATCACACTCTGCAAGGAAGCCCCGTTCACCGTCCAATGCACTCTGTGTCACAAAGTGTTGAGTTCACATCAGGCAGCACAAGCTCACTTTAAGTAAGTTTCATCTTCAAATTCCCCTTTCTGTCATTCGCCCGTCTTGTCAAGTCTTGTCTTGTCTTGTCTTGTCTTGTCTCACAGGTACAGGGCCGTTTTACTTAAAGAATAATTATGACTGAATACTTGAATAAAATAAACAGACATATGTTCATAAATAAAAGCAAACATAATTGCATTTGTTTTAATGAAAACAAACTGAATTAAAGTGAATTTTTATCTTTTTGCTGGAAATGACATAATATAGTGTCAAAAGACTGTAAGACGTTGTGATAAGATATTAATGTAATATTTTCAAGTTCCACGTCCAAAATTACTCCTACCAAAATTGTACTTTGTTACAGTGCACTATATTATGATAGAAGTTACCATTGCATTTTGTCAAAGTTGTTAGAGATGTAATTTCTACAAAAAACACCCAGCAAAAAAATTAATACAGTATTTGTTCATGTATATCTATCTATAGCACAAATTCTTAGTCTTTTGCGACTTTCTTACATCATTTCCAGACAGAAAATACCAATGTAACAAATAAAAATGCTGTATAACTCTGAAGGTATGAATAATTATGTGTTAACAAAAAAAATATGTAGAAAAGCTTGAAAGTTGTTCTTGAAAATTGATCTTGAATTTGACCTTCATTTTCAGTAGGAACTTTCATGTTCACATTGCAGCTGATTTAGTGGATTTCCTTTTGCAATCTGTCTGTCCCCAGTGTGCACTGCAGACAGGGCTGTGCTATGGCCAAGGCTGATAAAACAGTGGTGCAGTTAGTGAAGCAGCTGCAAGTGCGAGGCCAGTGCTTTCTCTGCTGTTTAATCTTCCTGAGCCAAGCGGAAGTGGAAAGGCACAGAGAAGCCACCAAACATTACGTGGAGGTCAACAGTACCATGGAGCGAGCTCTACTTCAGTACTGCAGGTTTAGTGAAAATCAACACAGGGCTGACAACGAGGAGAAAAGGCCTGTCACTAGCACACAGTTTCAAAAAAGAAACAAGAACAGCAGTGAGCATGAAGATTTTCCTGCCAAACGACACAAATTAGGAAGCTCTGTTACAGTGTGGTTCTGTGAGTGTGGTCTGAGGTTCTCAGAGGAAGGCTCAGCCAGTAATCACGTCTTAGCTGTCAACCAAATTTTCTACCAGTGCGGCGTGTGCGGCAAACACATGGGAGAATCTTCAGTCACCCGCCTGCACATGAGCCGCTTTCACGGGGGAGCTCACCTCTCCAACTTCTTTTTCTACTGCCGCAAGTGCAAAGTGGAGATGCCTCGCTTGGAACATATCATGTCGCACGTGTCGGACACACACCAAGGGCATACCTTCTTCACCGAACAGGAAGTGCCCGCAGAAGTGAAGGCCAAGCCGTCCTTCATGGACCCATGCTCTTCCTCCACACTTTCACCCATCCCAGCGGAGGCGGCATCCTCTTCCAAACCGGCGCCAACTTGGATGTGCAGGATGTGCGAGGATGTCTTTGACTCGGAAGCAGCCGTCCAAAAGCACTGCAGTGACATAAGCAGCCACAGCTTCCAGAGGTTCGCCTGCGGCCACTGCCCACAAAAATTCTTCAAGGAGTCCACTGTGCGACGGCATTGCGCCAATGAGCACAACGGACAGATTAAGAGCGCGCACTTCTGCGGGCTCTGCGATAGCATGTCGTTTGAGTCTGAAGGCGAGTTCCTACAGCACTACAAGTGCCTCCACAGCAGAGACTACTACAGCGTGGACGACGGTGACCTTGTTCAACCTGCTGCAGCTGCTGAGAGCGTCTCACCTGCGGACTCATGTCCATGCATGGGCTCAGAGAAGACTAAAGATGCAATGAAAGCCACATACACACGCTGCATGATGAATCTAGCCTCTGAAGGCCACTGTCAGTACGTGTGTGCGCCTTGTGCTATAATTGCCCCCTCCTATGCTCAGATCAAGACTCATGTCCACACCACACATGCGGCCTTGAACCTGGACAAAACATTTGAAGTAGAATGCAGAACTTGCAGGGAACGCTTTGCAGATGTTCCAAGGTTCCATAAACACCATCACTCCCAGCACTGTGCGCTTGACCCATGCGTGAGCTCCAGGACCGGTGGGGATAAGGTGAAAGAAAAACCCCAAGTACTGAATGCTGTGGAGGTCAAAGAAGAACTTCATGGTAAAACATCTTTTCATATTTAGTTTGTGCAGCAGTTAGTTGCAAATATTAAGACAATTTTCTGGCATTAAACTGAATTCTATAAGGTACCACATTTTAGATTTTTTTTTTGTTTTGTTTTCAAAGTACATTTTAGATTTTTTTTTTGTTTTGTTTTTACTTAACTGTTTGCATGGGTTTGTTTAAATGTGCGATTTTTTTTTTCTTGTTCGTCTATCCTTCCTAATTTAATTTAGTTCAGTTTCATCATGATCAAAAAATCGCCGTGGAAAGGTTGCAGATCGACACATTGGTTTGTAAAAAGACATTGAGAAAGCAGTGAAAAAAGTGTTTAAGTTTAGCTAATGCAGGATTTCTGTATACATATACCCTGAAGTTCTGAGCTCCTGTTTCCATACCAGTGTTAAAAAGAATTCAGCAGAATTATGCTACCTGGAGGAGTTTCCATAGCTGAATGCAGGTCAGCTTATAAAATATACGCAGTGGAACCTCAGTTAGAGTCCGCCCCGGTTAACGTCAAAAATGTATGTCACAGCTTTGCCTCGGTTTGCGTGCGTTCTCCAGTTAGCATACAATTTGGTGCGTGTCTTGTCGTTCTTAACACACTGCCTGAGTCCAACTGTGGTCTTAATGTGCTTTTATTACAAAACATCCTTCCTTATTAGCATTCTATTAGCTAGCTAACAAAATGGAACAAACGGAACCGGAAGTCAGCTACGTTAGGTTGGACTCTCAAAAATGTTATGACGAATGAAAGCGTTAAATGAACATTTAAAGTTACTTTTACCTAAATTGAAGACGTGACTTCCCAAAGACACAATGTGGCAGTGAGATCAACCACCACCACCTTCCTGTTTTCCCCATGAGTTATTTCTTCAATAGTGTTTCTCACTTGGAGCTGTTTTTGGCTGTATTTTGAGTTAATTGAGGTGAGGGACACTATTGAATTCAAGAAATAACTCATGGGAAAACAGAAAGGTGGTGGTGGTGATCTCGCTGCCACATCATGATGAGTCACATTTTCAGTGAAGGTAAAAGTAACCTTAACTGTTCATTCATCATTTCTATGTATTTATATATGTTTTGAATTGTTATCTACAAGTAAAACTATATAAACATGTTTTGTGTTAACATTTTTGGCTTTCTATAACGGATTAAGTGGATTTACATTATTTTTTATGGCAATATTTTATTCAGTTGGCATCCGTTTAACAAATTAATGACACTAACCAAGGTTCCACTGTGTATATATACTGTATACTATATTTCACGTATCGAAGTATAGCTTACAAATAGAAATATACAAGGTGTTGCCGCACACTGCATTACATACAGTATGGTGGTTGTTGTGTGTGAATAGAAAGACCCCAACTGTGTTTAACCAATCGCTGTTGTTCAGCACAGTCCGTTCACAGTCAGTTCAAAAATATTAGGGTCAATAGGAAACTTAATAGGAAAAAGTTCCTGCAGTGGAAAGGTGGCTAATGTCCCTCAGTTGGTTCAGACACTCCCTGTATGTTTATCCCTAGGGGTTTGTTCATTTAAAGATTTTTTTCTTTTCATGCAGAGATGGAAGATGACATGCTGCAAAGGTTCTTGAAAATGGAGCAGACTGAGAAAGATGTTGGTCAAAGTGAGCAACAAAAGCAGCATGGCTCTGACTCAACAGGTTTGTTTTTACAATTTGTATTTCTAACTTGCTGATTTGTTTTTTTTAATACTTAGAATTGCAAATGTTAGTAATTATTATATATTTAGAGACAATGTATCTTAAGTTTTTAATTTCAGTATCTTAAGCTTGACCCCACTTTTATCAATGATAGCCTCTCTTACTGATGTTTTTGGAATTTTGACTTTCAAGTACAATTTTAGACTTGTACAGGAGCAGTTGCTATGATAGTGTAATTGCAGCTTGTATTTTTGCTGACTTCATTCAAGTTTGTCTTCCACTACAGATGATGATGATGATGATGATGATGATGTGAAACGGGCACTTGCTTTGAGCGTAGAAGAAGAACAGCAGGAGTCAGCAGGTATGTCATTTAAAGGCCAAGCAAGAGATCTATAAATATCAACAAAACGGCAAAACTAAAAACAAATTTTCAAATGGAGGATCTTGACAGAAAGAGTACAGGAAGTGATTGTGTCCTACATGTCCTCTTAAAAGTATGCATAACAAACAACCATTGAGACGGCCGCCGCTTTAAACATGGCGTGCTACCGAACTAACTTGTTAACCTCCACTTTGTTTATTCTAAACTTAAGGGTTTCAAACGGAGTGGGGAAGAAAGACAGAAAGTAAGATGCCCAAAACTTACCACTTCCTCACGGGGAGGAGAACTTTTTTAATTCACTGTTATGTCAGACATGGCATGGCTGACATGCAGTGTGAAGGTGATCTAATCTAATGTCATGTCTCATCCATGTAACATTACTGGCTCCTAGTGACCAGATTACTACATCTAACTTGTCTTTCAATATTTATTATTATTATTATTTTTCTTTACTCACAACAGTGTCAACTAGGCATGGGCTGGTATGAGATTTTGATGGTTTGATAACCTTGGGCAAAAATATCACTTTGATAGTTTCACTGTATTATAATTACAGCCCCAAAATAGATAGATATTTTATTCATGTCCAAGAGATGTTATTTTGAAATATCTTTATTGAAAAGAGAAAACAAGTCCAGTCAAAACAGTCATTTTTAAAAAAAACATATAATATAACAAGATGAATTTCTGTGCCGCTTGTCCTCGATAGGGTCGCGGGGGTATGCTGGAGCTTATCCCAGCTGACGTTGGGAAAGAGGCGGGGTACACCCTGGACTGGTCACCAGCCAATCGGCACATATAGACAAACAACCTTTCACATTCATACCTATTGGACAATTAAGAGTCGCCTAACCTAACATGCATGTTTTTGGAATGTGGGAGGAAGACGGAGTACCCGGAGAAAACCCATACAGAGATGTCCAACAGAGATTGGAACCCAGGTCTTCCAGATCTCCCGACTGTGTGGCCCAAATGCTCACCACTAGTATTAAAAATAAATAATAGAGAAATAAAATGCTATTCTGAATGCAGTCTACTGTGGCTAATCCTGCAAATCACTCACACAACACAATAGATATTTTCTGAGTAAAACAAAAACAAAGCAAAATGCAAATATGTTTTAAAAAAAACTTGTAATGTTACGGTATTTCAGTGTGGCAGGTCGCACTTTTCAACAAACTTCCCTTTCTGAGTCATGTGATTGTTGTTAGCACCTGAGACGTTAAGTAGTTGTTCAGTGGAGAGTATATACTTTATACCACTTGTCCTCCACTCCTGTCTCCTTCTCAATCACATTTCCACATTTGGTGACCCTCCATGTGAGTATGAACATGTCGACAGCCTGTGCTATCTATGCCCGACGTATGGCAACAGCACACGCCTGCGTTTTCAACACATCAAAGCCCAGTTTCGACTGTGAGGAGCAACGCAAGGACATGATCAATTATTTCCACGTAGTGGCCGCTCTGAAAACCGGCCCATGCCCAATGTCAACCACGAAAACAGCGGTTTATTAATTAGCTTTCAAAAAAATGCAATAGAGTGAGGGAGGGATGACTGTATACATCTCTACACTGAAACACAGCCCAACACTGAAACACAGCTCATTGTTTCAGACTTCTTTCTCGGGGACAAATGCAGTCTGAGATTCAGGTCAGGACAGTACAGTACATCTTCCACGCTCAGTTGGTAAATTGTTGACTATAGGGCAATAAGGACATCTGCCACACCACTTTTATGACACCCTCTTTAAGTTACAAGTGTTTAAAGCGTATTAAACATTGCTTAACTGGTTGAATGTTTAAAATGTTTTAGGATGGCGACAGGTTGACTTTTGATTTCCACTACTCTCTAAGAGAAAAATGGTTTTGAATTAAATCTGAGTTAAATTACTAACACTAATGCTGCCTAAATCTTTTACAGAGTTTGCAGAGGCTCTTAAAAGAAGTCTTGTGGACTACTGAAGAGAAAACCTTTGCACCTTCCTCAGGAGGTTTTCCACTTGCATCACTAAAATATGTCAAATGTTATTCCACAGTGATGTTGTCCTGTATGGGAAACAGTACAGGACACCACAGGTCAGAGATGTTTATTTTGGAAAGTTGCTGTTTGTGCCTTTGCTCTGTTGAGGGACTACTGGTGCGTCAAGACGTGCTATTGATGGCATCGATGACGCTGCAGGATGCCACTGTGCTCATATAACCACACTTGTAACACCACACTGCTAACGAGCTAGTTGCTTTCTCTTCAGTGCAACTCCCAGGGAATGAGTCCTGTTTAAAGCTAGCCACTAATAACAATGATGTGTTATTTGTAAATGTGAAATGCCTCATCAGAATGTAAATAAAAGAAACTAGTGAGATCTATTGAAAATCTTTATTGTGACAGTACCTATTTTTAATTTTTACTAGTTAATAGTCATTATGGTGGTGATTGTTTTAAACAGATGTTCTTTCGTGGTTGCTTTTTATTGCACTCTGGTGTTGTTTACACGTCAGGTGCTTATGACCTCACTCCTGTACGCCACCAGTTCATTTTGGTTCCGTGCCAGCCATGTTAAACATTAACTAGGGTTTCACTGAGAATAGTTATTTAGATTAGGTTTGCGTGTTTTTGCACTCGCATGCGTCTGCACATCAGCTAAGGAGCGGCCTATCCATTTTGATTGATGCTGCCAAGACGTATTTTAGCGTGATGTCAAACTGCATCGTACTGAACTGGGAGATACTAGAAAGCATTTGCCTCTCATGAGGCTAAATTAGATATCCAAGATATTAGAAACAACTCCTCAGTAGAAACTACAACCACAATAGTAAACATGTTGTTAAATGAATAACTCACAGACTCAATTAAAACTGAACTTAAAAAAAAATAAAATAAAATAAAAAAAATATATATATATATATATATATATATTAGTATAATATAATTTATTAGCAGTAGCATATTGTTTTATTAATGTGGTGGTAGTAGTAATAATCATGAGTTAGTACAGTGGTAGTAATCATGTTTGATTACAAGGGCTGTCAAAAACTGTGTTAACAGAGGTAACTAATTTAATTACATTACATATTTTTGCAAGATTAACGCATATGCATCATGGCAAGCCACGCCTCTCTGTTAGGACGACAGATGGAGGCACAGTGTAGCATCCCTACAGTCAGAGTCTGACGTGCTTTTATAACTTCATTCTGACTTGAACACATCGACAGCTGTACAATTCCAACACCAAATACTGTATGCATCTCCAACTCACAAATACACATCTGGTGCCTTCGTGATCGGAACGACACTTCCTCATTGTCACAAGACGACCGCGGGACATTGTAACTCTTAATGCGACAGTACGATTTGCTGCATCTAAGTATGCTCGGAAATCCCAGAAAATACACTCAAATGTGAATTCAGCTTAAACGACGTAGTGTCTTTGAAGGCAACCCCTCGTTGCTGGTGTGACTCAAATGTTCTGCTATTAAAGAGACTAGTGTTAGGTAAATAGATTATCAGACAAGTGTGCTATCGTTTAGCTTGATTTAAATTTACAGTTAATTTGAAGCTGATAACACAAATATATACAGTATTTATAATCCTGCCCTGTCATTTATCTTTCTTTCAATAAAATACAGTAAAAGTGGGCATATTTCACACACAGTTGCAAATGGTGATTAATCATGATTAATTTGAAAACTGCTATTAATCTGATTAAAACTTTCAATCATGACAGCCCTATTAATTACTAGTACTAGTGTTTTTTTATGATTTTACTATTAGTAATAATAGCAACCTGCTTGTGTATCAGTAATAGTAGTGTTGGTGGTCTATATACTGTTAGTAGTAGTTACCCATTAGTACTTGTAATAGCTATCATTATTGAAGTAATTTAGTTTTATATCATTAGTAATATATTTCCTCACTATAATTATTTTTACTAGTAATACATGTCATTAGCAATAGTAATGTTCTATAGTAGTAATCCAACAACGTATTTATTAGAGGTAGTAGTCAAACAGTCTGTTAATATTTATCATCTATTAAATTTAAGTAATGGTAATATATAATATAAAATGCGTATTACTATAATTGTATTAGTAGTAGGGTAATAATAATGTAGCTGTAAAACCAGAGACCAGAGACTCTATAAAACCGACCCCCGGGGTCCCGGAAGGTAATCGTGTGTTCGGGATTCATCGGTAAATTTCGGCGAGGTCAAGTAGAGGAAGTTGCAGCCCATGTTAGGAAATGTTCCCCCGGGCAGTCAGCTGGACTCAACAGCAGTTCGTCGCGGTCACTTGCACGGAGCTCCTTTCTAGAAAAGCCCACGTAAAAATAATAGCATTTACCACATTGTAGCCACCACCATGGCTCAAGCTAAAATACAAGCCAAACTCAACGAGGCGACCTGCAGCAAGTTCAACAGAACTTTGTCTATGGCGGACCGGGCTGGACAACTTCTGGCCAGTTTGGATCAGCTGGAGATAAGGTACCGGTACGCTACATTATGTTTCCATGTTCATGCTACACGCTCTGTGTGGGCACGCAAGGTCACTTTTTACAACAAACTTTGTATTGTTCCAGCTTGGATAGCCTTTGCTAATGCTTGTGTGTGTGAGACAGGGTGGAGGCTTTACGCGAAGCAGCCTCGGCCATGGAGCAGGAGAGGGAGTGCATCCTGGAAATGATTCAGTCTTTACAAAACAGCCAAGAAATGCACAACATCAGTGCCGGTGAGGACACGATCGCTTCCACATTGTGCGACAGTACTTGTGTGTGTGTGTAGATTGCTGTTCTTATTGTCAAATTGGATACTAAGCAGGTTATTGTTTTTCAGCAGCTTCAGCTGAGAGTGGGCGTTAAGAAAAAAAACAAGACAATGGTGTTTTTTTTTTGTTTTTTTTTTACCTTCCACCCACTCTTGTGTGTATGAATGCCGCAATGCGCTCAGGGATCATAACACTGGTTAATACATCACAGCATATCATAGCAGTCAGCCAGATGCAATGCAAGTGTGCCCTCTAGTGGCTGGAACCACCCTCCCTCCATAGTGCTAGTGTTAGTCTCCATTCAAACTGTCAAAGCCACTGGTGGCGCTATATAACCCTTTAACCAGAAATTTGATTTGGTCATTTCAAAAGCTGAAAAGTCAAGTTTCCAGGGACGTAAAACATTAACGGAGCTCATATGAACAAGCACTTTTAGCGAGAGAGGCAAGGGGAAAAAATAGATCTCTTCTCGACAGATTCCTCTTACAAAGTACAGAAGTTACAATGATTCCACCCTTGTAAATATGTTTGTAGAGTATTTTAAAAGGCACCGTGTTGTTTGACAGGAGAGAAAGAAGAGTTAACACTGACTGCCGACCGTCTGATGGGTCGCACGTTATCAGTGGAGATCAACGTGGGCACCATCAGGAGCAGCCAGCAGGAGGAGGCCCTGCGCAAGGCCACGTCCATCATCGACGGGATCGTTCAAAAGCTCCTGGTGGATATGGCCGGCTCGAGGCAGCTGCTCCTGGCCATGCACTCGGCCTGCGTGACGGAGGCGCCGCCCGTGGCCGTCGACCAGAAGTTTCAGGCCGTTGTGATCAGCTGCGCTCTGGAGGACCAGAAGAAGATCAAGAGACGGCTGGAGACGCTGCTGAGGAACGTTGAAAACGCGCAGAAAAATATTAAGATCATGGACCACCAAAAAGTAGAGGATCCAAAAGCCAATGGAAGTCAATGAGACATTAGACAACATAAAATGTCCTGCACCCTCTTAGGCAGACTCACACATATGCAGTATACACATTTGTTTTGTACCTTGGGGCCAAAAATCTACCATGCAGGCATTAAACTCAAGTGACCTCCGAATATGTTCATTTTTGGCCATGCATGAATCACTTTGTTCAAAAGTCACAATTTGTAAGTCACATTAAGTTGAAGATTTCAGCTCATATTTGCATAAAGATGTTTTTTGTGTAGCTAATCATGTGTGCAAGTGGTTCAAATAAAATTACTCCATGTGTGTTTGTCTTACTGTATCTATACCAAAGGCGGTTTTGTTGACTCAACTGCAGAGAGTACCAGGTAATCATAAGGGGCAATTTGTAGCCGTCTTTCTTGTTAGTGCACTGCTCATTGCAGTTTCCCAACAATTAATATTTGAATGTGCTAAGACGAACACGGTTTGAGGTCAGATGGCACATTTTTATTTAAGTTTTTAAGAGTTGTATCATGTATTTATAGGAGGATTTTAAAGACAACAAATACTATGAGAATTGAGTTCAAATATTACAAGTTTTGCAAGAAAAAGAACAAAAATATCACAATGGCGTCTGAATTTTAAGACAATAATGTTGGAGTATTACAAGAATAGTCATGAGAAATTGTAGCTTCGCACGAAAAAAGTCATTGGGGGAAAAAGAATTGAGGATCACTTTGAGAAGAAATAACTACAAGAAATTAGCTACTGTATAATGTGAAAAAAACCTGTAATCTTGCAATAAGCTCTTAATTTTAAGAGGAAAAAAGTCATATTACGCAAAAGTAATGTAAGAGAAAAAAATTAAGTCATTATTTTAAGATTAAAAAAAGATGTAATTTTTTTGAGAACAACATTATTACTAGTAATGTAGCGAACAAAGTCTTAATTTGAAAAGAAAGTCATAAAAATGAGAAGAAATGTTTATTCTAGGAGAATACAGTCCTGATATTAAGAGGAAAAAGTGGAAGAAAAGTCACAATTTTATGATAAAAAATGTGCATTGTTACATGACAAAAATTGTTAATAGTTTCCAGGAATTAAATGTAATATGAGAATGAAGTCTTAATTTTAAGAATACAAAAACAATTACGAGAACGGTCATAATATTACAAAAAAAATGAGAATAAAGTCATAATATTATGAGGGGGGGAAGCAATATTAGGAGAATAAAGTCATAAGAGAAGTGTAATTTGATGTGACTTTAGTAGTAATATTACAAGTTTTAAACATTTTTTAAAATAAAGTTTTAATTTTAAAGATGTAAAAACATGTAAATTTATGAGGATTACATTACTACTAGTAATTAGTCTGAAGAAAAATAGTCATAATATTACAAAGGCATATTATGAAGAAAGGTGTAATGTTGAGAGAAAGAAGTCACAATCTTACAAGAAAAAATCCATTTTGTTACATCAATTGAATTGTTATAATACCAGGAAATGATATTCAATGTTCTGTGAATCATGAAGTCTTCATTTTAAGAGTAAAATCTCATATTATGACAATGAAGTCATCATAGCTGTGAATGAAATGTGGACCCACACGACACAAACGAGCCTGAGAACAAAGTAGTTGTTTTTATTCCACATTTCCCTCCTTCACCATGACAGCTGGAGCACAGCTGTGTGGCAAGTCAGGTTACATTTGGTTCAAACTAAAAATGCAACAACGATGCTTCATTTTTGTCAAAAGAATTCAACCAAACACGTTTTCTGTTTCTTAATAAAAGTGAGAATGTACACACCGATTCATCCAACACCTGAGCGACAGCGCGTATAACTGATTCACTTTCATCGCCGGGTTATTGTTAATATTCCATGATGTGCTATTTTACTGATAAAGTGCGTGAAACCCATTCCGTTAAAAAGCAAAAGGCCAAGGATTCTGTACAAATGCGAGGGGTTGAAATGTTTCCTTGAGGTGGATGGACGACAATGTAAACACGATTAAGGCATTGTGGCGTTGCAACCGTAATGAAACGTTCACCGATTGTTCACAAAAGGTTTTTGCATGCAACACAATTACACCACTTGTTGGTTTTTTTCCCCCCTCTTTCAACAGTATTGTTGATAGCGTTACAGCATTAATCATTTGAACGTTGGACACACGCATACCGGTGACGATCAGTTCCATGAGAGCAAAGACGACGGCAATTCAGCATGCATGTGCAGTTCGCCGATGTAACACACAAATGCAAGAAGGAAGTTTAATGACGACTTCACGTTTCTACAACAGCTTGTTTTTACTATACTTGGTAAACCGACGGAACTTCATCGCAACACGTTCATATTGTACAGACTTTAGTAGTGAAGCTACTGGAACGGGAAGCTGGGAAGCTTTGTTGCATATTCCAGCACACGCAAGCATGATACGCCTTTTTTTTTTTTTTTAACTGCGCACTACCACGTCCCTCTGAAAGTTCTGAACTCCTTTTTTCCATGCCGATGTTGTATTGAGTGTAATAATGTTGCCCGGGTGAGTTCTCGTAGGACTCCCGTACATCCTGTTGTTTATGTTGAAAACTATGACTGACTCAACAGCACCTCTGCTGGTTGCAACCAAGCGGCGCCCCGTCAACAAGATCAACAGAATTGTTAATGATGGACACAGATGGATGGACAGTGGAGGTTCCACTCTAATTACAATTAAAAACAGCGACAACATGTACAGTAATTGTGACTTGAGGAACTCAAGTATGCCTGCCTCCTGTTCACTACAGTTAAATGTATCACGGGGCTAAAATGTGGTTAATAAATCGACGGAGTGGGCTGCGAAGCACATTTTTTTTGGCTAGCACAATTGATTATTTGCAAGATACATTCAAATTTAAGACTTAGACTTAAGTAACATAATTGGCACCATGAAGCTGTTAACACTTCAATATAGTATCACTCAACACTTGGATGATCAAACCAGACAACTGATGCTGAATTCAGGAGGGAAACCGTATCCTGGCGAGGGTGTTGAAATACTCAGCATGTCCTGGGTAATGCATAAAAATGCTTAACTTAAGCGCAGCGAAATAATGACCCAGCGAGGGGAGGAAAAAAAATCCGCCATGAAATCACTAAAAATGATGACAGCAATTGAATGTTAATCTCGTGGATTTTCTCGTGCATTCCAAGCGAATGAGAGCCCAATTAGAGCACAGCCGTTGCGCTACCGAAAATGATGAATTACATTTCATCAACCCTTGAAACCCTTGTCAATAAATCATAAAAACTGAAAAAAAGAGAAAAATAATTGTTGCAGATTATATTGTACAGTACCAGTCAAAAGTTTGGACACACTTTCCTCACGCTATTAAATGAGAAGGCGTGTGTTAAATCGAAATGGGCTTACTTAAAAATACGCTGTTAAATGTTAAACACCAGATGACAGTCCAAATACAGTAGATCCCCGCATTTTGCGGGCGTTCCTTTCCACGCCTACCAGCCGATGGCGAAAATCCGGGAGTAATTGATATGCCCACAAAAAATGTCTATTTTTAAAACACACGAATCGCCCCTCCAAAACCTCCTGCGAGCTTGACGCTGACGTTCTTCTCTGACTTCGGATGAACATTTGCAAAAAAAGTGTTTGTTAGAATTATTAGATTAGATTCAGCTCCAGAACCCTCTAACAAGCTAAAAGCATAATCCACATTTAAGCCCTAATTAGGCTTCACACAATTACTTAAAGCACTTTAAATGATCAAATGTATCGGTTCTCACCCCTAATGAATGACAATGATGATTGATAGAGAAGATGAATCGGAGTCGTGGCGCTAGTGCTTCTCACAGCAATCAAGGAGCGCTGAATAAAGTGTGAAAAAACATAGAAGTGAAGCATAAACGTGTAAAATTGTGAGGGGGTTTTAACCGTGGTACATGTATCCTGTACATTTGACCTGTATTACCGCATATTTATACATTGTGGGAAAAAATCGTCTATTTTCAGGGGGGAAATATAATAAATGAAAAATGTATTTTTTTTAACCCAAAAATCTGCGGGCTGTGAACACCGAATCACAATTGTGAGGGGATCTACTGTAGTTATCAAATAGTTATGACAATGCTGTTAATACATATCTTTCATAACATTGATACAAATATGACGATAATGATAGACTGATTTCATAACCTTGATATGTGTATGTATGACATTTGATATGAAGACGGTAGGAACTGAAAACACCACTGAAATGATCGTACAGGAACGAGAGAAGACCAAGGGAGACCGCTCGTACGTAACGACCATTGTTGGCTCTCTGTTATACTGTTAGATGGAAATGCTCATTGTTGTTTACTGAGCATGTTTAGACTGAGTGGTAATTTGATACTACTGTAATCCCTCATTTATCGTGGTTAATTGGTCCCAGACCCGACCGTGATAAGTGAATTTAGAGCCCCCAAGACATTAAATAACACTCCACGGTCACCTTTACACTCCTATCACCCAATGTAGCTGACAAAATAAGAGAAAATAAGCCATTTAAGACACAGAGACTGACTCGTGTGTGTTGTTGTAAATGTGTTCTCTAGGGAAGCTGAGTGGGGGACGGACAGGAAGTGGCGTCGAGGGTTCATAGTTGAGTTTTAGCTTGCCGTGGGTTACGGCCACAACGGTTGTGAGATCATTCAAACCTGCAATAAAAGCCTGTTGTTCCGATGGCCAGGTGTGGTGCTTGTGTGTCTCACGGAACTTTACAGTAACATCACTGGACCACTAGTGACCAGTGTAGAATACTACATATCATTGCAAAGTCTTTGAATGCAACTTCTGAATGTCTATATTTGCATTTTAAATCATTTAGCCATTTGTATGCTTGAAAATGCTTCATTTAGGCCAAAAAAATTTAACATTTGCTTAAATATGCACACAAAAAAAATAATAGTAGGCCTTATCCAACCTGGAAACAGCATAATTAATTAATTAATTAACGTATACTTATATATACTGACAAACCGTGATAGAGTGAAGCCACGAAACTTGAATCAGCGAGGGATTACCTTAGTTATTTGATTTAAGGTCATCGACCCAGCCTGACAAGCTCCTGTAAATAGTTGAAGTGTGAAAAAAACCTACTGGTGTTGAGTTGATAAAGTATCCTCTATGAACTTCTCGGCCTTTCCAAATTCGGGCAGGTTAACTTACCCAAGATCTTTAACAGTGGGTCTAAATTTTTGATTGGTTCTCTATATCATTGTATAGGATAATATAATGTATCTGTATTCCATGTAGGGAAAACAAACACAAGCAAAATAAACATCAGGTTGTTATTAAAGTAGCATTAGTGAGATGATTCCCAGTCTCTATGGGCTTTGGTTTCTAACTGAGGCTACCTGTCGATGGCCAGCACAAAAATGAACTCATGTCGTCTTTTAGAGGAGGCTGCAACTCCCGAATGGATTTTTACTCTTCTTGGTCCTTTGTTTGTTAGGTCGCAGTGTGATGACTTCTCTGCCGTTGCTGGAGCTCTGGTTGCAGACATTACTACTTGTGGTATTAAAAACGCCTGCATGGGAGAACAATGCATGACTAATGTTAGGCTGGGAAAGGAAACGTACATACAGTATAGGTTTCTTACCTATTTTATTGCTGGTGGTGTGTACCGCCTCTGTCTCCTCTGCTGTTTGCTGTTTGAGATGTTGAAGATACTTCTCAGCTAAATACTTAAACACTGCAAACAAAAATCGCAACAAAAAACATTCAGAATTAAAGGCTTGTTTACAAGCATAAAAACATTTATATCATATTATAAACTCATCTCCTTGAACCCGCCCACCACCACTTGATGGCTGGCTTTGGCAGATTCATTTCTTTCATTGTTGCATTTTTCATTTATGGGGTGTTGAAATGTGCAGCTTCATGAAATGAATGGGCATGGAACAAGTACAGATGTCATTAAATAATTAAACTGGTCATGAAATATACATATGCAATATACACAGACAATTTAAATTTTAATAATAATAATAAAAAAGACTACAAACATGATCAAATTGGATGTATAATTATTTTATTTTGGCACAAAAAAATCCATATAAAACAAAAGTTTGATTTTAAGAAATGAAAACAATGGCAGAATAAATTAAATAATTACTTTTTCATATGTGTAATTATCATATGGTATGACTTCGGGCGAGAGGCGGGGTACAACCTGGACTGGTCGCCAGCCAATCGCAGGGCACATATGGACAAACAACCATTCACACTCACGTTCATAGCCATGGACAATTTAGAGTCGCCAATTAACCTAACATGCATGTTTTTGGAATGTGGGAGAAAACCGGAGTTCCCACGCACACGCGGGGAGAACATGCCAAAGCGGAGATTCGAACCCAGGTCTTCCGATCTCCTGCCTGTGTGGCCAACATGCTACCCACTCGGCTACCGTGCGGCCATATGCGTAATTAATAAAATGTTATTTCTGTGCCATGTCCACATGTATCCCCAATTTTGTGATCTGTTAGTGGACACCTTTTATGTTGTGTAAGCACCTAGCCTCATTCATACTTTGTCCAATCATTTTGTGCACAGCAATGTTTACAAAGATTACATTTGTCTTGATTTCTTTTTTTGTCAGCTCATACTGTACATGCATGTTTGCTGCTACTGCTTTACAGTCAGGTTGCTGCTCATTTATAATACAGTGGAACCTTAGTTGGATTCATTAATCCGCTTCAAAAGGTCCAACTCGAACCGAAACATATTCTAACTGTAAATCCAAATATAGTTGTCCCCTTGTTTATCTCTTGTTTAACAGAGCCCTGTAGACATAAAATAACACCTCATAGTCCCCTTTACACTCCTGTTATTCTTTGTTCACACCACAACTCTTACACGCAGGCTGCGGGATTTAGGAGGGACACAAGAGACAGCCACTACAGCTAACTAGTTAGCCTCTAATTTATTTATTCTAAACTTAAGACAGGGTTTTAAACAAAGTGGGGTTAGAAGGACAAAGTAAGAAGCCAAAAACTTACCACTTCCACACGGAATGGGAGGAGAAAACAGTAAGGTGGTGTTTGTGTTAACCTCGCCACCACATAATGTCTTTGGCAACAACACGTCTTCAGTGAGTATAAAAGTATCCTTAATGTTCATTTATTTGTTTCATTTGTCATGCATACGTATTTCAAATTGTTTTATGTATGCAGAACGAAAATAAACTAGAAAAACCTGTTTATTGTGTTAACATTTATGAGACTTGCGGCGTAACTGTTTGTTAGCAAAGAACTAAGGAGGCAACCGCTGATGACATTATAGACGAGAGACAGAGCTGACAGCAATCTACTCGGCTCCTAATGAGGATGTTTTATGATAAAAAAATACATTTGGAACAAAGTTGCACTCACGCAGTGTATGAATGACACAACAAGATGCACGCCATGTTGTACGCTAACCAGGAAATGTACGCAAACCGGGGACAAATTTTGGCGTAAATTTTCAACGCCAACTGGAAAACACGCTAACCGGGGCTTCACTGTATATAGTTACACTACACGACTGCAAGGGGAGTCCTGATTTAAAAAAAAAAACACCCGAGGCAGGCACAATATTAGAATCCGCTGTTCAGTATGATGCAGTTGAGTTACACACCATGGCAAACTACAACAGCAACAATCAATACGGCTGTCACGGGATCTCGTGTCACAGGATCTCGTGAGATTAAAACACGACAAGCTTTCTCATTCAGAAAAAAAAATGTCTTCGGGGCACTAGGCCTGGGACGACAGGACAAATTAATGAATTAATCACACAATAAACGAAAATGAACTGGATAATTTTGCCGGCTTCAAAATATTGCCGTGTTCATGCGTGTCCGTTTTCCTCGTCTCTAAAGAGAGTTCACTCTGTGCGTGGGTTTCAGCAACTTGGCATGTTTGTTCCATAGAACAACGGCATGAACGGTGTGAGCCCTTTTGTCTCGATGGGTGGAGGCGGGGCCGCTTGCATACACAAAGAGTGCAGAAGAGTGTAACGCAGTAGAAATTAAATTGGATTGCAATACATTGTCATATATTTTTTTTCATTGTACTCTTGTATCGTCTCGTCTCATGTGACACCCCTAATAATCAACATTGTGAAATTAATACTTCTCTGACAGTATCAACTTGTCAGGGCAGAATGTTTGATGCAGCTCTTGCAGTGTCTGTAATTGTGCAAATGTATCTCTACATGTGGGTTTTATGGATTAATGATATACTTTATGGATCCATATGTTTGGACGTTTTGTACAATTTTCAAGAACTTACCCTCTGTGACATTTAGGTCTTCTTTTACTGAAGCTCTGTAAAATCTCAACTTAAGCCTCTTTGCCAAACCCTCTGCCTCCTCGCTGTAACGCAAACAAAGAAATGACTTCCATTTAAGAATTCATTGAAAGTTCTCATGCGTTACTGTACTACATGACACAACCTACTTTTTTATAAGCGTTTCTTCCAGGAGGTCAATTTTATTCTGCACCAGGACTGTTGGAATATCTCCCACCTCCGCTTCTATCTTCTCCTTCCAGTTGTCTATCGCCAGAAAGGAATCTCTGTCCGTGGTGGAGAAGACCAGCACACACGCTTGGGCGCCTGTAAAGTTAAACACACACACGGCAGGCGCCATACATAATTTATTCTTCACACCTGCACGTTGTTGGAACAAGGACACAGGAGGTTTGCTTTGTAGATTAAATATAACACCCACGGGGCACTTCATTAGGTACACCTGCACAAAGTAATCAGATCCACAACATCACAGATTCGGCCTTCACGCATATAACTTGATTGGCGCTCAGTATTAAAAGACAATAGAATAAGATTCATTATACAGTAATAATAAATATTGTCCGCACAATTAGATCAGTATTATCTTTGTAAAGGCAGATGTTTTTAGCTCTTGTATTGGATCTCATTAGATTATACAGGGTTATCTTCAGCAGGGCAACACCACTGATGGTGTGTGTACTTGCTAAATATTGAATGGTGGACTGCAGACATGCCATGAAATCTATACGGTATCGTGTAAACGCTACTTAACTGACAGCAACATGTGTCTTACCGCGGTAGTACGCCTTGGTGATTGCATCAAACTCCTCCTGGCCAGCGGTGTCCCACAACATAAGGCGGACATCTTCGTCGTTCACGCTAAAACCAACCGTGCAGCGAATGAGAGGAGATAATAACTGCTCTCCAGTCACCATGGCAACACAATGCCAGAAATTGTTCAGGGTCTATTGTGGCTTACATGATCTGTCTTTCCAGAAAGTCCACTCCGATGGTCTTCTTGTAGTCCTTGGTGAAGACTCCTTTGCAGTAACGTTGGATCATGCTGGACTTTCCCACAGCACCGTTGCCCACCACCACCACCTTGATGGCCACTTCCATGTCCTCCTCCAGCATGGTGGCGATGCACCTGTCGCTGGTCTCACTTTCTTGTTGGCAGAGCTCTTATTCACCAATGTGATGCAAGCACATAAATCCGCTGTAAGCATTAAATAAGAAATATCTTCTTTAAGTAAACTGATTGTAGCGAATGCATGCTGCAGTTTATTTTTTTGACCAGACAGAGCACCTCAACACAGAAAAATATGCAACTGATATTTCATATTTCACCACATTGTTACTATCAATATTTAACTCATTTAATGCCAGCCATTTTTCAAAAGACAACCCCTCTAGCGCCGGCCATTTTAGATGATTTTGAGCCACGGCGGATGGCGGATGAAGTGTTCATCCGCACATGTAAACACTGTGGAACACATACACAACAACTGGACAGGCGATAGCGCGCAGTGATACGACGGGAGAGAAAGTAACACCCAACGCATTTTGTTTTGAGACGTCAAACTCTTTACTTAAGTGGCCACACCACCTAACCCAGGGGTGTCCAAAACTATTTCCACTGAGGGCCGCACACTGAAAAATCTAAAGATGCGGGGGCCCCTTCTACATTCTTTTTTATTTATAAAATATATTTATTCATTTTATCAGTGACAAAGCATATTATTATTATTATTATTATTATTATAAACAGTTTCTCCTCATATTACTTTTTGGCAGTTTTTTTTAATGTTTACAAATATTTCAATGTTCTACTTGTACAATTTTTCCTAAAATTTCAACTTAATTCTTTGTTTCGTTTGTTTCTAATATTACAACTTTTTTCCTGTAATATTTCAACTTTACGCTATTTTTTTCTGTTAATATAATGACTTTACTCCCTTAACGTTTTGTCTTTATTCTTGTAAAATTACTGCTTTTTTAGGAATTGTATTGTTTAATCGTATTTTTAGAATGTGCCGAGGGCCAATAAAGACGCAGTCGCGGGCCGTAAATGGCCCCCGGGCCGATATCCAAACTATCCCTTTAATTTCATTCATTGTTCGTATAGTCAGACTTTCTATTATTTATGTGAAATTTGGTCCTGTCATTGTGTTGTAGGGTGATGTGAAGGGTTTCATTATGTTTGATATTCATATGAGCTAGTCTGTTTGATGCAATTTAAGACAAAATAAGGTTCGGACCTTCGCTGTGAAAAAAAATGTCATAAACAGACCTTACTCAATTTTAATTGAAGGCCCCTGGTCTATAGTGGGCGTTACGCACTTAATGTGCGGTTCCAATAATGCCTTTGCACGCTGCCACTTAATTCATCGCAGCGACTCCATTGTTAACAATCTGATTAGCTTCTATCTGTCCTGTTCTCGCGAGACAGCTTTTCAAAATCTGGTCATGTTTTAATCTTGCAAGATCTCTTGACACCCCTATTATTTCTAAATTTAATAAATTTGTAGTTAGAGCATACAAAACCTTCTTACAACCTTTTGAATATGACTTTTAACATTATTGGAGCCCCCGTGACATGAAATAACACCCCTGTAGTCACCTTTACACTCGTATTACCCAATATAGTCGACTTAATAACAGAAAATGTTGAGCCAAACTACTGTCAAGCAGCTAAGAAATATGATATCCATTTTTTTTGCAATTTAACGGGCCTGGGAACTTGTTTAAAAAAAAAGAGTGGTCGTCTTATATGCAGGTCGGTCAGTGATGGGCATAAAATTATACCATTGTGCGTCAGTTCGGAACAGCAATAAATTTTACAGTGAGTTTGTTTGGGGAGGCTGTCTAATGTGTTTATTCTTCCATCAGCAGGCTGCAGACTCTGCATGGTATGTCGGTCTGTGACATGTTTGCAACTGCTGGGTGTAACGCTCAACAACATATTGAGGGAAATCTGTTCCTAATGGACACCGGCAGTGTGGTTGTGGCGTCCAACAGGCTGCCAGGACTCGACTCACAACGTGCACGCCACCAGAAAAATATTAGTCATTGAGAATCATTTGGGCGGATGACGTTTTCAAGTGAAACTTAAACCGGGTTTCACTCTAGCCAGTATGCTAACATGTGTACAAGTCCATTTCACGTAACAGTTTGGGACATTCTTAAACAGAAAGTAAACTGGCAAGTTAGACATCATTAAAATGCCTTGAATGGGAATTTTCTGACTTCAGCGTTAGTATCTGAGGCCTACCAGAGGTGGGACGACACTTTTCTGAAAGCATATCTCGCAACGTCGGGGCTGGAGTGTGATATTTAACACCCAAGACTCACTTCTTTGTACTTGTGATGTTTTGTTGCTATATACGACATTTCAACTTTTCCTCTGCACTTTTATTTATTTTTTTTGCTGGCCATGTTTATTTAGATTAAAAAAAATATATATATTCACAGTGTATGCCATGCGTGACTTAAAAGAAACAAGTTAAGAGCGCAAATGGCCCCTGGGCTGCACTTCGGAGATCCCTGTCATAACCAAGTGGCCAGAGAGTATTATACACAGTATATCAGGGGCGTCCAAACTTTTTCCACAAAGGCGACATACTGAAAGATTAAATATTTTGTAAAGCAACGCATGCAGACATGCTCAGATGTTACATTTCAAGAAACAAAAAACGGATCTCAGCTTTGTGATATCCGTGAAAATTAGTAATTAGTAACTATTCTAATCGGTTTAATCTCTTTTTCCCCATTTTTTGCTGTGATTCCCCCCCCCCCAAACTCTTCAACTTTCTTGTTGTACATTTTCTACTAATATTATGACTTGATTCTCATAATATTTTGACTTTATTTCCATAGTATTATAACGTTTCCCCAAACAAATTTTCCCCAAAAAATACAACTTTATTTTGTTTTGTTTTTTTTCCCTCACAATATTACGACTTCAAAAAAACATATTGGTCATATTTCAAGTCATAGCGACTAAAAGGACGTTATTTTTCCTCATAAAATCACGAGTTTGTTCTTGTAAAATGGATATTTTTTCTTGTGAGAATGCGACTTATTTCTCTTAATATTTTTACTCTATTCTCTTAAAATTAAAGATGTTTTTTTCCCATTTGCGCTGTTTTTTTTTTATTTACCAACTATTTCGACGTTCTCCTTGTAAACCGTCTTCTCGTAATATTATGACTTTATTCCAATACAATTATAACTACTTACTGCATCTCCACAGCTGATCACCACCACCACACCTCTGAACACAATTACGGTACTGTTATTTCACCGAGGCCTCAAATTAATGCGCTGTTAAAATCGAAAGTGAGCGGATTACATGGATAAACTGACATGATTTATGTCCGCTCTAGTTACTGACGCCTGTAGCTTCTTCTTTCTTGAAGAGGCTCGAAAGTGGCCAGCAGCTGCTCGCTTCTACGTGCACTTCTGCTGGCCAGCGGGGGTGTCAAGCAGACAATCAAAACAAAAAAAGAAGACATGTTACTTACCTTTACAATTAGGTTGCAAATCATCCCGTGTCACACACCAGTAGATGAAGAGAGTGACTCTTGACGCTGACTTGCCCAAGGTTAGCTTTTTCTAAGCAGAAAAAACGCTCCTACTGATACTATCGTCTTGCAAAAAAAATACTCATATGAGCCTCATAACAGAAAATAAAACTAGGTCAGCATCGATATCTGATTAATATTAGTGCCATCTGCCCGCTGAAAATGCATCGCCCCCACCCCGATCGCCAAAGATCCAAGCTAGCGACGTAGCGCATGAGAGTGGCTAGGTCGCATTGCTAGCTCGCTAATGTTTGTTGCTAGGCAGCAGAGACTGGTGGAGAGCGACGTACGTCAGTTTTAGGGAATTATGGGAGCAGTTGTAGTTCTCATTTGTAGTAGTACTTCAGACGGCCACAGTAATGTGGTAATTTCTTCATCATTGGCACCATCTGTCATAAATCTAGCCATTCAACCCAATGAAAACGTCATTAAAACTAGAAATGAATATAATGTACCTGTCAGTGTATATGCGGCACTTCGTATGCCTGTTTGGAGCCCTACCAACCCCCCGTCACCCCACCCGTGTCTGGCTGTTGTCACTTCATATTTTCTGTTTTTACCATACCTGCTTTTAATATTTATTTGTGTACTGAGCCCTTGACAAAATTCAACGACAACGAAGGATTTCTTATTTCAAGCTGAGGAAGAAGAGGAAAAGCGGGACGAGCAGAATGAAAAAACAAATGCTTATTGACAAGAAGGGGCGGGGCGTAACCAGTAGGACTTCCTGGTTTGGGCATTTCGTCAACTGGTGACGGAAATTTCGGCTTTTTTGAGAGAGTCGGTTCTTTATGCTCGGCTCAAAAAAGAGTCGACTCTTTCGGATTCCAAGTGGATGCTCATTTTTTTTTGTTGTCTTAAATTAATTTATTACTAAGTTATGTGTATTGTGTAAAATGGATTACCAATGTAAAAGTACATGATGTCAAACTTTATTAATTATATGGATTTATTTAAACCTCAAGGAACAGCTACAAAAATAGATTATAATATAATGATATATTATAAAAACAAAGACCCATCTAATAGACAAATTAGGTAAAAATAGGTCAGATCTCTTCATGCAAATTTTTCACAAACAAATCTCTCCAAGACAGGGGTCACCAACGTTTTTCCTTGTGAGAGTTACTTTTACAAAATGAAAATGGCCAACAGCTACTCATTTTTGTAACATTTATTTTCAGAGCTTATTTTAAACCCAAACAAAGCGAATATGCTTGTTTTACCAGAACATTAACAAAATGCTGGTGTCCACAACTCACATTTTTTATTTCAGAATGCATTTCTTACTACTGTTCTTTCATTATTAACTGAAAACCTGAATGAAAAGCAGGCTTGCGGGCACCTCATGTGGTCGTGGGGGGCTACCTGGTGCCCCGGGCACCACCTTGGTGACCCCTGCTCTAAGAGGATCACAGCATGTGTTTAACCCCGCTCTTCCCCCTGCTCTGTGTGGACACAGGGCCACACATCTTGACCAATGACATTCACCTTTAACAGAAGAAAAGACGAGGACAAAAACGAATCGGCTCCCAATTGGCTCCGAACGACGCGAACCGGCTCCTGTCGTTCAATTTCAAAGAGCCCTTTCTTAGAGCCGATTCGTTCGCGAACGACACATCACTGTCGTCAACAAATACCCGCGTTTCTCGAACAGCCCACCTTCTGTGTTTGGCGGGATTCAAGCAGGAAGAAGACGCGATTTCGTTATTTGCTCGGTAATTAACTTTAAAATATTATATTGTAATTATTATGACCCTTATATCCTGCTTCGCGTTGCTTTTTTGTTTGAGTTCCATCGTATTCCCTGCTGCTAGGTTATGACGAGCTAGCATTGTCTTACTCCTTTGTAGACCCAAAGCTGCTTAGTTTTAAGTTTATCATGTCGTGTTTGCAACTAAATTATATGACATTACAATAAACGTCGCCTTAACTGCGTCAAGCTAAACTGTTTCTGCTCCTAGATAGGACATTTACACTAGGATTGCCAACTACCTTAACCAAAGATGCTCCTCCCTTAACGATAAATAAGATCCAATAAATACTTGTAGATGCACCTCACAGTACGTTGCCACGTGGTTGTACAGCACTGCAATCAAACGCAGCAAAACCAGTTGTGACTTAAAGTTGAACCCTATTCCTCGTTGTAAAATGTGTTTATTTACCTATTCAGGTAGTCCCTCTTTCCTGTCTTATCTTGCCCAAATAGTCACAGTGATGGTTAATTGTATATAAACGTCTGTATTTAGTCCAGTGAAATTCCCCACTGGTACTGTATACTATGTCTAACATGCCACTCTTGCTTGCAGACAACATGAATTTTTACGGCAGAACGAGAAAGTCTGCTATTAATCCTCAAACGGAGCTCTACGGACATCCTCTGCAGTTCTATGGACAACCTCCACTTGAAAACATCTCTCTCACAGAATTTGAGACATTCGCAGTGGAAAGATTGAAACGTAAGACATTTATATGTATATAATGTTCCTTTAATGTGGGGGTGTCCAAGCTTTGGTATTATTATACATGTTTTTTTTAATTTTATAAAATGACTTTTTAAAAAATGACATATTAAAACCGAAGCTTTGGGTTATTCTTTATTAATAACATTTCAGAATTTTTTTTTTTTTTTTACATTGTGACTTTTTGCGCTATAGTTCCCATTTTTACAGTTGTTATAGTGTTTCATTTTATTTGTGCAACGTGCTGCGACTCACGGGCCTCACTTTTGACTCGCACTGCTCTAATGTTATAAGAAAAAATAATATTCTTCCCCTCTCTCGTTTTTTTCATTCATCCTTTATTTAACCAGATAAGCCTCATTGAGATGAAAAATCTCTTTTACAAGAGTGACCTGGCCAAGATGGCAGTATAACACAACGTTTCTTTCAACACATTCCCAACACACAACATTCGCAGTGAACAATCAGTTCACAACAGTTTAAACAATTAAAACAGTTACATTGGCCAAGCCCGTTCATTTCAAGTTCCTTTAAAATAGCCTTAAGTTCTCCTAATGTAGCAAGTTGAGATAAGTTTAAGTCATTTTGCCGATCATTCCATGCAAAGGGTGCAGCATACTGGGATGCTGTCTTACCTAACTCTGTTCAGACTCTAGGAACAACCGTAGTTGGTTTTTATGCATGCATGTACAGAGGTAAGATGGTAGGAGCCCAAGAATACACTTCTAAATGAACGTCAACCAGTGAGTCCACCTGCGAACGTACAGGTATGGAAACTCAGCTGCAGCATATAATGCACAGTGGTGAACACCATTGCCGCAGCCTGTCATGAAGCGTAAAGCAGAGTCGTAAACAGCATCAAGCTTTTCTAAAAGATGCTCTGACGCATTAAATAGATGGTTAAATAAAAAGGAGGTCACCATAATGCAGCAAAGGTAAGAAAGTAGCAGAAATGAAACACTTCCTTCTGTAAGATGAGAAGCAGGAGTTATTTCTGAAGGAAAAAAACAAGTTCTAGCTTCACTTTATGTACAAGATGCTCATGTTGTTTTAAAGGAGAATTTTTTATTGATAATACCATTTTAATTTCTTTACCTTTAGCCGTTTTTTGATTTTAGGGAGCTGAGAGGGTAGACGTTTTCCATTTGAGAAAACCATAACTTTAGATTTGTCTGCATTTACTGTAACACCAGCCTTAGCTGATTTAGATGTGACTGAACAGCATCAAATGCACACTGTAAGAAATCACAGGCCTGGTCAATTGAAGGGAGAGGAACAATAGATGACTGTATCATCTCATCATCATCATCTTTTATTGCCGCTGCAGTGTTGAAGACTGTTGAGACTTTGGGCGTGAGCTACGTCAAACTCTCTGAGGTGTACATCAAGAAATTGGATCATGAGTTTAAGAACCTGAACTTTCCTTACAAAGCAGAGGCGGTGAGTATGTTGTTTGGAACTATTGTACACACGTCATGAACAGGGGCTGCATGTCTGGGTTCAGTAGTTCCCTGGCTTAAAACCCAATTACACTTGTCCAGGTGTGTCCAAACTGCCGCTTGAAAGCCATTTGCGGCCCACGGTTGTTGTTTTATTTTATTAGCCTACAGCTAAAAACATACAATTAAAGAAGAACATGAAAACAGCAAAAATGGAACAAAACAGCAATAATTTTATAGGAATAACTTTGTAATATCTGGAGAATAAAGTCATAATATTAGAAGAATAAAGTTGCAATATTATGAGAAAAAACACAATTGTTAAATAAATAAAGAAACCAAAATTTTAAATAAAGTTAAATATAGTTTAAGTTGAAATATTAAAGACAAAATACATTATTTTCTAAAGTTGTCATATGATGAGAAACAAAATAAATATTTTTGGAAAATGATGTTGCACAAAACTTGTGACATTGCGAGAAAAAGAAAATGTACATGTTAAAATATTTGAAAAATAAAAAAACAACAGAAATGGAAAAACAAGCAAATTAGGGTGAAAATAATAAATTGAATATTTTCGTAGGTAGAGCATAGAAAACCTGTTTGACTTTCCAAATGCGATTTTTACCCTTATTAGAGCCCTTTAGACATGAAATAACACCCCTATAGTCACTTTTCCAGTCATATTACCCAATATAGTAGATATAATCAGAGAAAATAAGCCATTTAAGAGTTTTGCTTTGGCTACGGCCACAGCAGTAGCCTGTGTTATTATTATGCTGATGATGATGATTGTTATTATTATTGTGTTATTAGTGTGCCTGTTGTGAGATAAATGATTATAAAAATAAAAAACGTGTTGGTGTTGGTGATCAAGTCTAGTGCGTGTTACTAGTGACACCTAGTGGCCAGTACAGACTACAATTCATCATCTTGTATTGCCTTAAACTGGATTTGTATTTTAGTTCATTTAGAACATGTTTATGCTTGAAAATGCTTAAAATATTTAACATTTGCTTAAATATGCATTTTTGGACTGATGTAGGCAATAGTCAACCACAAAACAGCGATTATTTATTAATACATTTTTGAAAAACTGCAATAGAGTGAGGGGGCGATGTTCGAACCGCGATTGAACGCAAGACAACTGTCCTAATAATGCTGTTATTCACCCATATCAAAAAGCTGAGATGCAGGCTGATTTTCTTTAAGTATTTATCATTTGTTAGCATATCTACATGGCTTTACAAAATGTAAATGTTTGATTTTTCAGTATGGAGCCCTCGATGGAAACATTTTGGACACCACTGTACTAGTTGATATTGTTACTGCAGTAAATGAATGGAAAATAGCACCATATTAGCATATGTGGGTTCATGATTATCTTCTGTTTGTTTGTTTGTTTATTTATTTATTTATTTATTTATTTATTTAGAGTTCCATTCCGGTGATGTTATTGTTCATTATGGTGCTGTCTATCAAGTGAGGAGCATCATCATATTTCTGCTATTTGTCTTAATTGACCTTAATAGTTTTATTTTACAGGGTGACCGAAAATCTCAGAGTGGGCCGAGTGAATATGAGAAACGCAGAAAGGACCACATCTCCCACTTCATTCTGAGACTCGCCTACTGCCAGACGTAAGTGATGAGTTTGCATGTGTGCATGTGTGACTACATAATAACCAAAATGTTTTATGTGGGATCATCACAGGGAGGATCTCAGACGATGGTTCATACAGCAGGAGGTGGATCTGTTCCGTTACCGCTTTAATGACCTGCATCCGAAACTAAAGCTAGAGTTCCTGCACAAAAATAATCTTCAGTATGATGCGGTAAGATGTACAGTGGATCCCCACACATTGTGCATTCACTGCCCCACAAATTTGCTGATTTTTGATTAAATTTTTGGTTAAAGTTGTGATTTTTTTTTTTTTTTACCTCTGAAAAGAGGTTTGTTTTCTGCAGAAAACACATCTCACATCACACCCTAGGTTGGTAATCATTTATAACTACTGGATATGATAATACAGGTAAAATGCACACCATACAAGTACCACTGTTAAAAAAAAAAAGCCCACAATTTGTACATGTTTATTTCGTTATGCTTTACAGATAAAGATTTTTTTTTTTTGTCAAGCGTTTCAAGATTGTCAAGATTTTGCACTTTGTTTGGCGGGTTCTTAAATGCACCATAGTTGCTGTGAGACGCAGAAGTGAAACTTATATACAGTTATCCCTCCCTCGTTTATCACGGTTCATTGGTTTCAGACCCAACCGTGATAAGTGGATTGTCGTGAAGTAGGATTCATTATTTAGAGATCAAATATTTTCGTAGAGTGTAGCGAACCTGTTTACGACACCCTATGGTCACCTTTACACTCGTATTACCGAGTATAGTACACATAATCTGAGAAAATAAGACTCGTGTGTGTTGCTATAAATGTGTTCATTAGGGGAATTCAGTGACGGGACGGACAGGGAATGACGTTGGGGATTCAGTGTTGAGTTTTAGCCTGGCCTATGTAGCGACTGCAACAGTAGCCAGTGTTTTTATTAACAACTAGTGACCAGTGTAGACATATTATAGACATACTACATTATATTACATGTTATCACGTCTTTGATTGCGTCTTCTGAATGCCTTATATTTGTATTTTAGTTCATTTAGCCATTTACAGTATATGCTTGAAAATGCTTACTCTAGGATAAAAATTCATACAGTTTGTTTAAATATGCATATTTTTTTTAACTATTAGGCCGCGTTCAACAACAAAACAAGAAGATGATTTTATTAATTAATATATGTTTGGAAAAAAAACGTGAGAGTGAAACTGCTAATCTGCATTTGGCTAGCGACCAGTCCAAGGTGTACCCCACCTGTCGCCCGAAGTCAGCTAGGATAGGCTCCAGCATACACTCTGCGACCCTAATGAGGAGAAACGGCATAGAAAATGGATGGATGGTTGAAACTGGTAATTCGAACCGCAATGTGATGAGGGGCTACTGCATTACAATATGGCCTCAAAACTTGCAGCGAGAAGTTAATATGTGATCTTAAGGCGTTACAGAAATTACAACAGCCAAGCCGTGTGGATTATGTACACACGCCTAGGAGAAACGCCTTCTCCATTGATTGATTTTTATGGGCATGTCTCTTACGGATTTTTGTCAATCGCTGGTGGGCGTGGAACACAACTCCCATGAAAAGCAGGTATCTACTGTATTTATTTGCTTACTTTCTTTTAAAAAAATGTATACCTAAATAACAAATATAAAATAAACTAATCTAAATAGTTGTCTAAATTCAGTCACCCACAACAGATCTTCTAGACAGTATCACTAGATGGCGCTGTTTGACCACAATGACAACAATTAGCTTTTTATACTGCTGAATAGTAATTTATCAAAATATGCATGGGTACTATAAAATATATAAGCAGAGTGTAGTTAAGCTCATAATGATAACAGTAATAGTATGGAGCTGAATACTGAACCTGATTAATTAAACTTTATTTAACACATAATAAAAGCAATAATGGTCAATGGTCCATTCATTCCACAAAAGCCTTATTTTTGTTTTATTGATTAACTTTTCAGATTACTGTCGAGGAGAAGCGAGTCCTGCAGGAAAAACTTGTCAACTCCAGCTACACCGTCAGTGGAATCACTGTGGAGAATCACGATTTCTACAAAGTGAGTCTCCCTCAGCTCTCTCACCCACTCACCCACTTCTTGGGCGGCGTAGCACTTCTGACAGTAGAACGTTGTGCATGTATTTTCAGAAGTCAGCATAACTTGTCAAGCCTTTGACACTCCTGCAGTGTGATAACGATGTCTGGACTTAGCTCTTGATATTGTTCAACTTTCTTGTTTTCGGTTCTTCTTTGCTGCTAGAAATACAGACATGGCACCCGTGTGCTTCTGTCAGAAAATGCACCACTTCTCCCAGAAAATTGTAGCAATTACAAATGCTTTGGTAAAAAAAACAAGCACAGTAAAAAAAGCCAAATGTGATCATTCCACACAGAACTCCAAAAATGGACTGGACAAAATTTTAGCACTTGTAAGAAATAATTGCATTGCAAGAATGCCATGCTCCTTTTAATATGTAATTGAACTCACTTGTGTGAAGTCACAGGTGCTGGCAATTTATAAATCACACTTGCAGCCAGTTAAAATGGGAAAAAAGGTGACTCAACCTTTGTGTGGGTGTGTGTGCGCACGCACCACACTGAGCATGGAGAAAAGATCGAAGAGCAAAGAATTATCAGAGGATTTGAAAACTAAACTTTTTGAAAAGCATGGCTGCAATTCCATCTCCAGAGATCTAAAGGTTCCTGTGTCTACTGTGCACAACATCATCAAGAAGTTCACAGCTCATGGCACTGTACCCAAGCTCAATGGATGTGGACTGAAGAGGAAAAATTGATAAAAGATTGCCTCGAATGTTTGTTGCAATGGTGGATGAAGAACTTCGAATCACTTCCAAACAAATTCAAGCTCATCCATCACCATTTGAAGGAAAAGGGACGCCGTGGTAGGAGTACCAGGTGGACCCCACTGCTGGCACAGACACATAAAAAAACACAATGGAGTTTGCCTGCATCTACATTCTTCTGGAAGAAAGTAGAGTTTTGCTAAAAATCACTATACTGCTTGCCAAAAACCAAATGAGGCCTTCAAAGAAAAAAACATGGCCCCTCCTGTCAAACATGGTGGAGGTTCACTGATGTTTTGGGGTTGCTTTAGTGCATCTGGTACCAGATACCTTGACTGTGTGCACCGCATCATGAAATCTAAAGACTGCCAAAGAATTTTGGGGCGCAATTTAGGGCCCACTGTCAGAAAGCTGAGTCTCTGTCGGAGCTCATGGGTCCTACAGCAGGACTGTGACCTAAAGCACACTTGAAAAAGCAGCCAGAAATGGCTTAAGACAAAGCATTGGAGAGTTGGGAAATGGCCAGCAATAAGTCCTGATCTAAATCCCATAGAACACTTGTGGAGAGATGTCAAAACAGCAGTTGGGAAGAGGCAAATATTCTCCCTTCAAATCATATATGACTAGTAAGCACTAAATCATAAACTGTAAATTAACATTTTAAGTCTTACCTGTGTTACAATAAATATTACCTGACTAAGTAAATCCTTTTAAGCTGTGAATGCTCCAAAGGGATTGATGTCTTGACTCCTTGCATGTGCATGTTGAATTGTTATGATGAGCTTAATAAAAATGATAACCCTGCTCCTCTACATTTCTTGCTTTTGAGGTGCCTTTTCAAGATGCCCTGGATCTTGTCCGAACCAGGAAAGTGTACCTAAAGGCGGGCTACGTGTACATCCCACACCAGGATATTGTCACCATTGTGCTAAATGATTTTCGCACAAGGCTGTCCAAAGCTCTTGCGGTAAAGTGTCTGAAACTCTGCAGTGTTTGACTTGACTGTAATGCTGTAGAAGGATAGGGGGCAAAATTGCTGCTATGAACAAGGATTGCATGTTAATAAATAGACTGGGGTCACAATGGTCAGTGATTCAACCACACCTGTCACTGATTGTTTTCCATGAATCGTGCTGCACAGGCTATGCGGTATTTACAATAGCTGTTGTTATACTGTATGTGTTCATCTTTGTGCTGCAGCTCTCCGTTTTTGCGTTACTGCCCCGAGGGTTAGTGAAGAAACGCAGGGTTCAAATGAGGGAAACGAGTATGCACATATGACACAAGATATCTGCAGGCTAGGCCGAGCATAGCAAGTCTACAACCACCCCCCCAACTCGCGCCACCCCCACCCCCAGAGTTACAATAATCTTGTGCATGCTGTTGTTGTAGACACACTGAATGCCCTCAGGCACGTGCAACATCATGCAACATGATGTTTTTGGGGGAAGCTGGAGGCCTTTTCTGCCACACATATGAGGAGACAACAGTCCAGTTGTGTAGTGGTGATGGGCAATTGGCCTGCAAATACAAGCAACACTGTTTTATAGTTCTGAACAGATGTACAGTACTATACAGAACAAATTACAGTACCTGTATTGAGCCAAATAGCGTAGAAGATGACCCTGAATATAAGATTATCCCTCTTTTTCAAGACCAGTTTTTGTAAAAATATTTTTAAGACAAAATTAATCTTTTTTTTTTTTATCTTTTTTTTCCAATGTCAGTTAAATAACAACTGCAATGCAAATTGCAATGAAAAATTATATAAAATTCCCTTAGATGCTCAACTTGTTAACTGTATGTCATTGCTCAGTGATCGCCATTATCTTAAAAATTGCATTGTAAGTCCTCTGTTTGCTTTTTTTTCAAGTGCGTCTGTGTAGGCTCTCAGTCGTACAGGAGTTGTCCATCGAGGGAAAGGCTTCTTGAGACGTCATCTGTACTTCTGTGAAGAAGGTGTCGGACGTTTCGCTCCTCATCCGAAGAGCTTCGTCAGCGAACTAACAAGTGCTGGTAGCCTAGGCCTTAAATACAGTAAGAGTGGGCGGAATTGGTGTGCCAACACCCTCCTTCTATTGGTTCCTTACACTAAGCCTGGGCGGAGTAGTGGTATAATCCTCTCCTGCTATTAACACCTCCGATAAAAGGGAAGTGTCGCTCCCTGAGTTGGGTATGAACGGCTCTGATACTGGCTCGTTAGCATCTATTGTTCTGGCTCGGCCCTGGCTTCACCTCATTTGCATGACTAAGAGCTGTGGGTTTTGGTCTCAGTAACCTGCTGAACACAGGGTCCAAATTAAACCTCAAACCACCATTCCGATTCAATGATGGGTTCTGTTGTTTGACAAAAATAGCTTCCTTTACTCCCCTTTCAAACCATCTGTTTTCTTTGGCAAAAATCTTTACCTCGCTGTCCTCAAAAGAGAAGAAGCTCTTCGGATGAGGAGCGAAACGTCCGACACCTTCTTCACAGAAGTACAGATGACGTCTCAAGAAGCCTTTCCCTCGATTTTTTTCAAGTGGTTCCTTGTGTCGCAGCAAGAGGTGTCACGAGACGATACGCCTAAATGAAGCATTTTCAAGCATAAAACGGCTAATGAACTAAAATACAAATATAAGGCATTCAGAAGACTCATTCAAAAGACGATTTGATGATATGTAGTATTCTACTCTGGTCACAAGGTGTCCGTAATGTCAATGTAATGTTCGGTGAGACACACAACCATCAGATTTGATGCTCGGAACAACATGCTTTTATTGCATTGAATGATGTCACAACAGGCACAATAATTCCTAATGAACATCCCTCGTTAAAACACAGGCTACTGTTGTTGTTGTAACGCACGGCAAGCTGAAACTCAAGTCTAAACCCCCAACGCCACTTCCTGTCCACCCCTTCTAAACTCCGCTAACTCTGGAACATATTTACAACAACACACACGCACAAGTCTTATTTAAATGGCTTATTTAAATATCTTAAATAGCCTATTTACTCCTATTATGTCTACAATATTGGGTGATATAAGTGCAAAGATGACTACACGGGTGCTGGTTCATGTCTAGAGGGCTCTAATAATGTTAGAAATTGTATTTAGAAAGTTTCTATGCTCTAACTATGGAAATATTTGATTCTAAACAAGGTATTCTGTCATGGAAATTCACTTATTGTGGGGCCTGAAACTAATTAACCGTGATAAACGAGGGATTACAAGAATATTCATCATATTTTCATTTTACAACACTGAACAATGCAACAACCCCTAAAAATAAGCAAACTCGACCGCCAACATAATTTCTATTTACAGTGCACCAAAAATGTAGCGAAATGTTGTATACAAAGCAAGAAAGGCCGGAAGAGGAGAAGCACTGCAAGGAGAATCAAACCTGGTTCATCGGCAGTTACGGCTGTTATTTGCTAAGGTGGCCCGCACATACTTGTCATGGGACTGCTCGCCTTCTTTTTCAAATAGGAAAAGCAAATGAGAAACCAATGTAACTATGTGTAATGTCCTCCACTGGGGACATTGAGCGGCTGGTGCAGAAAATGTAGCTCCATTAAAGCCCCCTGCTCAAAATGAAGCATTTTGTGGTAATATGTGCAATACTTTACCCTCTGTGCTGTTGATTAGAGTCGGACACGTTCATTAAATAGGAGCTGTGTTTACAAGGATCCATAGGCTGAGTGAGCTTAGTTAATCAATTAATTACAACCAGGTCACAGTGAAATCTAGAATGTGTTTCCAATTTCATCAAACTGCAGGATATCATTTCCTCATGTTTTGCATGCCAGTTTACGGAAGAAAAAGGTTATATAAGCCAAGCTACAAATCCATGTTGTTGTGTTGTAATTAAGGCTCTCCACGGTACTTAATCTTTACACTCAACCCGCCGTGTTGGGCTGTTCTCATCCTTCGACCCACCCTGTTTACCATTACTCAAGAGATGCCAATCTCTCCTACAGCTGACGGCTCGCTCGCTACCGGCAGTGCATTCTGATGAACGGCTCCAGCCGCTCCTTAACCACCTCAGGTAAGCAGCAGGATTCATAACTTTTAGCTGACCCCCCTCCCCCCTCCCCAACCTCCCAAAAAAAGATGTTGTGGAATTGATTCTTGGCACCAAAAGGCATTCCTGGTCCTGCAAGGGCAGATGCATTACCCACAGTACACACAAACGGAATCCAGTTAAGTGTGCAACTAATAAACCGTGGAAGAGCACACACAAGACGACACGTTTTTGTATAAATCAGACTACATTATAAGCTGCATTTTCTCAAAGCAGCTCGTCAATCCCTCACTATTGTTCACAGCAATTAAAAAGCAAATAATCGTTCATTTAAATATTTCCTCATATCACCTACAAAACATTCTTCAGAATAAATCACGACTCAATGAAAAATCAATACCTAAATAGAACAGCTCAGAACACAGCGAGGGTGTTGTCTTTGTGATCAAGAGAATCACATTAATTGGGTGGAGGAAGCCATGTCGGCTCATTGTCGTGATGAGAGTTAGTGGGCAGCTTGTTGCTGTTTAGTGGGCAGGCCCTTAATCTCTCTGGTGGCGAAGCACAATGTGATGAAAAGCACTGCCGCTTGAGATTGCTAAAATCTACTGATATTGATTCACTGCCTTTAAGGTCATGGTTCTTTTTAAGATTGGAGGCGAGGTTAATGTGGCAAGCCCTGCAGTTACTAGCAGCGTACAGGAATTCTGAAGGCTTTTGGATAAAGAACATCATTTCAGTCATTCTGAACTGTAGGAAAATCCTAGTACCATACTTTTTCACTTAAACAACTGCCATTTCTCCTTAACCTTCCAATGGCCTTTAAAAACGACAACAAAAAAACAGATTACAAATTATTCTATCCTAAATAAACCCACTTTTCATTGAACCTTTTGTATTATTTGCTGTTTTTATAGCCACAGATGAAAATATATAGTAATTTGCTGAAAGAAATTTCACATTTAGTCCTCCTTATGTGCTTTGCCATCGCCTGCTTCCAAATAATCTGAATTCGGTACTAATATAGCCAAATAAACTAAAAACAAACAAAAAAAAGTACAGTGATACCTTCTGTTTTTTGTAATTTGTTCCAAAAGGTTGGATGAAAACGGAATCATTGGAAAACCAAAGCAATTTTTCCCATTCCATAGACCCAAAATACAGAAAATAGAATAATTAGAGTTTTACATGCAGAAAACAACTAACACAGTGAAAGAATTATGAATTTTAAAATCCTTGCGGAACATTTTTTATGAGTTAAACTTCACTGTGTTTTGTGTTAACAGGTATAATATTACAGTGACGCCTCGGTTTTTGCTATTAATTTGTTCCAACATTTTAGACGAAACCAAGGTCAGTTTTCCCATAGGAAAATAATTCCAAAGAATTTGTTCCAGATAACCAAAAATTCACTTCATAGGGAATAATTATATTTTTACATAAAGAAAATAATGCAACATAATTCTAAATCACAAGCAGACTTATTTTTAATGCGGATGTCTTGTACATTCTGGCAAGATCGAATTCAATAGTGTTTCTCGCCTTTATGACATTGCTAGCAATCGCAACTTTCAACTTTCAATCGCAAAATGCGCGGACAGTGAGTCAGCAGCTGCTTTGTTTGGCCACTCTAGTTTGTGGAACAATATAGTACAGGGCAATTGGACTAGTTTGTTACGTGTAATACTGTACGAAAACTGATACACTGTACCAAAACCGAGGACAAATTTTGCTGAGAATTTTTGAAGAAAAATGAATCACATGAAAACTGGGGCGTGCGTTTGACTGTACTGTAATGATGTTAGTAATTATGATACATAACTCCCAACACTGCTTCCTTGTGCACAATTAAAATGCAACTGTACTCGTATATTTTCACCTTGTTCTTTCCTAGCAATGCCTATTTGGGACAGGACTACAGCATCCAGAAAAATGTTGGTAAAATCTCCTTGGAACAAATAGATTCAGTAAGTTGCTTTTATGTGTTTAATGCGGTATAAAACGGATGAGAACATGAATAAAGTATGATCTCTTACTTCTTGTTGTTGTTCACCTGTAGCTCTCAGCCAAGTCCTTCCCCCTCTGCATGAGGCAGCTTCATCAGGCCTTAAGAGAGAACCACCATCTCCGCCACGGCGGCCGCATGCAGTACGGCCTCTTCCTCAAAGGCATCGGCCTCTCTCTCGAGCAGGCACTGCAGTTCTGGAGGTCGGAATTTATCCGAGGCAAAGTGGATGCAGACAAGGTAATACTTTGCTATGTTTGTTTTTGTGACTTGGGTATCCATGCATCAGTTTTGACAAATGAGGCGAGTGATTTTGATTGCTGCTTTCAACTGCCCTCAATTGGACTGACACACTAATGGTGTTTCTTTGCTGAAGAGGACGTCTTTGGTCATTATGTACTCAGGACTGTCTGCATGCCCACATTATGTTTTGAAAGCACAATATCAGTGTTTTTTTACATTTGACACAGGCTCTACAAAATAAACCCACAAAGTCACTGATCAATTATCACTTTATTGTTTTAGAATTTAGAGGAAAGCGGGAGAAAGTGTGTTCTTCCACTATTAAATATTTTTTCAGAAATCATTTTCCAGCTCGTCTCGCAAAAGGGGACAAACACTTTAAAAACCAATGGAGCTTTAGGCTTTGTTTTCCCATTCAAATGCACGTGACAACTCCAACAAAACCAGAGTCCAGCATACTGATTCTTCTTTCAAACAACGAGCATGTCAACATGCAAGCTCAGCCATGTGAAAGGCAGGATATCGGCTAAAAACAACCCAAAGTAAAGCAGTTTTATTGGCAAATATGTTTATTTTATTATTACCACTGCAGCTGAGTTATTATTTCCTTGATAAACCTGGCCCACCTACTGGAATTGCCCATAAAGGGCTGGCCAAACATTTTCCAGTGAGAAGCATACAGAAAATTTGAATGATATGGGGAACCTACTTGAATACATTTTGTGCATTAAGGATGTTAAAAACAGTCCAGTGTAGGCCAATATATGTTAAGCTATCTCAACAAAACATCCACATCTTGGCTTTGTGTTACAGGTGACAAAGCAAATTAGTGTAATAACTAATAATATAATAATATATCTACAGTTGTCCCTCTCTTCATCGGGGTTCGAACATCGCATTCTGACTCTATCACTTTAAAAAAAAAAAAAAATTAATAAATGATCGCCGTTTTGTGGTTTGAGTTATTAGTTAAATTACAAAAAAAAGGGTTTTAAGCAACTTGTACTTATTCTTGGCCTAAAATAATCATTTTCAAGCATAAACATGACTAAATGAACTAACTAAATGAACTAAAATACAAATCCAATGAAGAAAAGCATTCTAATTGTGAGTGTAGTAGGGATGTCTCCATCCGATATTCAGGATCGGGCTCAGCTGCCGATCCGCTGTATTTTGAAGATCGGATAAAATCGGCTTCCGCCACGAGTCTAGGATAAGTGTAGTGTCTCTTAGTTTTACTGTTCTTACTGTGCTTTGTTTGAAAATGACAATATATTCTAAGTTAATCGGATGACATCCCTTGTTTATATGCATATCAGAGGGAGACATTGAGTTGATTTAACTAAAGTAATGCACCGTGCATACACTTCAAAGTCCACAGTTTAGAGTTGATGAGGCTATCTGATGGCTAACTGTAACCCCAGAGTGGGCAGCAATTCCATACACCAGTTTCAGAGTTTAATAGTCAACACCACCTGTTAGCCTTCCCCATAAACACATTATTATGGGACTCGTCTGGGGGCAGAAGGGTGGCACAATCCATAAAATGATATGCACATGTGTCACGGCCATTAAATTAGACGATGACATCATTTACAACAATAATTGTGGACCAGCCTGTACAATTCATGCTTAAGTGTAACTAAAGTACTTAAAAGTACCATAGTGACGCCCTAAAGCAAAAAAAAAAAAAAAAAAATCCTTCTACTCTAAACAAGATGCAGTGTATTCTGTCTAGGCTGTGATGCATGCAAATACAGCTCGTTCTTCATTCGTATTGTAAAGAATAGGTCTCGCTGCTTGCACCTTTGTTGGAGTGTAATGTAATACCTGTGGGAGAAATAATACAAATGTGGTTCCATAGCTCATCTGTGAAAATCCACTTTCAGCAATGTCAGTAATGGTTTGTTAGTTTTGCGCTTGCTAAAAAAAAAAAAAAAAAAACCAAATGATGTCTGGTGTTATGCTTCAATGTCCTGCTGCCTTACAAAAAAACACTCCAGTGGAATAATTAACAACTTGCTCATCAGTTTTCTCCTGCCATCCCTCATGTCTTCCACCATCTGGCCGTCAGGAAGACTCATGTGAATACTCCAGTGCACTGCTTTCACAGTACAGGCGTCTTTTACTCTTATGTTCAATTCCCAGGGTGTGTGACGGTGGCCTTTTTACCCATTACAACGCAACACAGCACTGACCAGCTCGCCATGAGCTCGCTGTGTGTTAGGAGATGGGCTTTGTGGTGGGATGCACAAAGTCACCTCATTAGTATGCGGCACGCACAATGGAAGCAATGGGAGCCAGCGATGCCGAAAGGGAGGCCGGAGGGAGAGGAGAGGGTGGGGGGGTAAATGACGAAATCTGAACATGCTATGCATTCTTCTTGTATAAGAATTTCATGGTGGGAAGTCTATGTGCTGCATGTGTGGAGCAACACATTTGGAATGTCTTACTGTTTGTGTTGTGCAGGCCTTGGCTATTAGTTTAATTGACTTAATTGATTTACACAACTTGACAGCAAAATTTCATTTTACAGGCAGGATTTCCTCTTGAGGTGTCTTTCCAACAACAGTTGTAAATATGCATTACACTCTCCCATAACAGCTCTCTTATGCTTTATTACCAGTGCACTTTTTTATATTACCAGTGTGTAGTAACTCATTTCACTCCTTTTTATATGAAAAAAACATAATCTTATTGGTTTAGAAAGATGATACTCATGACTGTTCTTAATGTCAAGTCATTTCTGCAATGACATGAACACTATAAGTAATCCCTCGCCACTTCACGCTTCGAATTTCAAGGCTTCACTCTATCATGGTTCTTCAAAAATATATTAATAAATCATGCTCTTTTGTTGTTGAATATGGCCTATTATTGGTCAAATTATGCATATTTAAGACAATTTTACATATTTTTAAGCATAAAAATGGCTAAATGAATTAAAGTACAAATATAAGGCATTCAGAAGACTCTTTCAAAGACGCTGTGATGATATGTAGTATTCTACACTGGTCACTAGGTGTCAGTAATGTTACTGTCTGGTAAGACACACAAGCACCAGACTTGATTGCCGGAACAACAGGCTTTTACTGCAGATTTGAATGATCTCAAAACAGGCACAGTCATCCCTAACACGAGGTACTGTTGCAGCTGTAACCCACACCAGGCTAAAACTCAATCCTGAGCCCCGACATCACTTCCTGTCCACCCCCAACTCGGCATTTACAGCAACACAAACGAGCACAAGTCTTAATTATGTCTGAAATGGCTTATTTTCTGTTATAATGTCTACTATATTGGGTAATATGAGCGTAAAGGTGACTATAGGGGTGTTATTTAATGTCTAGAGGGCTCGCTATATCGCGGTTCGTTCCCTCACTCTATCACGATTTTTCGAGAATTTAATTAATTAATAAATGGCCGCTGCTTTGTGGTTGACTATGGGCTATTTATTATTAGGCAAAAAATATGGAAAGCCAAGTTATGCCATATTCTGGTCACTAGGCGTCAGTAATGTTACATTGATGAGACATGACATATTGGATTAGACCTTCACACAGCATGGAGTCGGCCATAGCATTTCTTACATGACAGAGTGAAAAGAAGGTCTCCAATTCCGTGTGGAAGTGGTAGGTTTTTTGGCTTCTTATAGGTTCTTCTTCCCCACTGGTTTGAAATCCTTTCTTTAGTATAGAATAAATAAATTTGAGGCTAACTAGTTAGCTCAGTAGCATGCTGTGTTTAAAGCGGCGGTCTTCTCTTGTGTCCCTTCAGTGATCCCATAGCATGCACATTACAATGTGTTGTAATCAAAGAATACCGTAATTTTCGTTGTATAAGACACACCGGTGCACCCACTAAAATTGGAGAGAAAAACTGATTTGTACACATATAAGACACACTGGACTATAAGCAACACATGTCCACATCATAAAAAGACATTGTGGCGTGCACGATTCTGTGAGGACCAGGCAGCTCTTTATTTGACAGGAGCCAATCATGAGCTACGAGAGAACTCACAACAACCTTATCAACCCATCGGAAATCACAGGAGGTCATTGCTCAGTATAACACACTGACTCATGGTGTCATCTTAGAAGACTAAAATCATCACACGGCAACTTAACACTGAAAAGGTAGCTAAGAAATATACAAGACAAGTACCAATACGAATTTAAAATAAAAAACGGCATTTATTTGAAAATCTGTTATGCATAATGCATCATGCTTGGTCAGGACTGGAACCAATTAATTGCAATAAACAAGGGACGACTGTAACGTAAACAACGTATTATAGAAGGTTGTAAACAGTTTTTTTTTTATGCTCTAACTTAAAAAATATCCCATTTTTAAATGAGGAATCCTACTTCACAGAAATTCACTTATCATAGTCTGTCTGGAATCAGTTAACCACGATAAACGAGCGATTACTGTATGCACTCAACAATAACAAACATTTTTCATGAGCTTAACTGTGAAGCTTTTTCTATGTACACAAAAGGCCTGTTTTTCTCAAATATTGTTGACAAACCCGTCTAAATCTGTGTTAGTGAGCATTCATAGTTTACCCGCCTCACAGGTGTGTCATATCAAGATGCTGATTAGACAGCATGATTATTGCACAGGTGTGCCTTTGGACACTCCAAAATGTGCAGTCAAACAAAATGAAGAGTCAGCATCCGGTGTGGAAACCATTTGCTCAAGTACCGTATACGCCAATCCATAGCATCCCAAACATGCTCAGTAGGTGACATGTCTGGTGTGTATGCTGGCCATCCAAGAACTGGGATGTTTTCAGCTTCCAGGAATTGTGTACAGATCCTTCCAGCATGGTGCCCTGCATTATCATGCTGCAACATGTGCTGATGGTCATGGATGAATAGCGCAACAATGGGCCTCAGGATCTTTCAAAATGCCATCAATAAAATGCACCCGTGTTTGTTATATCATATCACTGCCGCCATGGGCCGCTCGATACACAACACAGTACAGCACTCACTAGACAGGTCAAGTTAGATGTTGGGATTGGAAGAAAACGTCCTTTTGTGTTGGTATAATGCAAATAGCCACAGAATTTGTGGTTCTAAAGACTGCTTGTGCGTTGTGTCCTTGAATGACTTAGAAAAAGTAAACTTTAAATTGTAAATATGCAACTTGTTTGTTCTATATTAATCTCGTACCTTGTTTATGTGTGCAAATGCCTGTGGTGTAGATTATCAATAGAAGTATTTTAATGAAATTACATCCAAAACAGATTGGACCTAGAGGGAGATCAGTCACTATGGACTGTGCCTAAGAACGTATGCCAAGTTTATACATACACACTTGCACATAATCCCTTTGATTGTGTCCTATTTCGCTGTGTGCAACGCCGCAGGTTTTTGTAAATGTGTCCTCATGTAGGGGGGGTGGATGATCAAGAGCTCATGCGCCAAGATGCTGCATGAGATGTGGCTCTGCTCTGTTAATGCATCTTTTGTACCCCTGTTTTTTTTTTTTATTTCCCCCTCCCTGTTAGATGTTCTAAACTCCTCCAATTTAAAGGTCAGCTATATTAGGGTACATCCAGGATTATCGTTATCACAGTTGGAGATTAAATGACAAACTCTAAACTAATTTTTCCCACCTCGGGCCACATCAGCAGTACAGGGCCTGTTAAGTGTGTTCTTATCATATTGTTACACATTAACTTTTGCATTTGATTATGGCAGCACATCAGTGGGAAAAAATCTGAAGTTTTAAAAAAATAAATAAATAAATCCCCGGTCGTAGAAATTTGAATTCAACCAAAATTGGGATAAAATGTGGGATTTCAGCTCAGAGCATGTAAAGCGGCCATCATCAAATGGCGGACCTCGGTCGGGATCCGGACCCAGTAGTGCCCCTTTATGGACCCGTGACCAATTCAAATGAATGGGAAATACAATAACAACATATAATCATATAATCATACTCGCGGACCGACCATACTCGCTTCCGTTATTACGGTTACGTGACGGCAAACGCCCGTGACGTCACTCAAAATGAGCCAGTGAAATAGTTTGTTTTCTTGCTTAGCGAATGAGAACCATGGCTTGCTCAAAAGTAAGAAAACCAAGCATTTAAAAGTGAATGGATGGACCGATATTGTTCATTCTTCCAGAATCCAGTGCCAAACCGCTGTGTCTCATCTCATCTGAAACTGAAGTGCAAATGTGACGCAACATTACCTGACAAAACACAGATCATTTGAGGGGAAATATCCAATGAAGTCTGATGTGAGAGCGCGAAAAATCTACAAGAGTAATAACACCAATTTACAGCACAGCAACATACAAATGAGTGTTCACTAAGGATTGTGTGGATATTGGAGCAAAATAAAACATCCTTCACTGACGGGAGAGTTGTGCAGTGCTTCTGCTGCAGAGATTTTACTCACTCAACAAAATTGTGTGACAAATTCAGGCAAATCCCGAATAAAAGAAAAAGTGAAACTTTAAGAGAATGTACTGCTGCAGCTTTTCTGTGAAAGAGACAGTTATTAAAATGTTATTTTTCCCGAGAGACCGCTGCAGTTTCATTTCACTTAAAAATGAGCCACTTGTGTTCATTCATTGTTTATACAGTCAAACTTTGTATTATTTATGAGCAATTTGGTCCTGTTTTCTTTTAAATGCAATTTAGGTGCCAAAATAATTGTGTTGTAGTGTGATGTGCAGGGTTTCATTACATTTGATATTCATACGAGCTGGTCTGTTTGATGCAATTTAAGGCAAAATAAGGTTCGGACCTTCGCTGTGGAAAAGAAATTGCATAAACGGACATTACTCAATATTAATTGACCCCGATGTAAAGGATTAACTCCAAAGTTGTGGTTTGCTTTTTGTTTAGCATTTTTCTTTTTTGACAAAGCCACCACATAAGGGTACTAGTGATTTGTAAAATGTAATGATAATCATAGAACCAGAGGCTGCTCAGTGCAATATGGCTAAAGCGACAATAGTAGGGCAGTCCAATAGCATCGGCCAATGCCGATATTGGCATAATAATGACATCGCTGTTCATATGTGTATCATTTTTTTTTTCTGCTTATTACGATAACATGCGAGTGATGATGTACTCCACACAGCAAAGAGCTTCCTAGCTCAGTGTGTCTGCGGTACGCTCAGTTTTGCCTTGGGATTGTAAATATGCAGTTTAAAATGATTGTAAAGCACTGCAAGGGGAGAAAAAGGCGTCTTCCTTCTATTATCGCACCTCTGGAAGAATCACTCGGAGTCACATGCAGCTAACATCGCTGCAGCAAAAAAAATAAGCCACAGGAGACGTGCTGAATGAGCTCATTTATTGCATTAGTTTCACTTTACTGTGCACTTTACTCTGTTCTCATACGGATGTTTGTGCCACATAGAAATGTGCAGTTTCCAAATTGTATACTTACCAGCATTATTTAATTACTGGTAGATTCTTAATTGGGACTTGTTAATCAGAGAACATGTTATTTTCATGGACTATTGGTCATGATTTTATTAAAATGATGTTCAGACAAAATGTTAAAAATAGATATGGCACTTTTTTCTATAACTTATTTTGCGGTATTTGTCTTATTTGGCACAAACGGTGTTTATTTGTGAAACATAATGTGTTCATTCATTTCACGAGATGTAATCTGACATTAGTTTGAGGGAAGAGCTGCTGGCTGTATCTGTATTGGTTGATATCACTATCGGAAATGAAGTGCTGGACAATATCGGCATATCGGTAAGAAATCCAATATCCGGCATCTTTAGACAATAGTAACAGTAGAATGCACTGTCGTGCCAATGTGAAGACTCACTTCCCAGGTACAAACGATAATCTCTCCCACATGTTATCTGTGTTAAGAGTGACGACATAGTTTGTTGTTTGTTACAATATTGTTGTTAGCTTATTTTTACACTTGTAGTAGATTGCAATCTTCAATATTTATTATTTAAAAAAAAAAAAAAGTCAAGCTGTAAAAACTGGAGGTTAACCATTTTTGCCAAACAGATGGTGAATTCGCTGACAAATGTATTTGATCGTTACAAAAATCACAAAATGGAGCTACGTGAGGACATTGGTGGAATCTGTTAGGTGTCATTGAATTGAATAATTGAATAAGAATCGAGGTATTACCTGAAAGATATGACATCATCTCTCACGCAACGTGATTTTATCTTCTAATTTGATGTTGAATACCCATTAAACACACTGAAGTGGCAGCTCACTGTCAAAGTTCATCTTCATAAAAGGGGTGGGGGCTCTTAACACTCCAGAGGCTGCCTCTCATGAATCCCAAGACCCTCTCAATAATTAATAAGAGATTTATTGTACTTGGAGAAGACTTGATGCGTTTTAAATTGCCACGCTTTAATCGTTACATTAGCAAGTTCAAGGGTTTTATTGCATCATGAATGGGTTATTGCATGTGTTTATGTGAGAATGTAGGAGCAATATACTATTTGAGTTTTAGAGGCGGGAAACCTTAATTCACTTTTAATGGCTGCACAAAGGCGCTCCTTCACATTCTTTTGAAACTTGCATGAAAATTCTTGTGTCAAGACAAAAGCATGGACAGGAAAAGATGGCTATGTTATCCACAACTCTGCTAGCTTCCCCTCCACCACAGGTTCCCTCTAATAGCGCCATATTTCATTGCGGGACAACAACAGTGTCAACTCTGACATGATGTATAACAACGTCTCTTTTCACCCCAACCTTGTCCCCCCTCGCCCCTTCCCCCCTTGTTTCTCTCCCTTCCCTATGCTCAGTTTGACAAAGCGTACGCTTACAGCATCCGCCACATGTTTGGCAAAGAAGGCAAGAGGACAGACTACACCCCCTACAGCTGCATGAAGGTGATTTTGTCAAACCCCCCCAGCCAAGGCGACCATCATGGTGAGTTGACAGCTGCTAGATGGAACAGTGAAGCAGATACTAGACTTGAGGTACATTATATTGGAAAAAATACTTTTGGATCGTCATTGAATTAATCAATCGCCAGTTAGGATAGACCCCTTAGTTCCACTGGTACCTTCGGTCCTTTATATGTCCTCACTCATTTGTCCCTAACCACAAAAAGCTTCTCACAAACTGCTGAAAAATACTTAAAGTATTTATATGTTTCCCACCTTAAAAAATCTTTTAAAACTACTTCAGTCTGGTTAGAAAAACAAACAAAACTTAAATAATTAAGAGTATTTGCTTATTATTATTATTATTAATATTATTATTGTTGTTGTTATTAGGCCCTGTGATGGGTTAGTGATGTTAATGTATTTAATTTTATCTACAGTGGAGGTGTATAAAAATAAAATGAAAAAACACTTGCTGTTATAGCAGCAACGTATGTCAGCTTTGCAAAAACTGCTGTAAATACATGTGATCCTCCGGTTAGGAACGAGTTCTGTTCCTAGACTGTGTAAGTTCAGTTTTAGTGGGAGTGAGCAATATTTATGCCTAAATTATACCTAAATTAACATCCTAACACGGTACACAGAAAACATGGACATACAGTATAAAGTACAGTGAAAGAAGATCAAATACAAGAATTAAGTGAAACAGTAACACAAAAAAGAGACAACTCCTTACTTATATCCCTGTGGTTGCCTTGAACACTGGAAGGGGCGTTGCAAAGGAGGGAGAGACAGGCTTATTGAGAGGAGACATTTCACAGTAGAAGATCCTTTCACATCTTTAGCCTTCATGATGGTCGCGGCATTTGAGCAGCTTGGAACAGGCAAGCAGCCAATGTTGATTACTCCACTGTGTGTTTTACGATGTCTAATTCCACTTCACTTTAATTTTCACTTTCTTTTACGAGGTTCCCCCAGAGCTTGCCTCACGCTTGGGAGGCATAATGAAGTGCAAAAAGTAAACTAATAAGCAGATATGAATTAGACCCACACACTGTATTCATCCACCAATAGTGACACACACTGTCCTTGCAGAAAACGGTAAATGATGTGGCATTTTTCTGCATGCTTTGAATGGGAAAGAGTTGCACCTTCTGGTGAAGAAATATAAAAATAAAAAAAAGGAAAGACCAGCACCGTAATTTCCGGACTATTGAGCGCACCTGACTATAAGCCGCACCCACTAAAAAAGAGGATAAAGATATGTACATATGTAGGCTGCACCTGTCTGGAAGCTGCAGGTGTCTACATGGAGTATTTAGTACCCAGAAAGATTTTTATAACTTTTAATTAAATAAAAAAAATAATTCTCCAAACAGTACCAAACAGTGCGTGTAACATAGTTGGTTCAACAGTAGCCCGCCAGAAAAGTTGCTGTCATTGCAGTCTTCATCCTCCTCCTTCCACACTAAAACCACTAAAGTCATCTTCTTCTGTATTGGAACTGAACAACCCCACAATTCCCTTGCCACATTCGCCGCCGGGCTCTCTCCCTCTTTTCGTTGTCGCTCCCAGGGCCACTCGCGCCACCGGGCCTGTCCTCTCCTCCCCAACATGCAGCAGTCCAGCCCCCAGGAACCCTGAAAAGTGGACCACCGGCAGATTGAAGCAAAAGCCACTAGATCCATCGCCTTCAACCTGGAAGCCGCATCACGTGCACCTCTGCTCGCGTTCTCCATGATGAGGGCGGAATTACTGCTCCGGAGCACGAGATGTTGCAAGACGAGAACGTGACCACAAATTAGCTGCATCACTGTATAAGCCGCAAGGTTAAAAACGTGAGGAAAAGTAGCGGCTTATACAGTACACCACAAATTACAGTACCTCAAGTTGAAATCTTAGCAGAAAGGATTGCATTAGTTTATGTTTAGATAAATATGGGACCAAAAATGGGATCAGTGGGCATGTTTATTTTGGAGCTTTGCTATGTTTGGCAAATTTAAGGAACAGAAATGATCATTCCAAAATGGCATGAAAAAAAAGCACAAAATGGTTAATTGGATATCTCGAGCAATTTTAGACATTGGGGAAAAACGCAAGCTCTATAAAGGCATGGTTGGATGAGTTTGGAGTAAAGAACTTGAGAGCAAGAATCTTTAAGCCCGTCAAACACCCAGCATTTGTGACCTCTGACCTCTTCCAAATGAATGGACAAAAAAAAAATCCCACAGATGCACTCCAACATCTTTTAAAAAAAAGTCTTACCCGAAGCAGTTTTCCTTCCGCAGTATTTCCAGCTCACGTCCTCGTGTTCCTTTTGTGTATTTCAGGATGTCCATTTCGACACAGTGACCCCGAGCTGCTGAAGCAGAAGCTTCAGTTGTACAAGGTGTCCCCCAGTGGGATCAGTCAGGTAGGTGGAGTCCTCAGGCCAACATTGTCTCTCCTGATCCCGCTATGCTGCCTTCACTGCCTGCTGTAGTTATTCATTTCACAGCCGCGCCAATGAGGCGGCAGCTTTCGGTGCTTTTCTTAATTCTTACTCTTGAATCTGTGTTTATTTTAATGGCAATCCATCCCGGTGCTTAATGTTCCATTCAACAAAAACAAAATCCGTAATTGCCTCCAAAGTTAATTCTACTAAAGGTCAACTCATTAATCTAAGAACAATCCTCAATATACTTGTCAGCTGGGTAATTATATCTGCAGGGAAGACATGCTTGTTTTTGTAAACATTGTGACTTTTTCTTCCCTGTCCCCACAGATTTTGGAGTTGGTCAAAGGGATGCACTATCAGCTGGCCTGCCAGAAGTACTTTGAGCTGACACACAATGTAAGTCAATGTATTTTTTAAATTGGATGTTACCACAGCAAGCTGAGTGAGAGGCTTGATCTGTATCCTCAAATGTCCTGCGTACCTTCTGCTGATCGCCAACTTCTGTACATTTTACAGGATTTTATTGCACCGTTGAATTATTTATCCCAATATGTGTTGATGCCGGACTCAGCATTACTCCATATTGAGCTACACGGGAGGGGAGAATATTAGAAACAGCTCGCAGTATGCAGTCAGTCATACTGTAGCTACTGCAAACTGACTGCATTCATTATTAGGTTCATTGTATCGCTCACATATGAAACGTAAAGGAATTGTTTTAACCATAAGAAGTAATATTTCGCTGACAGTGGATCGGGGATTTGGGGTGTCCAAACTTTGTCCATGCAGGGCCGCATTCTGAATAATCAAGGAATGCGGGGGCCACTTTTACATTTTTTTTGTATTTTTTTTTTTTTACCCAACATTTTTACATTTAAAGAAAAAAAAAAAGAGCCTGCATCGCAGCTTTGTGTTATCGGTGACAAAGCGTATTATTAATATGAACTTACATTACACTTTTTTGCTGTTTTTTTTTTATATATACAAACTTTCTTATACTAATTTTCTTCAGGTACAGCTTTTCTTGTAACATTGTCTCTTTATTCTCATAATATTGTGACTTTATTATTGTACCGTTTACCCAATCCGATTATCTTAAAATTTAAAGCTTTTTCTTTGTTTTGTTTGTTTCTCAAAATATGACTTTTTTTTATGAGTTTTGTCTTTCATATTTGTAATATTTTGTGTATATTTTTTGTAAAATTACTGCTTTTAGTTTTCTTGGTTAATTGTATTTTTAGGATGTGCTGGGGGGCCCAATTTATTAAAAAAACACACACACACACACACACACACACACACAAATGGCCCCCGGGCTGCACTTTGGACACTCTTGGTCTAGTTAAACAGCATTAAAACGTGCACAATGTGACTTCCTGTTCACTGCAAGGTAACCTTCAGAATAAAAGCAGTGCAGTATTAACTTGGATTCTACCATAGCAACTAAGAAAATGCAGGCATTACATTATTTTTCAAGCATAAAATATATGAAAATTGTAATCAAATTAATGAGTTTTCAAATTCATTAATCACGATTTATCACCATTTGTCACTGTGTGGGAAATATTCCCATATTATTCCCATATTATATGAAGATAAAAGATAGCACAGATCTAAAAATGTATCACTAGTTTCTTTAATAGTAGCAGAACATTTGAATCAGACGTTAACTGTGTTAGTATGCGCCATGCAGGGTTGACTTCACGTTTTGAGTGTATATGTATTTTATGGAATTTCCGAGCATACTTAAATGCAGCAAACTGTACTTCCGCAGTCAGTTATGTTCGTGAGAGATAAGAACAACCACTGACTGTTTTTCTTTGTCTTTCTGTTTATTTAGACCACACATACACGCATAATAAAGACGTTGTGATTTTCGGAGTGTCAGTGAATGCACCTCGCTGTTGTCTAGTGACAACGAGGAAGTGTTGTTCTGAGGACGAACTGCTTAGAGGCGTGTTTGTGAGCTGGAGATACACGTATGATGTTGGAATTGCACTGCTGTTGATGTGTTAAGGTCAGAATAAAGTTCCCGTCTGCCGTCATAACAGAGATGTGGCTCGCCTGCGTTAATGATGATAACAATTTTAACCCAATTAATGTAATCAATTAGTTTCCGCGGTTAACACCCTATTTTTGACAGCCCTAATAAAAACAGAAGAATCCTAACCAATAATATGCACAAAATAAGGACAACAATGTCAACATACTGTCATAGGTTCAAAAATCCTTTATGGTCGTCTGTTCTCCTAATGTTTCTGGTCACATGTAAATGTCCAAGCAGTGGTTCGTTTTGGTTTCAAATTTAGTTATGTCGACAGCCGCTTATGTTGACGTCTGTCAGCCAGTCCGAGGGGCGTCGACATAAACGGGTTCCACAGGCCTACTATTGATTTTTGTCATTTGTGTTATAAATGTTACTCAATGGTTGTTTGTCTACAAGTATATGTGCCCTGCGATTGGCTGTTGACCAGTCCAGGGAGTACCCCGCCTGTCGCCCCGAAGTCAGCTGGTGGTAGGCTCCAGCATACCCCCGCGACCGTATGAGGACAAGCGGCATAGAAAATGAATGAATGAATGTTACTCAGTCATACTGAAGCTGCTGACTAAATCATCCACACACATTTTTTTAGCAAACAAACTGGTATGTTGTACAATATATTTACCTGCATCTGCTATTTCATCGCAAGCTAACTTTGAATGCATGCTTTTCTGCAGGTGGAGGATGCCAACTTCTCCCTCAATCACCCTAACCAGTACTTTGTTGAGAGCCAGAATGTTTTGGGGGGAGGCAAGGACATCAAGCGAGAGATGGACACCCCGCGGAGGTCGCAGGGCAACAACTCCGCTGCCAGAAACTCTGCTGCTACTCAAGAAAAGGCGGCGGTGAACACAAGTGAATCGCAAGATTGTTCCGAGATTACGGAAGATCTGGACTCATACTTTCAGGATGCCTGATTTGCTCATTGTTTTCTAAATGTAGAAAGAAATTCATCCGTCTAGTAGCATCGGGCTTTGAGGTCACCCTGAAGTGTACTTTATGGTGCTTTGGTAAAAGTTGTAGTTGTGGTGAGGCCAGCTGCCTCATTAACAATGTCATTGTATTTGCTGGCACGAGTGTGGATGAATGGTGGCAGGAGATTGTATGGTTATATGGAAATAAACAATTCCCCCCAGTTGTATTATGCTGCCTGCCCCTGGAATATTGCCTCACGGTGCACAATATATTCCTAGCAGAGGTGATCTTGCTCGCAAATTTTGTTCCTTTCCTTTCCTAGCTTAATAATTTGTGAAAAATGGTGGCTGTCTAAAAGTCAAGAACCTTTTGTCCCGCATAGAGTAGAGCTTTGTCTGTGTGTGCCGCTTTGGCAAAGCAGCCTAATCTTGCTGTTTCAGGACATGCTGTTTTCTGGCGCTTATCTGCACTCTTTGCAATTTATTTTTTTAACACCATTAAAAACTTGAGATCCAATTAGAGTCAGCCCTTAAATGTATGAATACAAATATGATTTGCCAAAGGAGTGTTGCCTTGAATGGCTGAGTGTAGTTTCATGATTAATTTAGGGTGTAATTTAATCATTCCTGATGGTGTTGAACATTCAAAATCAAGCAGCTTTTCTGCGCCAAGATGGTAATGGACCTATTTGACACTGACGTTTTTACCGTCATTAGAACAGGCTGCTCAAACTGTAGCTTGTGTTGGGTTTAACAGCCAAGCGTGGTGCTTAACGTGGAGGATTTGTGGATAACTGGTGCTGTCAGCGAGAGGACGTTTTGGTAGATCACGACTCCGCTATTAGAAAAAGCTGGCACTTGATCTTCTCAGAATGGATTTGCAATCATTAGTCATGACCTTCGTCATTGGTACTGTTGCTACATGGAGTGGGCAGAACACCTTTGCAACATGCTGACAAGAAGGTCTTTTTGCATCTACATAATACTACAGTACAGGCAAGCTGAATTTTAATAAAGCTGCTGTGCGTTATATAGCTCTCTCTGCATCATCTTGTTTTCCACATTATGTCTTAAAGCTCCGACCTCTAAAACATGAAAAACATAAATTGATTGTACGGTATAGCCGTCTGATTTATCGTTTTAGATCTTGCGTAGTGTTGTGTGGTTGAGGCGGATTATGAGCTTTTCCACTAGAATTACCTGTGCTGCTCCTTAGTTTAATTCCTGCTATGCTGTAGACTGTATAGTTGCCACACTGAGAGGAAAGTATTTGCATTTCATGGCACGATGTTGTTATACACTGGCCACAACATTAGGTACACCTAGAAACTCTAATTCAAACGATTGTACCTGTCGTTTGCAGCGGTGCTCCACTGCCGCGCGTAATCAACTAAGTGCAGGGGTGTCCGAACTTCTTCAACATGCTCAAAAATGATCACATGCAAGAGCCGCTTTGATATTTTATAAACCAACACATCTAGATATGATAAAAAGCATCTCAACTTTTTGTTTAAACTTTGTTTTATATTTCAACTCTGTGCTACTAAAATAACACTATTTCCCTCATAATTTTGAGTTTATTCTCTTAAATTTTCAACTTTTTTCTTGTTGGAATACACTGAGAATACTCTCAAGGTTTTGACTTTATTCTTGTAAAAAAAAATAAATAAAAAAAATTCCATTTCAACTTTATTTTTTGCAACCTCATTTTCCAAAAATGACAACTTTATTTGTTTTGTTTCTCACGATATTACAACTTTTTTTTTAAACATCTTTTTCTTTAATTTTTAAACTTTATGCTACTAAAATGATGTTTTCACTCATAATATTATGTTATTCTTGTAAAGTTGCAACTTTTTCCCATTTCTAGTTAGAATACAACATTTTACTCAATATTTAAACTTCATTCACATAAAATTCAGCTGTTTTTTTTTTTTCTTTTTTTTTTTTTTAGATTTGAACTTTTTTTTTGCAACCTAATTTTTCCAAAAATGACAACTTTCTGTGTTGATTTGTTTCTCATAATATTACGACTTAAAAACTTTATGCCACTAAAATGACATTTTTCCTCATATTGCGAAGTTATTCTCACAAAGTTACGACTTTCTCATTTCTTTTTCTCTTCATATTTTTACTTTATTCTTGTAAAATGTCTGCTGATTTAAAAAATATATATATATTTTTTTATTTTTTTTTTAGTTTTCTTATTAAATTATATTTTTAGAATGTGCCACGGACCAATAAAAAACAGCCATTTGCTACAAATGGCCCCCGGGCCACACTCTGAAATACCTCTGAAAATCAGTATTATGCAATGTAGCACATCACTGTCAATGAGCTATTGTTAATTTGCAATTTACAGTATTTTATTCGGTAGTATAAATGACAGCGGAAATTAGAAATACGTTTGAAAATATGTTGTCTCAGGCGGTCGGTAATAGCTTTGGAATCTGGTGAAGTGATGGGCAACACCAGCTTTTTTAATTTGATAGGTACTGATTACTTTTTTGTCATTTTTTTGACAGATTACTTAGTGTGATGTGTTTTTTTAAATACAAAGCATTTGACAAATATAAGCTATTTAATGACTTGAATGTGTTTTTCATGAGAAATGACAATACGTTATTTACACAATGTAATTTGAATAGTTTAATTGCAAATAGATGAAATATGTCCTCTTTATAAATCATAATCATTTTCATATCTTTTGCTCAACGTCAGTCCTGACCATAAAGTGGTCACATGACATGAATGGATCAGTTGAATTTTATGAAACCGAGGGAGTGTTGCAGCACAAGAGCCTGTGCAGTATGCGTTTGTGTTGTTTATGTTGATGTACTGTAGATGTTTAGGTATTTCAGCTGTTCAAAAGCAAAAAAATATTTGAAAGTGAAAGCTTGAAATGTATCTTTTCACAAAAAGCTGTTTTTCTCCCTTTTAGTTGGGAACTGATATTTTCCCGAAACTTCCCTATGTTCTACTGCTGATTAATAAAAAACGGAAAAAGGTAGAAACACACTTTTTTCTGATGAAAGACAAGAGTCTAATCTTCCTTTTGGTAGGTTCCATGTTTATATAGCCATAGAACACAATGTGTGCCTTAAAACATCAGTCAAAATTGTCCAAAATGGCCGGTAATGAAGGGGGTTATCGTTTGAAAAATGGCTGGGGTTGAAAACAGCCTGTCATTATTTGTGCTTTTTTTTTTCAAGCATAAAAATAACTAAACGAACTGAAGATGCATTCAAAGATGTTGCGATGGTATGTAGTACTCTACATTGGTCACTAGATGTCAGTAATGTCGGAGAGACACACAAGCACCAGACTTGATGGCCGGTACAACAGGCTTTTATTGCAGGTTTGAATCGTCTCACACTGCGAACCCTGACGTCACTTCCTGTCGGCCCCCCCACTCAACTCCCAAAGAACCGGCACGCATTCACAGCAAGTACGAGTCTTATTTCTGTCTTAAATGGCTTATTATCTGCTATATCTATTATATTAGGTGATACGAGTGTAAAGGTGACGTGTGGGGTGTTATTTCATGTCTACTTTGCTGTAATAATGTTAAAAACTATATTTAGAAGGTCATGAACAGGTTTTCTATGCTCTAACAACAAAATATTCCATTTATAAAGAAGAAATCCTATTTCGCAGAAACTGACTTATCACTGTCAAATCTGGAAACATCCACCCCATCCATCTTCGATGCCGCTTATCCTCACTGGGGTCGCGGGTATGCTGGAGCCTATCCCAGGATAAGTGGCATAGAAGATGCGTGGATGGACAGTTTACAAAATATTGTTATCACTTTGACACAAAAGGAGCCTTTCTTTGGCATTTTTTTTCAAAAAAGCCAAATTACTCTGACCATGTTTCATTGTTAAAAGCAATAAAAGCTAACATATCCAAGGTGGGTGAATACTCTTACAAGGCACTGTGAGTGTGCATACAGGGTGCGTGTTGGGGTGCTCATGTGGCAGAGCGGCAGCTGAATGCACGTGTCGTTTCCCTGCAGGGGTTGTTGGGCAGACAGAGTACAGGAGCTTGCTGATGCGTCATGAATTGACACAAGAGTTAGCGGTGGCAACAGACGGGAGATAAGAATCCGCAAGATTGCCTGAGGGGTGACCGATGCTGGGAACCATTTCCTGGATTTCCCTGTTGACATTGATAGGTCAGATAGGATGAGAAGCTGCTTAAAGCTGTCCAGCAGGTCGCCACCTGGGGTTTGATGGATCCACAATGAAAGTTTCCTCCCTCTCTTGTTTCCAGGTTAGATATGCTCCTAGAGGGTTGCTTCTGGACAGGTTCTTACCGAAACAGAAGGTCAGTATCTCATTCCATCTGTTTCCATTGTAATCTGCCTTTCAGAAGCCTTTTTGTTCCCTCCCTCCCTCCACTGGTGCAGGAGCAACGTTCGTGTGGGCCCTGTAAATCAGCCAACTTCATGGAATACCAAAAGAAGTGAGCGTAAATCTCATTACTGAACCCCAGGTGATGAAATGCTGACCTGATTGAACCTCTGACCCCCATCCTGGTCTGGAAACCCAGAAAGGTATGTATAGTACAAACCCCTGTCCCACTTGATGTTGCTAGAGCAGCGAGTGAGCCTCATCCTCCATGTGATGGTATTTACAGTAGACAATAATCGTGTGTTGAGCCGTTTTCAGTGGATAATAATACAACTGTTAAACAAGCTGTACACTCACTACTCTAAATTCCTTGGTTTGTAAATCAGCAGCTTCCCGTCAACTTTAAGGAGATACATGTATCATGGGTCAAGTAAGAACCCAAAACCTGTGGTGCACATCTGGCAAAAGATGCAAATTGAACTACATTATGAACACAACAATCCACCCTAGAATAATAACAGTTCATATTTTATTCTTATTTCATTACATTTTATGCAATGATTATACTTCAAAAATACAGTCAAACCTGTCTTAGCGGCCACCTTTATAGAATGGCCACCTGCCTATAGCAGCCACTGAAAAATCCCCCGCAGCAAATTTACATGTTATAGACCCTGTATATAGCAGTCACCTGTCCAACGCGGCCAGCGGCCACCCATTTTGTCTCCCTTGGTCAATATCTGACTGCATATAGCGGCCAAATTACCAACTCAATTAGAAGCTTCATGCACGAAAAAGTTTGTTTTTTCAATCAATGAAGCCGTCGTGTGTAGACTTTAATTACTGAGTCCTAGCTCAGTCACAATCATTCACAAGATCCACACAAACTGTCAGTTGTTCCACATAAAAAAGCCGTCTTCTTTTGAGCTTGTTATTTCCTGGTCAAACATGTAACTTTAAGAGCATTTGCACCAAAACATTACCGCAAATTAGGCTGGGAACAGGACGTGCTCCCAGCGACGCTACAATAAACATACGCTAGCATGCATGCGGCAGCGGGAGCAAAACTGAGTTTGGTTGTACTTAATTGAAGTATTTTAGAATGTACTCACGTTATTTTTGATCAATCCTCATCCACAAATCCATCAAAGTCCTCATCTTCTGTATTCAACACAAAAAAAGCCGTCTTCTTTTCCGTTCGCTACTAGTCTGTTAACTTGTCAGTGTTATTCGGCTCTGAAGCAAAGAAGGAAACTTCTCCTGTTGCTTCTGCCAACTTTATTTATTGAACGCGGCCACCAGACAGCAGCTCAGAACACACACACATCTCTCAGCATCGTCTCTCCTTCCTGCTTGCCCACAAGGCAAAGGTTAAACAAGCCCCACTACATAGCTGTCCAGCCAATGCCTGTAAGAAATGACACCGTTTATTTCCTGGTGTGCACTGGTCAATACTGTAATGCTGCTTGTTGTGGGGAAGGAGAGACTCACGTCGCTGATGCACTTTAATCGCTTTATTAACAGCGGAGAACACTGCAGGACTTTACATCTACGCCAACATAAACACACTTCCCAACTCTCTCGAAACTCACAGCTAGCACTTCCTGATGAACTAAAGCTGTAATCACAACTCTGCCGTATAAAAAGTAAAATATAAAAAACAAGCGTAAGACATTACTAGCACAGCTTTGTTCTGTGGGTCGTGGATATATTCTATCAGTTATTATTAAGCCTCTAGCTTCCTTTTAGTAAGTAAAAACCTTGGCTATGATTGCACTACATTGTCATGTAGACCTACAAAGTACACTTGGAAGAACAAGAGGTGAATAAATGTATTGAAACTGATGTGAAACTGATGAGGGGTAGGATTAAATAAGCTTTGCTTCTTCCTACTCCTTTTTGGACATGCAAAATTGTGAATTGTACTATGTGATGTGCTACTGTTTGACTCATGCATGTTCAGGATTAAAACCATGAACCATGATAATAACAAGCCTAGTAGTGCTGTACAACTTTTATCCACAGTCCGCAGTGCCCTCTACTGGTCAACATTATTATTATTATTATTATTTTTCCCCTTTTTTTCTTTTTTTTTCCTCTACTGGTCAACATTCAAACTGGACGCCAACCTGTCTGTAGAGGCCACCTGTCTATAGCGGCCACTTTTGCAGACTCCCTCTAGTGGTCGCTATAGACAAGTTTGACTGTACTTAAATTAATAATTTTCTGCTTTAAATAGAAAACGGCCTATAACAACCCATTAGGGCCCCCGGGGATGGGCAAAATTAAACATTTGACAATGATAATAGGTTGATAATAGGTTATTGAGAGAAGCGGCGTAGAAAATGGATGGATGGATAGGTTATCGATTGAATTATCGATTGTGTATAGCAGTTTTAAGCAACCACTGGACAAAGTGCTGAGCAGGTGTAAAGGCTAGGCTCCAGCATACCCCTGCAACCCTCGTGAGGATAAGCGGCATAGAGAATGGATAGATGGAATCCTTTACTGTGGAAATTGATTAATTGCGGTCGGGCGTTGAAGCAATTAACCGCTATAAACGAGGGATGACTGTACACGACTGAGGCAACATGAAGGCCACTACTTGGGTGCAAGCAGCGGCGGCGCTGTTTCACCAGTCTTAACTGTTTCCTGAAGGACACCATGCTATATATTTCTTACAAAGCATTTCATATTTTATTGTGTTTCAACTCGTGTAAAAGGATTAAACTAATCAAATTAAATATGTGGAAAATGTCAAATTAAGCTAAAGATAGGGCTAAACTGTTTGTTTTTTTTTCCACATATTGAATTGAGTACAATCACCATCAGCATCACAAATACTCAACATCTGCCGTTTAGGTGCCTCTGGTGTCTCGGTGCAGCCCTGGATGAACGCTGACTTGCTATACGGCACTTTTAAAGACACTGAATCTATCATTAGAACAACCTGCCTTTTCGGAGGCCTTTCATGTTGACACAATTTATTTGTACCATTAAATCCCACCTGACACTGGACATGTATTAAAAAAATAAACGGTTGGAGAAATGATGGCTTTGCGAGGGAAGCGTTGCACCGGGAGCCCGCGTCCATCACGTGGGTGCATTGGGTAATCTTTCTCGCGGTCTGTAATTTCACCCCTTTTTGAGACTGGGATTCCCCCTCCCCCCCTCCCCATCACTGACACGCATTTTCCATCTTCACAGCTCCTCTAGCACCTCTCACAATAGAATAGCAATTTTCTCTTTTTTCATGATTGTCAATTATTTGACAGCTGAGGTAGCCTGCACGCGTGCGGAAGAGCACTGACACCACAGGATTTCAATACCTGATCGGGCTTGAAATGTACCCACTGACTCCTCCTCATCCAGGATCCGCGATTTAAACAATATATTTTTAATCTAGGCCTTCATAGCCTGCAGAAGAAGACTGGAAGAGTATTAAATCAGATAAGAAACCCTCCAAGAATCCATCAACAGATTACTTTTTTCAATTAAAATGCCTTTCTTCACATTCACACTATTGTCTAAGAGTCCATATAAATACGTTTGTATTTTACTTTTTATCCCATCCCGAAAAAGAAACACTAATGCAACCCCGCAGGCTGCCACTCTGATAAGATGAGGTCAACTTGAGCTCATAATTGACTTCAACAGTTTACTGCTGCAGCCCTCCAGGGCATTTTACACCACCACCACCACGAAGCAGAAGCCTGGAAATAATCCACTCATGTCTCAACTACAGATTGCGGAACGCTTTTGCTGCTCGGATTCTATCAAGGTTCTGATTAGGAATAGAATCACAAATACTGAAAGAAAAACAGCGCGCAGACCTCCACTAAGGTCAACTCAAATCATCCCCATCTAACCCACCCAACCCATCTAACTCAGTGGTCCCCAACCCCCAGGCCGTGGGTCATTTGGTACTGGGCCGCACAGAAAAAAAAAATTCCATTATTTCTGTTTTTTTTTATGTTTTATTTTGAAAAGTGGCTGGATTCTCTCTGTTACATCCGTCTCACTTGACGCATGTCCATTGTGCGTGTGCTAACTTTATCTCATGCCGCACAGATAGACTACTACTGTATTTTTACCATTTTTCTTTCACCTCATATTTGGTGTCAAATGCTGATACTATGTGGGAATGCATAAAGGTAAGTTTTGATGACTTATTCAGTGCTAATGTGCACATTTGTCTCAAGTTAATTCATGCTAGCGCACTGCCTTTTACCACACACGTCAAACAGTGATGTAATAATCTCTCTGGAAAAACTTGGCTGGAACTTGAACTGGTGGATGGTGGGTCGCCATTCATTTTGTGCTTTTAATTTGATGTTATTCATGTCTTAGTTTTACACAATACATAATGAATAAGATAAATTAGATTGCTATAATGTACGAAACCCCCTCTGGTCCGCGGGAGATTTGTGGGAACACAAGCCGGTCCGTGGGTCAAAAAAGGTTGGGGACCACTGCTCTAAGTGACCTGACCTGGTGAGTGGTGCTGTTCCACTCCGGCCCTGTAAGTGGCAGTGACGCACACAACAAAGTGGATGCCAGCTGCCACACAGCAAGCTTTTTTCACCACATCCATCTACTGGATCTGGTCCATTGCTCGATCAGCACCTCTATCTGGATCCGCATCAAAATTGAATGGCTTCTTTCTTCTGCCACACTTCTACAAGTACTTTAAGCCATTTAAGTAAGTCCTTTTTCATGTACAGTGGAACCTTGATTAGCGTCAGTGTTTCTTTCCAGAAAGCCCGACTCTAACCGAAACGGATGTGAACCGAATACATTTTTCCCCGATAAGGAATCCAATTAATATGTTCCAGAAAGCCCAAAATGTTAACACAAAACACGTTTTTATAGTTTTACAGTTATAGTTTTACATGGAAAAAACAATCAATAGTGTTTCTCACCCCAATAACTCAAAACGGAGCCAAAGAAAGTCGTGCCAGCATTTTGATAAAAAAGGTGAGAGACACTGTTGAATTTAAAAAATAACAAAACAGGAAGGTGGTGGTGGTGGATTGTGTCCTTGACTGTGTCTTTGGGAACAGTCACATCTTCAATGAAGGGAAAAGGAACCTGAAATGTTCATTTAGCCCTTCTATTTGTCATTTATATGCAACTATATTTGTAATTTTGGAGCGTCAACCGCTGATGACATCATAGACAGGCGACATAACGTACCTGACTTCCAGTCTGGTTGACATTTTGTTAGCTGGGATGCTAACAAGGGAGGATGTTTTCTGATTTAAACAATACATGAACAACACAGTTGGACTCACACAGCGCATTAATAACAATAACATTTTTCTTCTGCTTTCTTTTCTTCTTCTGGAGCTTTTGCACGGTTTTCTGCCGCTCTCGCGAGGAGTGAAATGGCGACTCACCAAGATACGACAGTGGAAGACATTTATAGCGGCTGTATTTTGATAATAAAGGCGAGATCGAATTGGATCGTATGGATAATCCATCGTAGGGTTAAATATTGCGCTATTTCGATATATCGATATTTCGTCACACCCCTAAGCTCGAGGTTACTCAGCATGTTTTATTACGCCGAAAATAATATATCTTTGATTTCAATGGTGCAAAAATAGCTTTAAAATCTCTGGAATGACGTAATGATAGAAATCATGTCTCTTCTGTATTAGAAAAATTGGCCTGTAGGAAAATGATAGCTCTCTTTTCAAGCCGAACCGGACAAATAAATAACAACAACAACAACAACAACAACAAAAAGCAGTATTATTAGTTATATGAGAAAATGCCTTTAACAAAAATATATCTTCTCCCACACTTTTGAATGTAATGAAAACAAAAATAATCAATATCTTTAGTGAAAAAAACAAGTGCTCCATGTTGCATGTATGCGTTATGAATACAATTTGGGCAAAATTGCCACCTTGACACTTAAAGAAAAAACATCATGCTCTTGAGTCCACACTCAAACATTCAAACCTTCAACCATCATGTGCAGAATAGACGTGTTTTTGTCTCGGCTGTGAATTAGATGTTGTCCCAGTCTATTCCAGCAGCTCAGATGTGAAAGGAAATAAACAACAACAAAAAAAACATTTCATTAGGAATCTTGGCGATGCTGAACTTGACACTTCCATCACAGTCGCTGTCGTCTGAGGCGTTTATCTGACATGTCATTGCGCTGACCTCGGGAAGGAGCGCGCGGATGAAAAGAGGTGGGAACAAAACATCGAGGCCTGCGGTGCCTTCATTGTCCGCCTTGTGTACGCTGCGTGCAAGCTAATGGGACTTGCGCGATTGTGGCGGGCTCACCTGAAATAATGACTTGGGTTTCATTTGCATTGCGAAGAGGCTTCGGGAGATGATCAATGAGGGGCCGGTGAATGAGGTGGAAGGCGCGTATAAAAAAAAGTGAAGGATGATGCACGTGGTAAACAAGTGCAGAGAAGGGACTTATTTTCAGTGGCACGCCAGCGACAGTTAGGAGGACATAACGAGAGGACAAATTGGTTTGTGCTGCTGCGGAGGCAACCTTCTGGAATTTCTCTTCAAAGATATTTGGGGGATGGGCGGGGGGTTTCTTACATTAGAGTCAATGTATATGTATGAAAACGGTGTTTACTTGTGTAAGAGTGGACTTCGTAGACCGGGTTCCGTCGAATTGTCGCTTCTGTATTACAGTGGGAAAAGAGCGTGTGTAACTGCTGGTGTGTGCTTGCATTCTTGGTTCCTTTCTACGCAGCGCTGTCAGAGGTGCTGCTAATTGTTGCTCATTTTTCTGCATGACTGACGCACTGGCTTGACCGGAATGAAAGTAGCAAATTTGTCTACATGACAGGGATCGAACTCACGACTTGGCCTCGCCACATTACGTATGTGTGCGCAAAAAACGTTAAATTCTACGCATCAGTAAGACGCATTTACTTCATCATTCTTGCTCAATGTCTTTCTTTCAATTATGACGGTTTGTACTGCGTGCAATTAGTAGTTCTACTGTATTTGCAATAGTTTGTAATGCAATATTTGATGATAAAATGTATTCCAAGAATTTTAAATGGCCGCACAATAGTTTTGTACTTGAATGCCATTACAGTGGCACCTCGGTTAGTGTACGCCCAGGTTAGCGTGTTTTTTGGTTAACATAAAAAATTCACGCAAAATTTGGCCCCAGGTTGCGTACATTTACCAGTTGGAATACAATATGACACGCATCTTGTCGTGTTATTAATACGCTGCCTGAGCCCAACTGTGTTCGTAATGTACTTTTAGAACAAAACGTCCTTGTTAGCAGCCTATTAGCATGCTACTACACTCGTGGAAACAGGAAGCAGAAGTCAGCTCCTTCGCACCGTCTATGATGTCATCAGCGGCTTACTCTGTAGTTCCTTGGTAACTAGCACAGTTGCGCCACAAGTATCAAAAATGTTTGTTTTAGTTTTTACAATTATACTTTTACGTCCGTAAAACAATTGTAAATGCATGTAAATGGCGACTGAAAGAGATAAATTAGCATTTAAAAGTAACTTTAAAGGTTCGCTTATACGCATTTATATGTTCTGCATGTAAAACTATAATTGTAAAACAATAAAAATGTGTTTTGTGTTAACAGTTTTGACTTTGTGGTACAGATTAATTGGATTTGCCTTACAGTGGAACCTTGGTCAGCGTCATTAATTTGTTCCAGAAGATTTGACTAACCGGAATGGATGCTAACCGAATCAATTTTTTACATGACAAATAATAGAAATCCAAGTAATCTGCTTCAGAAAGTTTTTATAATTTTAGAGTTATAGTTTTACATACATAAAACAATTCTAAAAATGTATATAAATACATATAAATATATGAATGAAAGGAATAAATGAACATTTAAGGTTACTTTTACCTTCACTGAAGAAATGATTCTTGACGAGACTGAAAAAAGGAAGGTAGTGGTTGATCTCGCCGCCACATTGTGTCTTTGGAAAGAGTCACTCCTTCAAAGAAGGTAAAAATAATCGTAACTGGTCATTTATCCCTTTCATTCATCATTCACATGCATTCTATAATAAAGTGTTTTGTGTTTACATTTTTGAGAGTCAACCGTTGATGACATCATAGACGGGCAACGTAGCTTCCCGTTCCAGTTGCCATTTTGTTTAGCTAGCTAATAGGATGCTAACAAGAAAGGATATATTGTGTGAACACAGTTCACAGTAGACTCAGGCAGTGTATTAAAAACACGACAAGACGCTCGCCTTATTGTACGCAAACTGAGGAAAAATTGTGGCGGAAATTTTTTCACATTAACCGTAAAATATGCTAACCGGGTTGGACGCTAACCGAGGTGCCACTGTATTTCTAATGGGAAAAAATGTATTCAGTTAGAGTATGTTTCGCTTAGAGTTGGACCTTCTGGAATGGATTAATGATGCTATCCGAGGTTCCACTGTATTTTCTTTATCTTCCAATTTAAAAAATGATAATAATCAAAGGTTGGGGTCAATTATGTAATAATATAATTAGACAATTATTCTCTACATTTACTGTATATGATTTCACCGTTACAACCAACCCTGTGGAGGTAACCATAATCATGTTCCCCGTTGGCGCAGAAGCTACCTAGTTAGCAACACCTGAAATAAGGAGGTATCTACTCAAGTAGATGTATGAAAATCCATCCATCCGTCCATTCTTTATGCCACTTGTCCTCACGAGGGCGGCGGGGGTATTCTGGAGCCTCTCCCAGCTGACTTTGGGGCGAGAGGCAGCGTGCACCCTGGACTGGTCAGATGTATGAAGATGGTATATGAAATACATTCTTGTTCGCAATTATTATTCAGAGAGAATATATAACAAATTTACACCGAAACCCCCTGAAAAGTCACACCTTAAACCTACAATTAATCAAAGCAGCCTTATAATGGTGGTTTTCAGCAACACCCTGCAACATTTTGTATGCATGAAAAACAGTGTTTTATGATAAGTAGTGCTGATGCAGTGCTCTTGCTGATTAGTTTATCCACACAACATGTCAAAACTCATCATGGCTGCAAAAATAGCTCTAATTAGCGGGGGGAGAGGGCTTTCAGATAGGTGTCGATTTACGATAGCTGTGAAAAATGTCCAGCCCAAGTTAAACATCCTCACCTTCTGTCAACTGGCTTAGATCCCGGCTTGCCGTCACAGTGGGAAACAACATGAAAAACATCGAAACCCCATCAACGTTTTTAGAGTTAAAGCAGTGTGCTTGCTTAAAATATACATTTGGGTGATTATAAGCCCTTATTTTAGATTGCAGCTCATCATGTAGCCGTGTAACCACAGCTGTGTAATCCCAGGTAGCTCCTGACTACCTTTTTCAGCACTGGAGGTTTGTGAACACTCTGACCCACTTTAGTGGCTTTGTGTTTCTAATATTTACATGAGGAGGTATGAGGGGATGCCTTGCGTTGTACAGCCGGCTGTCTAGAATGGGAATAATTATACACGCCAGAATTAGGGTGAAATGTGAATGCACAAGTGTTTCAGTAGATAAAAAAAAAAATGGCTGTCTTACGTCAAAGCATATTTTTAAAGGTCTATTAAATGGATTTCATCCGACACACTATCAATACACCATTGTGGGACCTGTGAGACTTATTTAAAATAGCTGGAAAAATAGTAGAATATGGGACATTTCAAAGTAAGTGTAGTTTAACAAATAGAAATGACTGACATGCAGTGATTTTGCTCTTTCTACACAATATAGTTCAGGGGTCGGCAACCCGTGGCTCCGGAAACTGCATGCGGCTTTTCAGCCTCCTTGTTGCGGCTCCCTTCACAGAGCATGGTGATTTTTTTTTTTTATACCGAAGTGAATGCATCTAGACTGCGTCCTGACTGCTGATTGGATGAGCAAGTGAAGGGGGTGGGAGACAACTGTGTGCAGCGAGACGATCTCACTGGAAGAGAAAAAAGGTGAGGGAGTTTTGAGTTGAGTCGGAAGCGAGTAACTTCAAAAATAAAACTATGGAATTAACAAGAGCACAGCAATATGTTTTATTACGAGAAGCGCGCTGCAGCGATGTGCTGGGAGCCCGTGGCACGCTAACCACCGAGGTGGCGACTGCGGGAGACACGGGAGCTGACACTGCACTGACCGCTTGTGATCGCTTTGGGGCGGGGTGGACGTCTCGGCAGCAACCGCAGAACAATACGTGCTTTCACTATTAAGTCTCCAAATACCTGAAAAGTCTCCAACGACGCCAGGAAAACTCCCTACATTTGTCGCTAGTCGCGTTTGAGAAAAAAAGTCGCAAAGAGCGTTTGGAAAGTTGCCAGATTTAGCAAGGAAGTCGCCAAGTTGGCAACACCGGGCTGCACATGAAATCGTAAGGAAGGTGAAGCTGTTCACAGATTGAGAGTACATGACCGAATCGTAATTGTCAATTATCATAATTTCAATCGTAATCGTAATTTTCAGTCATGAAACATCAGAGCATCTATCCCCCGAATTAAAAAAAATAAATAGGAAATTAGTCAGAAAATGAAAGAATGGCTCTCTCTGCAAAGACGGTCAAGGACAGGACCGATGGCAACAAACATCACAAGTAGGCAAATTGATGACATGAATTCAGCGCAGGTGTAAATGGTATTGAGAAAACAACACATGTGAACTCTGATGGGCCTTTTTATGTTCAAGTTGGCTGTGTTTTGTTTTAATTTTACACAAATACTCAAAAAGTCTAACAGAGTTCAGTGTTTAAATGATTTCAGAGTAGGCATGCTGCACTTCTGTTTGTTGAATTTTGTTGATGGAACAGGTAAAATTAAAAAAAAAAAAAAGATTACAACTTTTAAAAGTTTATAAGTTGTGTAATGCCTTGTGGCTCCAGACTATTTTTTTTTTTTACTTGAAGAGGAGGCAAAATGGCTCATTTGACAGCAAAAGTTGCCGACCCCGGTATAGTTTGTACTGTACATGCAGGAAGGTTATTATAACATTTAGCCTTGCACTGCTAATTCCCTTCAATCCACTCTTTATGAGTCCTGCAGGCAGAATGTGTCAACACACATATGTGACATCCTGCGTGATGAGATGCGGTTTACAGAGCCAGAGACAATCAACTTGTCCTTGAGCTCCAGATGGAAAGAAAATGACCTCCTTCGCCTTGCTCTTTTTTCAAACAAACACATTTTCCTTTCTCGTTAGGAACAAAATAGGTGTGTTTATTTGAGGATGTGCCATGAGCGTTATCACAAAAGATCAACAAGCCATCAATTATTCGTTCGCACGTGTGCCGCATGCATTAGGGAGTATACAGCATGCTGCGTGTACGTGAGGACGTCCTGTTTTCTTGGCCAATTTAAACACGTAAGCAGATGCTATCATCATGCCCCTGCAATGCTGCACAAACTAGTGTTTTGCAACCTTTGGAGTTTACTTGTTCACATTAATATTTAACATATTCTATTTCTGTGTCACTGTCAACCACTGTGAGCAGGGTATTTCGTGACAAAAAGACACAGAGGCAATGGTTTAACAAAACACTGAGCTCGTCCTGACAGATGGAAGACCAGCTAGGTCAGTAAAAGTGGGCGAGAGGCGGCACACACGCTGGACTGGTCGCCAGCCAATTGCAGGGCACATATAGACAAACAACCATTCACACTCACATTCATACCTATGGACAATTTAGAGTCACCAATTAACCTAACATGCATGTTTTTGTAATGTGGGAGGAAACCGGCGTACCCGGAGAAAACATCATAAACAGTAAATGCTGAAAAGTATGTAAGAAAATATGCAACAAAAGTTATCTCAAGGCACTGTACAAGGAGCAAGCACTACATGAGCAAAACCTTGATTTTTTTGGGGATGACACAAATTTCATATTATTAGAGTGAAATCTCTATTTTGTATGCCCGGGTTTTTGTATGTTTGACTTTTCTTCGAACATTTTCGCAAAGTTTTGCTTTGGTTTTAGTACACTATCTCGGTTTCATAATAAAGTAGTCCGTCCTCCCCGTACTGAATCGTTCCGCAAAATCAAGAGGCCAAACAAAGCAGCCTCCGTGTTGCTGACTCACTCTTCATGCATGACTGCTAAATAACCTGCCATGGGGCCAAAGAAAGTTGTGAATGCCAGCAATTTGATAAAGGTGAGAAAAACTATTGAAAAAAAAACCCCAAGAAGCCTGCCAATTATTGAGCCTGCTTCTTGATCTGCTCCCTGTCTAAAGCGCCTTGAGATAACTTTTGGTGTGAATTGGTGCTATACAATCAAAGTGACTTAATTTGAACTAACACTGCAAGAAAAACATGGAGACACCAGTAGACAGCCAGTCTGTATTTTCAAACCTTCAAAGAGTTGATTATGTTTCTTTCTTCAGGGGTGAGGAAAGAGGAATATGGGAATGAGGACCTTGATTGAGAATACAAGGAACTACTGTATTACCAAAAGCATCAAGGTTTGTGACTTGTTTTATTGTATTTAGGCTTTACTTGTACCAACAGGTTCTTCTATTTGGGCTGCATGACAAATAAATCTGCTAAAAAATTACAATAGTGTTTCCCAACTTTTATAGGGAAGCCCAACGGAAACATGGCTACTCAATGGAACCCCAAAAAAGCAACATGTACATTTACACAAAACGTATATTCAAAAATGAATCCGACATTTAACAGTACATGGAGTACCTATGTAACCTGCCTGGTCCAGCCAGCCCCCATGTTCCACCTGGGCTGGAACCAGGGTCCGCAGACTAACAGGCGAGAGCGCTGAGCACTGAGCTAAAAGCCTGAGCTGCCAACTAGATTTCCAGATTTCCGATTTTCAGGAAGTGGGTTTCACCAACGTACTTGAGAGTCGCACTGGACATCGAGTTGACAGCTCGGGCTTTTAGCTCGATGCATACCGCTCTCGACTCTCATTTGGTGGCCTGGTTCAAGCCCCGGGCATATGCACAGGTGGACCAGACGGGTTACACCTATCAGTACAAAAAGTTTCCAGTATTTTATTCTAAAAATAAAAACTGCCCCAGGACCCGTAATGGCTCCAAAGCCTTGCTTTGGGAAACCTATTTTACAATATTTCTGCATTTCTAGAAGGTAGTTTTGCTAAAGTCAACCTCAAAGGTAGTCACAGACCACGTTGAGTTTCTTGGGGACCAGCAGTCTTTTCAAGCTTGGCTAGCTGGTGTTGACAAGGTGCTGCCAATCAATCAAGGTCAGTCTCCGTCATATAATGGTTTGTTCCTCCAAAAAAAAAGTCCAAACAACCTGAGATGTGCAGAAAAACAATAGGTGACATCAAGGAGGCTCAGCCCACTTATTTTACGCTGCTTGTTGGCCGAGGGCTGTGTACTGTATAAGACACACACAGAGTGGCTCTTTGAAGGATAAAGAAATGTGATGACAGCTGCAAAGTCTTTAAGCACCTTAGACTCCAGTGTTTCTGCAAAACAAGACAAATGCACACGGAGTCCAATGATCCTTTCTGGAAAACCCCGAATGTTTCATCAGTTGTGTACACCCCCTGCCCCCCACCCCCGTAAAACTGCACCATAGCTGGTTAAGAGCTGCCAACAACAGATCTGCGAGGGCATTTTGAAAATGATGCATGCACAACTCTAAACCACAGTACATACTGTATAATAGTAATATTGATTGAATTTATATACTGAGGCCCTGCAGTAACAGGGGTCAACGTTTTTGTTTGATTACAGCTAATGTAGAATCTATAATATAGAGAAATTGTGAGAGGTTTTACAACAGCTACCGCATGCATAAGTGAAAAAAATTCAGGATTTGTCCTTGTAACTTCTACTTTCCTGTATATTTTCTGGAAAACAATATTGTATACTTACCATGGTGTTGACTGGACCAATGACAGGAGCTGAACCCGTCTCATGGATTGCATTCTGTTATAGATTGCACTGAAAGAAATAAACATAATCGGTAATAGTTAGGGTGTTGGATTGTGACATAATTATCTAAGGTGTGGACACGTCTCTAGGAATAACCTGGAACAGGAGCAAAGCAAAATGTATGTAAATATCGAAGGTTAGGGGTGGAGGTCTGCATAGTCGACTGTGTAGCTCATCACTATATGATCATGATGTACAAAGGAGTATTTGAGCAACACTGTACAAAAAAATACAACAAAAAAGTTATAAACTCATGTATTTTGAAGATTTTTTTTTTGTCTAGGAGATAAAAGTAATATTTTTGAGAAAAAAAAATAATGCTGTCAATAGTCATATTTTAGATTTAAGTTGAATTTTAACCAAAAAAAGTCATATTTATTTCTACATATACTTAATGTGTCGACTTTTTCTTACAAAAAGTTTTTTTGTCTAAAAAAATATAATATCAAATAAAAAATATATTTTTTTTATTATTGTAAGTTTGCAACTTTATTATTTTAGTACATTTATATTTTTTCTTTTTTCAGGGTGGTCCCAATACTTCTTCATAAACATACAGTAGTGTGAAAAAGTGTTTACCTAATTTCTTTTTTTAACGACCCTTAAATGTTTCAGATCATCAAACAAATTTACATATTAGTCAGTAACAACACAACTAAACACAAAATACAGTTTTTAAATTCAACTTTATTATATAAAAAAAATCCAAACTTACATGCCCCTGTGTGAAAGAGTGATTCCCACCTTGTTAAAACATACATTAACTGAGATTACTTGAGAAAAAGGTTATAAAGCCAATTCTAAAGCTTTGGGACTCCAGCAAGCCACAACGAGAGCCATTATCCCCAAATTGCAAAAACATGGAACAGTGGTGAACCTTCAAAGGAGTAGCCAAAATTGGCAGTGCAGCGACGACTCATCCAAGAGGTCACAAAAGACCCCACAACAACATCCATAGAACTGCAGGACTCACTTGCCTCAGTTAAGGTCAGTGTTGATGACTCCACCATAAGAAAGAAACTGGGCAAAAACGGCCTGCATGGCAGAGTTCCAAGACAAAACCACTGCTGAACAACAACATGAAGGCTTGTCTCAATTTTGCCAGAAAACATCTTGATGAGAGCCCCAAGACCTTTGGGAAAATACTCAGACTAGACAAAGGCTGAACCTTTTGGAAGGTGTGTGTCCCATTACATCTGGTGTAAAAGTAACGCTGCATTAGTGAAACAGAACATCACACCAACAGTAAAATATGGTGGTGGTAGTGTGATGGTCTGGGGCTGTTTTGCTGCTTCAGGACCTGGAAGACTTGCTATGATAACTGGAACCATTAATTCTGCTGTCTAAATCAAACCAAAAAATCCTGAAGGAGAATGTCTGACCATCTGTTTGTGACCTCAAGCTGAAACCAACTTGGGTTCTGCAGCAGGACAATGATCCAAAATGCACCAGCAAGTCCACCTCTGAATGGATGAAGAAAAACAAAATAAAGACTTTGGAGTGGCCTAGTCAAAGTCCTGACCTGAATCCTATTGAGATACTGTGGCATGACCTTAAAAAGGTGATTCATACTGGAAAACCCTGCAATGTGACTGAATTACAACAATTCTGCAAAGATAAGTGGGCCAAAATTCCTCCACAGCGCTGTAAGAGACTCATTGCAGGTCATCGCAAATGTTTGATGGCTGTTGTTACTGCTAATGGTGGCCCAACCAGTTATTAGGTTTATTTTTTTCCTCCCTTAATAAAAAAGATATCATTTCAAAACCCCATTTTGTGTTCAGTTGTGTTGTCATTGACTAATATTTAAATTAGTTTTATGATCTGAAACATTTTAGTGTGACCCTCCAAAAAAACGAAACCAAAATCAGGAAGGGGGCAAACACTTATTCACACTACTGTAATAGGTGAAATAAACTGAGGATACTGTTATCTATGTAAAGGCAGCATCACAAATATATACGGTAGATAGTAATTTATCCGTGATTGCGGAACATTAGTGCAGGTGTACCGCGGGAAAATTATCCAGTTTCACTTAATTAATTTAATTAGTCCGAAAAAGATTATTTACTACAAAATAATGTACTGTTTCTTTGTTCATCTATCTATGCCAATGATGTATAATGACAGGCAAAACAATGACATACTCTTCCACTATATGGTAGAAAGTATGTAATAATTATTTCCGAATACATCCATTTGTGACATT